>NC_142013.1:62427398-62782805 GCF_049901735.1 Notechis scutatus | reverse complement strand
ACGCCTCTGAGGAAAAGAGGATGTGCTGAAACCCTGGTTGTCACCCGGGAGGGGAACATGGAGGGACCCATCATGCTCCCGCTGCTCCTGCCACCGTTACTTTTGCTCTTGTTCTCGGCTTCTTCCATGGGGGTGCTCTTAAAGTCAATCTTTAAGAGCTGGAAGACTTTTTGTTAGATCGCCGCCAACTCTTCATTGGGAAAAGTGTAGCCCCTTGGGGCAAAAGTGGGCAAAATTCTCTGACTTTTAAATGCATTCACGTGGTGTCTGCCTCCCTTCATGCTCCTTGTGCACACCGGGAGCTCCTAACCAGAACGAGAGAGAGCGAAGTTGGCTGCTATGAGGCAAGCGCCTTGGCTTCCCCTCTTTCTCCTCATAGTCGTCCTGAGCCAGTGTGGTTCTTTACTTGGGCAGCCAGACAGCTGCAGCAACGCCCGCAGCAGCAACAGGCAGCGCCCCAACGAGGTATAGTGCAAATTTCTCTCCGAGGGGCTTCTGGCAAAAAACAAAACAAAAACCTCCCCAAAAGAAAACCCATTCAGCAGGCAGAGTCAGCAGGCAGTCGTGATCTTTAGTTGGGCTTTTTTTTTGTCAGCCCAAGGGCAAAGGAGGGGAAGGTACGTAGGAAATCACCCTGTCTCTGCAGCATCAATCATGTGACTGAGTGGGTGTGGCCAACTCAACGTAACTTGCAGCAAAGTGCCGCACCAGCTTGCTGAGTTGGCCACACCCACCCAGCGGGTCACATGACCACCAAGCCACGCCCACCAAATAAGCCACGCCCACAGAACCGGTAGTAAAAAAATTGAATCCCACCACTGGAAAGTAGACATTAGACTCACTAGGGACTTGGAGAAACAAAGTTAAAAGCTACATGTATCTCAGGAATGAGAACCAGAACAAGGCTGTCAGCTTCTGAGCTAATGGGAAAGTTAGCACAAAATTGATATTCAGCAGATTTCAACACTTTCTTGCTTTAAATCTTATATCCCTCTTATTTTAGCTTCTGGAAGTCTTCTTTGAAGATGAATAGTTGTTTACATTTTCTACATTTCTGCTTCCTTAGTTCTATAAATTTCTGAATTAAATGTTGTCTCTCTGGATGCCAGTTGTAACTTCTGAGTTTCCTTCAAGACTAACCCCATATAGTGGGTATTGCAACAGTCCAAATGAGATGACCAAGTCTTGACTATTGACAAATAGACTGTCATCTGGGAAAAAATGCAACTGGTACATGGAGACTTTCCTGGCCAGGATTGCCACCTGTTAATTAATTGGCATAGAGAGTAATAGCCTGGGGGCTCTACAAGGGAGTTGTGTTCTCCCCTGAAACCTCACCAAGCACTTTTCCTTTGCTTCACCAGAGTGGCTTTCACTTCCTCCAGACCCCATGACTGGCTTCTCACTTGAGGAGGGTTTCCCCGCTCATGCGTGCCCTCCCGACCACACCAGGAGATCATGAGAGGAGAAGGAGGGGGAGGAGGAAGAGGGTCATTTTCAGAGAAGCC
Source organism: Notechis scutatus (assembly GCF_049901735.1). NCBI lineage: Eukaryota > Metazoa > Chordata > Lepidosauria > Squamata > Elapidae > Notechis > Notechis scutatus. The sequence goes on along the minus strand of NC_142013.1, from coordinate 62,781,297 downwards.
TCCTTTACAGCTCGCGCTCATTGCTCAGCTAGCCTGTGTTTAACTGATATGCAGAGCACATCATGAGAAAGGCAGGGCTATATGAATCAAAAGTTGGAATTAAGATTACCAGGAGAAATATCAACAACCTCAGATATGCAGATGATACAACTCTCATGGCAGAAAGTGAAGAGGAACTAAACAGCCTCTTGATGTGTGTGATGACCCGTAGTCTCTCAAAATAACCCAAAACCCAAAACATACATTAAAGTCCGGTAAGGCCTTCAACTTAACTTCACTGTTTTATTAGGCAGTTTAAAGTCACAAAAGTAAATAATGAGGCAAAAATAAAACCAAAATAAACTGCATTGACGAGAGTTCAGAAGCAAGCCAAGATAACTAATCATAAACTCCAGGAAAATAACCGAGGAGAGTCCATGGGAAGAACGCCAGCAAAGATAAACCTCTTTCAAAGTAAACACTAAATTGACTCCAGCAATTCTGACTGCGCAGTTACAAACTTATATACATAGTTGCCAGCTGCAAGCCACGAGGAGGATCATGGTAATTTTCTCTTGAGGAGACCTCGCTTTTCTCTGATCCTCTCCTCCCTGCATGACCTAGAATGGATAGAGGATGGGCCTGGATCCTCCTCTGATTGCTCAGCCGGCCTCTGCCCTTCCCAGCCTCCTCCACCACCTCTGGAGCCACACTCCCACTCCCTGTTGGCTGTTCCTCCTCTTCCTCGGTCAGTCTCCACCAGGGGCATGACACTATCCCCCCTGCAGGGCCCCCTTCCCCAGGACCATGTTGAGGAAACCAAGCGTAAAGTCCTGGACCAAACGAGGAGCATGAACATCAGTGGCATCGACCCAGGTGAAGTCCTCTGGTCCATAACCTTTCCATGCCACCAAATACTAAAATCGACCCCACAACTGGCATGAATCTTGGATACTATCCACTTCGTACTCCTCCTCTCCCAGAGGAGCTACTGGGGCTGGCTGTGATGGAGCCAGTCTATGCAGACTGTCGGCCGAGGCAGGGATTAACAGGGAACGATGAAAAACAGGATGGATACGCATGGTCCGTGGCAGGGAGAGATGATAACCCACAGGATTGATCACCACCTTGAACGGAAAAGGTCCCAAGTAATGGTGATTGAGCTTTTTCGATGGTCGCGTTGTTGGTATTGAGTAGAGAGCCAAACCCGATCGCCTACCACTAAAGGTGGAACATCATGACGATGTCAGTCTGCAAACCGTTTATAGTCCTCCTTCACTCTCTCTAGTTGATCGTGGACCCATTTAGTCCACGGCTTTTAACTCCTGCAAGAACATATCCACTGCCGGAACTGGGGAATCAGACGGGACTAAAGGGAAAAGTCATGGATGAAACCCATAGTTAGCAAAGAAAGGGGACACACAGGTGGATGCATGTTGAGCATTGTTATAAGCAAATTCTGCCACCGGCAGCACTTCCACCCAATTGTCTTGTTGAGTATTGCTGAAACAGCGGAGGTACTGCTCCAAAATAGCATTCACTCTCTCTGTCCCCCCCCCCATCAGTTTTGGGGTGATGAGCAGACGACAGACACGCCTGAACCTGCAGTTTCGCGAGTAGGGTCTGCCAGAAGCGTGCCATAAATTGTACCATGATACCATGTGGTCTGGTAACCCATGCAACTGGAAAACATGGGAGATAAACAATTGAGCCGTTATCTTGGCTGATGGAAGACCTGCACACGGAATAAAGTGGGCCATTTTAGCCAACAGATCCACCACCACCAAAATGGTTGTGGCACCATTCGATGGTGGTAACTCAATGAGGAAATCCAATGAAACTGCCCCCCACAGTCGTTCTGGCGTGGCCAAGGGCTGCAAGAGACCAGGGGGTGCACCAGGAGCATACTTGGCTTGGCGACATATTTCACAGGACGCCACATACCCCGACACATCATATTTAAGTCTTGGCCACCAAAATGTCCTAGAGATGAGGTGCAGTGTTTTGAACACCCCAAAGTGTCCTGCTGCCAGACTATCATGACATTGCCGTAGGATAAGGCCACGAAGAGGACCTCCAGTCACATAAATGTGATCACGGAACCGCAACAGGTCCCCAATATATGCCTAAGGAGTCTCTTGTCTCCCATTCTCATCCAATTCTCGACGTTGAGCTGTCACAAATAAGTCCTGCCGCTACGCCTCCTGAATCCTCACTTGGAGGTCCACAGGTTCCTCGGTGGCCGCAAACTGCTCCAACGGAATCACTGTCTGAGGCAAGATTTTATCCTTCCTTCGGGCTTCCGAGATAGGGCATCGGCACGTTGATTCCCTCCACTCGGAACATAGGTCACCCGGAAATCAAATTGAGCAAAGAATAAGGACCATCTCACCTGACTCTGATTCAATGTCCAAGCTGTACGTAGGTGTTCCAAATTGCGATGATCCGTCCAAACCTCGATTTGGTAATGAGCCCCCTCCAGGTGGTGCCGCCATGTCTCAAAAGTGACCTTAACCGCCAATAGCTCCTTGTCCTAAATTGTATACTTGCGCTCTGGAGACGACAACTTCTGGGAATAATAAGCGCATGGGAACAAGGTGCCTGTGGGAGCATAGGCCTGGAGGAGCACTGCACCAACAGCCACATCAGAAGCATCTGTTTCCACCACAAATGGTTGGCCTGGATCAGGGTGTTTGAGGATAGGCTCGGAAGCAAAGGCGACTTTCAATGCCTCAAAAGCTGCCTGCTCCTCAGCACCCCAATGGAACTTCTCCCCTTTCTTGAGCAGATTAGAAAGGGGAGCAGTCAAGACAGCAAAGCGGGGAATAAATGTGCGGTAGTAGTTCGCAAACCCCAACAGTCGTTGCACATCCTTAACCCGCTGTGGAGGTTCCCACTCCTGCAACGATTGTATTTTTCCCAGGTCCATTTCCACCCCAGCAGGTGAAATATGATGTCCCAAGAAATCAATCGTGTTTTGTGCAAACTGACACTTCTCATGCTTAGCGAACAGGTGGTTATCACGCAAGCGTTGCAATACCAGCCGCACATGTTGCCAGTGTTCCTGCAGGGAGGCTGAGTAAATTAAAATGTCATCTAGATAAATAACCATGAACTGATCCAACAAATCACGGAAAACATCGTGCATGAAATGCATGAACACATCTGGGGCATTGGTTAATCCGAAAGGCATCACGGTATAATCAAAATGCCCATACCTCATCCGGAAAGCTGTTTTCCACTCGTCCCCTGCACGAATGCAAAACAGATTGTAGGCCCCACGCAAGTCCAACTTCGTAAAGATCTTAGCTTGACGAAGCCACTCAATCAGTTCAGGGATGAGGGGAAGTGGGTACCGATTCCTCACTGTGGTTGCATTCAACTTGTGGTAATCACAATACAAACGTAGCTCCCCCGATTTCTTTTTTACAAAAAGCACCGGTGCAGCCAATGGGGAGGTAGAAGGCCGGATAAACCGTTTCCGGAGGTTCTTGTCAATAAAATCCCACAACGTGGCCAACTCCAGTTCCAACAGGGAATATATCTAACCCACCGGCAATTTTGTATCAGGCAACAAGTCGATTGGACAGTCATATGCCCGATGCGGAGGCAACTGATCCGCCTCCTTCTCCCCAAACACATCAGCAAAGTCCACCAACTCTGCAGGTAGATCCAGGTCTACAGGCGTAGCCACACTCCCTGCACAGGAGCGCAAGCAATGGTTGGCACACTTCCTATCAAGGAACTGTACAGCTACAGATGACCAGACAATCTGTGGATCATGGGCCTGTAACCACTCCAAACCCAGCACCACCGGAAAATAAGGAACTGCAGTAACACAGAACATGGTTTTCTTCACATGCTGCCCAATACGCATGCAAAGGGGTTTGGTTGCAGCAACCACAGGTCCCGAACGAAGGGGCCGACCATCAATTGTCTCTACCATTACTGGCGGGGACATCTGTTGCTGAGTAATGAACCACTGCTCTACAAAATGAGCATCCATGAAATTGGCTGTGGCCCCTGAAGTGACCAAGGCTTGGATCTCCACCGCTTCCACACCAGGCATGAACACACTTGCTTTCAGCACAAGATGCTTCACCAATAACAATTGTGGTGGAGATGTCAAAGGTAGCGAGGATGGCAAGGTTGAAGATGGCGGGCCTAAGGACTTTACACCCCAACCTACAGACCCCCATAGGCCACGCAATGCTTGTTTCCCACCACTACAGGCATCGCTGATGTGGATGTCTTAACAGGACACTTGGCTGCAAAATGGCCTCGATTGCCACAATAGAGGCATAAACCATCACAACGACATCTCTCCTATTCTACTTGAGTCAGGCGAGGGCGGCCAGCCCCCAACTGAATGGCCAGCCCCCAACTATATTCCCTCCAAAGGCAAGGGCGCTGTCTTGCTGGAAACAGATATGGTCTCTGTCCATCGCACCCATCGCTGCTGAAGTCTAGCATCGATACGAAGACACAGATGCATGAGTTCCTGAAGGGTGCGAGGGCATTCAGTGTACGCCAACTTATCCAGGAGCTCCGACAACAAACCCTCCTGGAACTGATCTAATAGGTAGTTTGTTTTTCATAGCATATCTTGTATACACTCAGAACACTTCATCTATTCCATCCATCATTTTTTTCTTTGGATATCTCCAAAGCTCCTGCCAGCACTTCTATCATTATTTCTGCAAGATTTTCTCCTTTTTTTCCCTCAATATTTTGAAATCTAAGATAAAAATCTGCTCTGTCCATCTCCCAGGCAAGCATTCCTTTTCCCTTGTCTTGTTCAACTGCTATCAGCCTATTATCAATTTCTCCAACTTTTTTCTCTGTCTGGTCTCCTTTTCCTCCCCTTTTTTTGAAATCTTTCTTCATTCTTTATCATCATTTGTTGTATGTTCTCTATTTTCTCATCTGTTTTCCCCATTCTCGCTTCTATTCTTTCCATTCTATCTTCCAAACATTTCCCTTGTTCTTGTATTGCTTGCATTATCATTTGTAAGGTGGCCTCCTTTTCCTTCTCCTTCTCCCTTCTCTCTCCCTCTCTCTCTTTCTCCTGCTGTAACATGGTGTTAATTGACCGCTGACCAGCTCGGCTTAGGGAGGAAGAGGTGGGCATTGATGAGCCTGTAGCCGCTGCTTTCCTCATCTCTAGTTGGTTGTCCTCAATAGGTATCTGTTAACAACACCAGGACCAGTTTTCTTCAGGTTCTCCTCTACCGTAATCCAATTGTAAAAGAGAAGGAAAAGTAAAGGAGGAAAAAAAATAAGGAAAAAGAAAACTAATTTATTCATCCCAGGGAGAGCCAAGAATACTAAAATATAAAAAAAGAAGAAAAGGAAAATTATGCTTCTGGGATAGAGAAGCAAAATGGTCAAAAATATAAAATCCTCTAATAGTAATCCAGGAAAAAAGAGACAAAGCAGTGATGATAATAAAAAAGCTAAAAAGTAATCCACAGATAGTTTTAAAAGGGGAAAAAGCAAAAAAAGAAAAAAAATTATATTCCAACAGTGAGGCTTGAGTCAAATAGCTTAGGAGAAACAGGGGAAAAAGGGGGGGAAAAACAAGGCCCAGAATGAGTGCCAGCCACTAAAAGAAAAATCAGTTGTAATTTAAAAATAAGTCACAATCCAAATCACAGCCACCATGCAATGTCCAAGGCATCACAATCAAAATTTCCACAAGATATAATCCAAGGTCACAGTAGTCTTTTCTCTTCAAAGTTCAATCTCCAGCTGTTTAAGTTGTTTTACAAGAGAAGCACCTTTTAAAACAATTCTTATTCAGTGCTCAGCTCTCTATCTTCTCTTAATGTAAACAGCTTGTGACTAAAAGAATTTTCTCAGCAATTTGATTTTTCAGTCCCTTCAAAAAAAAATTGTAAGCCTCTAAGTGACAGTGTTGTTTTGTTTTATTTTACTTTCGCTACCTTGCTATAGTGTAATCAAAAAAGTTTCTAATAAAAGATTCCTTTTTAAAAGAGGGAAAAAGAAAGAGTTCCAAGTCTATCTTTAAGGTAAATGTTAAGAATTGTCTTCTTAAATTGTTGTTATAAAATCCAGTCCAGTTAAAAATTTAATCCTTGTTAAAGTACAGTAAAATAATTCTAATTGATTTTAGCAGTTTAAAACAGGTTCAAATTCGCCACTTATTTATTCTTCTTTCTTCTATCTTCTTAAAATCTTTCCCCTTAGGGTGCTCTCTCATTCTTTAACAGAAAAAATTTAAACAATCTTACCCAAAGCCGACACACTTTCTTTCCCCTTCTTCTTCTGTTCCGGAGCTGTCCGAACCTTTCAGCAGCTTTCAATGGCCGCTTTCCTCCGCAGCCGGATTAGAGAGCTTTTCCTGGATCAACCAGGGACTTTGTGGTGTCCCTGGGATCAGCAGGATGCGCTCTCCTCAACCACCATCTCTATGGGATGGTTTGGGTCCAAACAGACCGTCCAGCTGCGGGGATATCAATGCCGCTCCAGAGTACCGGAATTGTTCGGCGTCTTGTTGCGACATCAGCCCTGCCCTCAGGGGCAAGATATTCCAAAGAGGCTGGAGCCGTAAGAGAGAAGTCTCCTCTTCTTGACCCCACCAGACAGAATTTGTTGACTGATGGGATCCATGGCATGCCTCCTCTACCAGCATGGGTGAGGTGGGCCTTTCCCATAGGGGTGAAATGGTTCCTCATGTAACCTGGACCCATGTCATGCAGGGCATTATAGGTATTAACCAACAACTTGAACTGCATCCAAAAGCAAATTTATAGGAAAATCAATACAAAATGTTCTACAGATGGCACCTTCCTCACGCTAGATTGGCAAAAATGTTTACTCAGACCCAAATGATTGGAAATGTAGAAAAGAAAAAGGCACTTATTTTCATACCTGGTGGACATGTCAGGAAGTGAAAAAATATTGGAATACAATTAGACAATGGATAGAAGAAATCACAAATCAGAAAACTGAATTTAATCCAGAAACTTTTTTATTAGGTATAACAACACAAAATGCAATAAAACAGATAGATATATTATGTTACATATATTAACAGCTGTAAGGATTTCGTACACAGAACTCTGGAAGGAAAAAAGGGTTTCATCAGAAGGCATGGTTATAAAAAAATAATAGATTGTATAGAGATGGACAGGTTAATGATGAAAATAAAAGACAGAGAAGATTCAATTTATTATAGGGCCTGGGATGCCTGGTATGAGTGGTTTAGAAATTAAAAGAAAATAAAATGGCAATTAGGAAAAGAATGAGGGAATATGTAAATATGTAAATATACCATGGAGAAGATTGAGATGTAAGGATAAAAGATATTGATTTATAGTAAGATGTAATGGTAAAGGAATAAGTAAATACATATACTGAAAAATGTGAGGAGGTGCAAAAGATGTCTTGATATTGATAACAGTGTATAAAGTTTTATTTTATGTTTTTAAAATTTGGAAACTTAATAAAATTTATGTTTAAAAAAGCAAATGTGTAGCCTGTGCAGCTTTTTGAACAGAGGTGTAACATGGGCCACTCTAGGGGCCTCAAATATTGCCCATGCCACTGCACTGTGCATCAGTTTAAGCTTCTAAATGCTCTTCAAGGGTAGCCCCATGTAAAGCGCATTGCCGTCTCCAAGCATGAATGACCAGGACTTGAATGACTAAGTGCAGGGACTCCTGATCCAAGAGAGGCTTCAACAGGCACACAATCCATAGTTGTGCAAAGAGTCCCCTAGCTGTGACTGCTACCTGCAGTCGCTATCCTCTGAAATCCTTAATACTAAAGGTGACAGAGAAGAAATACTCATCAAACTGGCAAAATTAGCCACTTATATATAAACATAGAGCAAACCCCACTTCCTTCTAGCACAGAGGATATTACCTAGCTGGATAATGACATATTGCATCTGTAATACATCAACCAAGGTCACTGAGCACCAAGGGCCCCACTGCAATATATAACTAATTATAAATACACTTCTGTGGCAGTCATTCAGCCAGTTAAAATACACCATGCTCAAATATAAAGATCTTGTTTACCAGACAGAGCAAAGCATACAAGCATACACAACACATTTAGAAAATAGTTATATCCAAGCTAATTATAAACATCTTTTCATCAGTTGCTATTTCTTCACACTTGTCATTTTATACTATTGCAGAAAAAAAAATTACTAAGATGTCTTTGGACAGGTCAGAATCACATTGCATCAGACTTTGCTAATTATATTCTGTCACCTGTGACAAATACATCAGATGGGTGTGCTTCAGTCTATGCTTCCTTTCAAACAATTCACAGAGGGACGATGCATTGTATTTCATATTCAGATCAACCTGATTCATATCCTTTGAATATAAGGTATGCACAGAAACATGAGAAAAATAATTACATTGCAAAACCTAAACACAGTAGTTAATTATAGTCAAAAGTTTTTTTTTTTAAAAAAACTGCTTCTCTCCCTCAGCCTCCTGCCACTTCTCTCATCCTTAATCCATTTCTCTCCCTCAGCCTCAATCTGTTTCTCTCAGCCTCAATCCATTTCTCTCCCTCAGTCTCTATCGTTTCTCTCAACCTCAATCCATTTCTCTCCCTCAGCCTCTATTGTTTCTCTCAGCCTCAATCCATTTCTCTGCCTCAGCCTCCTATCATTTCTCTTAACTCAATCCATTTCTCTCCCTCACCCTCCTACCACTTTTTGAGGCCCAAGAAGCCTCAAGAACAGCTCTCCACGATGGAGCCTGTCCTGGGGAGCAAAGCTTTGGATGACCTGATCTGTCCTGAAGGCCTTGAGGAGCTCCAGACTTTTCACACACCTCCTCTGGCTGAGTGCCCTGCCCTTGAGATCCCAATGGGGTCAGCGCCCAGCAGCAGCAGCACTCCAGGAGGGCAGACGGATGTCCCAGGGTTGCACACACACACCACAGTGGAGTAGCAGTGTCAGCCCCAGCGTGGCGTCTCCCCCGAGGGTCACCCGCCATCAGCCTTATCTTTGCAGGCAGCCATGTGCTGGCCCCGTTGGATTCTGAAGGGCAGGACAACAAGGGAGGGCATTCAGGCTGGCAGAGGCACATGAAAGCTCGATGTAAGGCCGAGGCTGATGGTGGGGGAGGGAGACTTGCTTGCACTTGAGCTGCCTTGTGGGGACACAGCGAGGCTTGCTCATCTTTGGGCCTGGCTCACTTGGCTTCCACGCGGCCTCCATGCACTTGCCTTTGCCTCTGCAACTTTTACATGCAGTTCATCCCTGCCTTTGATGAAGTGGGACTACCCTTGATGGAACTATTGAATAAAGAGGGGAGGAACTGCAACCCAGCCAGTCACTGGCTTGGTCCCCAGACTGCCAGTGAGCATTTGAAAAACTGAAGAGGATGTTCACTGAGGAATCCATCCTCAAACACCCTGAACCCGAACAACCATTTGTGGTCCAGGCAGATGTCAGTGACGTGGTTGTAGAAGCAGTGCTGCTGCAAGCCAATGCCCAGGGCAGCTACAACCCTGTGCCTACACTTTCAAAAAACTCACTGAAAGGTGGTGGGTAGTGTGGGGAAAAGGAAGCCTATGCTGTCCGATGGGCCCTCCTCACCTGGAGACATTTCCTAGAGGGGAGCTTAGTACCATTTGAAGTTTGAACTGACCACAAAAACCCTAACACCCCCCCCCCCAAAAAAAAAAACCTCTCTCCCAAACAAGTTTACTGGGCACAGTACTTCAGATGGTTCAACTTTAAAGTACATCCCGGGGGAAGAACCTACTTGCTGACACCTTATCCAGAAAACCACAGTTCAATAGCTGTCATGAAGATGTGATCCATGCCATCATCCCTTCCCCTCAACCCTGGCTCAAGCCACCACCAGAGGCCAACTCAGGTGCCAAGACACCCCAAGAAGGGGCCCAATGACAGAGACCTTGAAAGCAGTGCTCCCGGCAGATCAGTGGTTCAACAACAAGGACACCTTAACCCTCAAAGGCAGACTAACCTGGAAAGGGGCCAAACTGTAACATCCCCACCAGCTGGAGACTTCAAGTCCTGCAGCACAGCCATGATTCCAAGCTTGCTGGACATTTTGGTTACTTAAAAACCCTGGCTTAACAAGGAAGCAATTTTGGTGGCCAAAGATGAAAGCAGATGTGAAGAACTATGCGAAAAGCTGTGCCACCTATGTTGCCATAAAGAAGAGACCTGGAAAATCCTCTGGCCTCCTCCAGCAAATGGCAAACCTAAGCCAACCTTGGGAAGAGATTGCCATGGAGAGTGGCAGGAACACAGTAATTTGGACCATGATTGACTTATTTTCAAAGCAAGCTCACTTCACAGCCTGCTCGAGGTTACCCTCAGCCAAGAAACTAGCTAGGATGTTCATAAGACAGATATACAGGCTACATGGGGTGCCCCACAGGATTATCTCCGACAGTGGGGGTCCAATATACCACAAAATTCTGGAGGGAATTCTTACAAGCAATAGGGTCCACCGAGAGGCTCAACTCAGCTTTTCATCCAAGCATAAATGAGGCAGCAGAACGCATGAATACCATGGTAGAACAGTACCTAAGGTATTATATGGACCACCAGCAATCCAACTGGGCAGACTACAACAACATAGTGCACTGGTCTAAGCCCTTTAGTGCACAGTAGCACTGGTCTAAGCCCTTTCCAGGTCACCAGCAGCATGGAGTTTGTTCCATGCCTGAACTACCCAGGGAACCACCTCCATGTCCTTGAGCAAATGAATGGGATCACTAAGGCAGGGATGGAAAAATACAAAGCGAGCTTTAGTAGAATCAGTGAAGAACTATTTAAAAAAACCTGACAAATGCTGTTCTCCCCACCTTCTTTTCCATGTCGGAGACAAAGTATACTTGTCAACAAAGTATCTAAAACCAAAGTTACCAAGTAAAAAGCTGGGTCCGAAATTCATAGAGCCATTCCAAATAGTGAAAGTGATAAACCCTGTAACCGTTCAGCTTAGACTCCCACACTTGTTAGGGAAAGTGCATCCAGTGTTTCATAGCAACCTGTTAAAGCGGCCGCAAGCTCTCCACTAAGTAATACAAAGGGAGACCCATTATGAGGTGAAAAAAATCTTAGACTTGCACATGCATAGGGGTCACCTGCAATACCTAGTCCACTGAAAGGGATACCCCCTATCTGAAGCCATCTGGGTTAAGAGTTGGGATGTAAAAGCTGACAGGTTGATTAAACAGTTCCATGACAAAAACCCTCATAAGCCCAAGGGGCCACCTGGAGTGGAAGGGGAGGTTGATGGTGATATGAATTAACCTCCCTTTGATTTTCTTTTGCAGGAAGTCTTTCTCAACTGGGGGCGCCTGTCAGACCTGAAGTCATGTTTGGAGCATCTTCAGGGCTGCTGCAGCAAGGCCAGTTGAAACTGTGGAAATGTGAGGGGAGATAGAGATAGCTGGGGATTGTAGCCAAAATAACATTCTTTCCTTGGGAGCCAAGGATGCTCTACCAGGTGTTGGAGAGGCATGGATAAAAGCCAGCCAGAATTGGGACTGAGATTTGATTGGACCATGTGATGGACATGTGATCTGGGAGCAAGAACTTTGGGTTTTGATTTGGGTGGTGAAAACCTCAGGTCCTTCAGAGTTGGGTTTTCTCCAGGGGTGCCAATATGACATTCTTAATAAATTCATACTTCGAGGAACCTCTAAGCCTCAGTTTTGATTGCTTTGGGTCTGTTACTTGAAACCCTGACACTGCCTCTACCTGTTGCCAGTGCTGCCACAAAGTGAAACAGGTAGTGGGGTGGAGGTGGCTCCACACCATGGCCCCTGCATTCTCAGCCCCCACCTGCCACATATCTGCCACATATGCGGAATGAGCCTCCCACTCACTTTCCCATTTGCGATGGCCCCAGCAAATGGGAAGAGCAGGGGAAGCAAAGGCAGATGGTGGGATGGAGTGGGTGGGTGGATGCTTGGTGCATCCAGTTGGCCAGATCACGTGCTTCCCCTGCACCCCTGCCTCCGCCTGCTGCTTGGAGAGCCGGCCTGCTGGTCACAGCGCTTGAACTCACCTACGCTCGGGGTGGTATTCTACCGGTTCTCACCGGTTTGGTAGAACCGGTTGTTAAGGTTCCCAGTAGTTCAGAGAACCGGTAAAATGGGCCCCTAGCTGGCCCCGCCCCCTCTGCCCGCTCCTCCTGCCCAGTCAGTCCTTATCATGCATGCCCAACATTGTGTGCATGTGCGACAATCACTGACGGCATTCTCCCCCTGCCTGCCCTGCTCCACCCCACCCAGTCACTCCTTATAGCGCATGTGTGCTACATCGCTTCCCCCATTGCTTTCAATAGCAGCAGCAGCGCCAGCCAGCCAGCCAGCCAGCCAACCAGCCAGCTAGCCATCACTGACTGCCTTCCACCACCCTGCCTGATCTGGGTGAGGGCTCTGATCGCCGCCACCGCCGGCTGCCCTCGCCCACCTGACCTCACCTGTCTGGCCTTGCCCAGACTGCCTTCCTCTTCCAGACTGTCTCCCCAGGCCTTCCTGCCTTGCCCAGACTGTTTGCCTTGCCCAGCTGCCATTGCTAAAGATGCGGATTGGTGAGTGAGACCTCCAAGCAAGCCCCAGTCACCTACCTGCCATCACCACCAGCCCTGGTTGAGTCCCAACAACTCCCAGACTGCCAAGCCACCCTCGCCAATGCTGCCTGTCTTGCCCGGCTGCCATCTTCTTCCACCCGCAGCCCACCGCACCACTGCTGCCTAGCCTTCCACCAGCAATTGGTACGAGTGAGGAGGCAAGCAGCTAGCCCCACCAGTCGCCTACCTCCTCCAGCCGCCACCACCACCAGCCCCAGTAAAGTGCTGACTCCCAGGCTGCCCAGGCACCTTCACTACCTGCCTCACCCAGCCATCATCTTTGGCCACCACCATCTTTGCTCAGTTGCCATCTTCTCGTGCTTATGGCCCACTGCATCATTGTTGCTACCTGGCTTTCCACCACAGATTGGTGAGTGAGGAGGCAAGCAGCAAGCCCCGCCAGTTGCTTACCTTCTCCTGCCACCGCCGCTATCCCCAGTCAAGTGCCAGCTCCCAGTCACCCACCCGTCCTCACTGCAGCAAGCTCCAAAGACTAGTCTCAACCGAGGACCTTGGCATAGCTGGCTAGCCAACTTGTCTGCCTAATTTTTGGTAAATTGCTTTTTTTATTTCTTTATGTATTTTTTAGTATCTGTTTTGTTTTTATTAATCATAAAAACAAAACGGATACTAAAAAATACATACATACATAAATAAAAATTATTTTACTATTATTGTTACATGTTGATACTTCTGTTTGTTTCTCCTTTGCTTTTAGGAAAAAGCAAAGAAAAACGTAAGTGTCAACATGTAACAATAACAGTAGTGTAACAAAAAAAAATCATTTATGTATTTATTTATATTTTTAGTATCTGTTCTGCTTTTACAGAAAACAGAAAAAACAGAAAAAACAGAAAAACAAAACCTATACTAAAAACATTATTGAAAATTATACTTTAAACAGTCATTAGGGCAAAGAAGTGATGTTGAGTTGGCCACGCCCAGCCGGTCACGTGATCACCAAGCCACGCCCAGCCAGCAAGCCATGCCCAGCCAGTCACATGACAACCAAGTCACACACACAAATTAGGCCACACCCACAGAACCTGTTGTTAAGATATTTGAATCCCACCCCTGCCTGCGCTGCATAGGCTGCGCAGGCTGTGCAGCCCCAGAGTGCACTAGCTGACATCAACAGCCCCTGCACATTTGCTACTTCCTGTGCGTGGGGGTCAGTCCCTTACCATAATCCTGATACCATGTTTTCCCCAAAATAAGCTATAATGCCTCTTTTGGAGATACACACACACACACACACACACACATATATTGTTGTGGTTAGCCAGCAGCAGGTGCGGACGGCTGAGGAGAGGAGAAGGCTCAGATGAGGGGCCAGGACCATTAGGGAGTGGACTGCTGCCTTCAGAGATTGGGCGTTGGTACCTACCTGATACGCCCATTCTCGTCGAGCTGCGTAGAGCATCCAGACAGTGGGGAGGTGCTCCAGTCTTCACTCTAACAGGCTGAGCTATAATTGAGGAACGCTCCTCCTCCTCCACGTGACTCCTCCACGCGTTCCCCAGTTTTACGAAGACGAGAAGACAACAACTATCCTCTCCTGTCAACTATAATACAAATCTCAACTGCGAACTATATACCTCATTGGCCGAAACAGGATTCCCCACCAGATGGACCAATTAGGGTGGGGCTGGATGCTCTACGCAGCTCGACGAGAACGGGCGTATCAGGTAGGTACCAACGCCCATTCTCCGTAGAGCTGCTGCGAGCATCCAGACAGTGGGACATACCAAAGCCTGGCCTGTCCTACGGGAGGGACTCCGTCTGGTCCAGAATCATCTCTGGGTCTCTTGCCACCTGTTGAAGGACTCGCCTGCCAAAGGATGCCTCAGCTGAGGCGTAAACATCGATTTTATAGTGACGTATAAAGGCAGATGGAGACGCCCAGGTGGCTGCTCGACAGATATCCTGAATCGACGCCTGAGTAGCCCAGGCTGCCGAGGTGGCTGCACTCCTTGTAGAGTGAGCGGTGATCCCACTAGGAACAGGGAGAGCCTGCGCCAAATAGGCCTTGGATATAGTAGCCCTAATCCAGCAGCCAACGGTAGACGGGGATACCTTGCAGCCCAGCGTCTTTGGTTGAAAGGACAGGAATAAAGACTCTGACTTTCTGATTGATTGTGTACGATAGATGTAGATACGAAGTGCCCTTCACACATCGAGAGTGTGCCACTGCCTTTCTCTTTCTTGAGAAGGCTTGGGACAAAAATTAGGCAGAACCAATTCCTGAGCTCTGTGAAATGCCGAGTTGATTTTAGGCATAAAGGCGGGATCTGGTCTCAGAACCACCCGATCAGTGTGGAAGATACATAAGTCCTTTCTCACGGATAGAGCTGCTATTTCAGATATCCTTCTTGCCAATGTTATCGCCACAAGGAACACCACTTTGAATGTGAGGAACTGAAGTGGCGCCTCCCTGAGAGGCTCGAAGGGAGGTTTAGTTAATGCCATAAGAACTTTATTAAGATCCCAGGTAGGACATCTGTGGATCACCGGGGGGTGCAGATTAGAGGCCCCTCTAAGGAAAGCCCTTATGCGAGGGTGGTGGGAAAGTGAGTCAGAAGAGCTGCCAGCGACCACTGTGGACAGGGCTGCGACCTGCCTTCTCAGAGTGTTGGGGGAGAGACCCCTATCTAGACCGACCTGTAGGAAGGCCAGGATTTGTGCAATTGAAGGAGAGAGCGGATCGACGGACGACTTATGGCACCACTTACAAAAGATGTTCCAGGTTGCGTTATAAATGCGGGTAGTCGAAGGCCGCCTTGCTGCCAGGATGGTATTGATGACCTGGACTGACAGGCCCTCATTTTTTAGCCTTTCCTGCTCAACCTGCACACGGCTAACTGAAGCCACTGTGGGTCTGGATGTTGAAGAGGTCCCTGGGACAGAGAGATCCTGTCGAGGGGGATCCTCCACGGTGGGGCCACTGACAGATTGCGAAGATCTGCAAACCACGATCTCCTGGGCCAAAACGGGGCTATCAGGAGGACCTCCGCCCTTTCGAGTATTAACTTCTGAATCACCTTGGGTATCAGCGGGAGGGGGGGAAAGGCATACAGGAGCCCGGTGGGCCAGGGGCAGCAGAGGGCATCGTGGTTCTCTGCGCCGTCGGCAGGGTAACGAGAGAAGAATCTCGGTGTCTGGGCGTTGAGTGGCGATGCGAACAGGTCCACCAAGGGCTGACCAAATATCGCTGCTGCCTCCCTGAACAAGGAGGGGTGTAGGCACCATTCCGATTGGTCCAGCATGGCCCTGATCAGCCAGTCTGCTTGGACATTCGAGACCCCCGAGATGTGTTCCGCCCTGATGGATAAGAGATGCACCTCTGCCCATCGACAAAGCCGCTCGGCCTCCCTCATGAGGCGAATGGAATGAGTGCCCCCTTGACGGTTGACGTGGGCTTTGGTAGTAGTGTTGTCTGTTAAGACCAGAATGTGACGGCCTTGTACCTGCGGGAGAAAGGCGCGCAGGGCTAGATATACTGCGTGAAGCTCCAGCCAGTTGATGCTGCAGCGCCCTCGGCTGCTGACCAAGTTCCCTGGGCTGAAAGCGACTGCATGTGGGCTCCCCATCCAGAAAGACTGGCGTCTGTTGTGAGAGTGACCCTTTGGGGCTCCTTGAAGAGATGACCTCTGTTGGTAGAGGGTCTTGTCCACCAGAGAAGGGAGGCGAGAACCCTTGGAGGAACCTTCACCACAAGACCTGAGTTGCTCCTTCCGGAACGTTGGTAAGGCAGGAGGAACCACTGCAAGGATCTGGAATGTAAATGTGCCCAGGGAATAATTGAAATACATGAGACTAACTTTCCAAGCAACTTGGACAAGTCCAGCAACGAGGCCTTTCTAGTCCGTCTAATTGTCCTGATAGCTTTTTGGATACTGCCAAACCTCTCTTGAGAGAGGAAGACCCTCTCTTCAACCGAATCAATCACAGCTCCTAGGTGAGCTATACGTGTGGAAGGGTTAAGTTGACTCTTCTCCCAGTTAACGAGGAATCCGTGAGCCTGAAGCACTGAGAGGGTGGCCTTAGTGTCACTCTCAGCCTGATGCCGGGTAGGGGACAGAATAAGAATGTCGTCAAGGTAACAGTGAATGCGGATAGGGAAGTGCCTGAGGTGAGCTGCCAGGGCTGCCAACACCTTGGTGAAGGTCCTCGGGGCCGAGACGAGCCCGAAGGGAAGGGCTACGTATTGGAAATGCTGATTGTTGTAGCAAAATCTCAAATATTTGGAATACGAGGGGTGAATGGGTACATGGAGATATGCCTCGGAGAGGTCGATGGATGTAAGCCAGTCTCCCTTCCTGGTACCCTGTAAGATCGACTGAAGTGTATGCATCTTGAACTTGTGACGGACGATATAGCGATTGAGCCTCTTCAGATCTAAAATGGGTCTCCAACCCCTGGAATGCTTAGGGACCAAGAAGAGGAGGGAATAGAACCCCCCTCCCCGCTGTGAAAAAGGCACGGGCTGGATGGCCTTGATATCAGAAAGATGAGTGATAGCGGCTGCCATGAGAGCCCGCTTAGTCGGGTATCTGGAAAGGGGAGAGACCATGAAGTGTTGCGGAGGAACAGACTGAAAGACCAAACCTTACAGTGTCCCTAACCCAGGAATCTGAAGTAGATGAGTCCCATTGGTCGGCAAAATACTTAAGGCGACCGCCAATGGGATAAGAGGCTGAAAGCCTACCTGGGACGGCGGGGTGCCTTATTCCCTGCACCCCGGAAGGGTCTCCTGTAGGTACCTCCCCTTCTATTTCTGTCTCCCGAATCGCCCCGGTCCTGATAGGCCGACCGGAACGTCGGGGAGCTCTGATACCTAGGGGTGAAGGAAGGTTGGAAAGGGGTGTGAAACGAGCCCCTCCGAAAGGGCTGGGACCCTCTAGATTCTTGCCTGCGAAAAAGTGATGGGAGGAACTTCTTCTTATTCTGGCTCTCCATCAACAATGGGTCAAGTGCCGGGCCAAACAATTTTCCCCCTGCTATAGGAGCTGAGGCCAACTTAGTTTTATTCTTAACATTGGCCTGCCAGTGTCTAAGCCAAAGCAGCCTTCGGGCAGTAACGTGGGATGAGATGGCCCTAGACAAAAATTTTACAGAATGAAAAGCCAGGCATCCTAGAATATGAAGTGAAATGGGCCTTAGGAAATCTCAGCAACAACAAAGCTAGTGGAGGTGACATTATTCTAGCTGAGCTATTCAAAGAAAAGACAATGCAGTAAAAGTGCTACACTCAATTTGCCAGCAAATTTGGAAAACTCAACAGTGGCCATAGGATTGGAAAAGGTCAGTTTACATTCCAATTCCAAATAAAGGCAATGCCAAAGAATGTTCAAACTATCCCACCAATGCACTTATTTCACATGCTAGTAAAGTTATTGTCAGCCTCCAAGATTCTGTCTTCTGCTTGACTCTTTCCAGCTGCCATAGAAATGGGGGAGAGGAATAATTGAGCCTCGTAGGGGGGAAGGGTGCTGGAGGTGAAGTTGTGTGAATTGTAAAAGTTGGGATGCTTTCTTGCTTACTGCACAAATGCGGCCACTTATCTTTCTAGGTCAAGGTCAACCGTCTTGGCATACCAGATGTCTGAGACTCCACCTGAAGATGCACCCACATGACATTATACACACCTCAGATTGGATGTCCAGTTTGAATTGTTGGTGATGGGGACATGGGATAATTTTCTTTTTTTTTTAAAGAAATTTTATTTTGGTTTTCACAAAACAAAGAAAAATAAAACATCTTTTTTTAGTGAACAGCTTGGTTCCAGGTTTTCAAATCTCCATATAGATATAATCTCAGTTAACTATTCATCTTTTATCTTTCACATTCAATTTAATGTCTTATCACTACTTTTAATATCCTTTATTAATTTTTCCCCTCAAATACTTCCCACAGGCTTATTTTATCACTCTCTCATTCATATCTAAATCTATTACATATCCTTTTCAAGGTTTTCATATTTTCAAAATAATTATACTTATACTTTTATCTGTCCTGTGTACAATTTCAATCCATATCCACATTTCAAACATTACAAAACAAGGTTTCCCCTATGGTTACCAATTAAAGTGTGTCACTTTCATATAGTTGATTCCCTTTCACATCCCATTAAAAATTCTACTTCTAAATTATCCCATTAAACAATTATAATTCCTGTCTCCTAATAGCTATATTATAACATAAATCCCTTTTAGTCAGATTCCGCATGGTACTTCCCCTTTAAATTAGCTCTAAACAATTTTAAGTTTAAAAGAAATAAAAAATTAAAAAATAAAAAGGAAAAAGATAATTAATCAGTTCAAATTCATCCTAAAAAAAAGGAAAAACTGGTATTATTTCCCTTACAATCTATCTCATAATTCATTTCAATCATATTTTACAAATCTTTAATATACATTAATATAATTCAATTGTATTTTACATATTTTTCCCCCAAAAAATTATTAATTTTTTAAAAACAAACATAAACAAACAAAACACAAAACATGGAAACATAAAACATCTTTTTTGAAAGCAGCTTGATCCCGGGTTACATCTCTTCGTTACAGACATAAATTCAAGTTCATGCTCACTTTTATATACCATTCCGTATCTTATTACCATTCTACATTTTCTGTATAGCTTCTCCCCCCTTTTAACTCTCTTAATTCTATTTTATTTATTTCATCTCAATTTAAATCATTATACTTATATCTTTTGTCTGTCCTATTTCAGCTGTCTATTATCTTTTCTCATTAACACAAAATTTCTCCTGTAATCACTGATTGGAGTATGACGCCTTTATATCTTTCCCCTAAATTTATAACACTTAGTATAATACATAACTTTCATTCGGATTCTGCTTAGTACATTCTAAAGCTACACACTATATTTTAATAAAAAAGAAATTATGAATATATAATATAATTAAAACAACAATCCATACCAGTTGAACTCTATCGTTAAAATTAATATTCATTTAAATCTTAAACATTTTACACATTACTTTTCAAATAGGTATCATGCTTCTATGGGAACACTTGTAAATTTTACGTAGTAACTTTATATTTTAAAACATTATGTAATTAAAATGTTCCCATTCCTTCCTAATTCAATTCTCTCATTTATTTCATTTCATTTATTTTGTTCAAAAGAGTTTCATTGAATTACACTGAGTATTTTTTATAATCATACGTTGTTCCAATTTCCTAACATTATTTCTAATACAAGTATAACAATACAATCTTATGTACCTTTGCAGAATCTCTTTTTCAGTTATATTTTTACTCATTGTCTCTAAATAAGTCCTGTTTCTTTACATCTTGTTCCAAACCTTTGTGGCTTCTCTTCCCTTCCTTCCTCCCTTGCTTCTTCACTCTACCCTTTTTACCCCCTTGTCTCTCCACCTCCATTTCCCTCTTCTGTGTTCCCTTTTTCTGTTGCTTTCTAACATTATATCCACTTTTCACCTTATTTTTCCCTTTTTTCGTTGTTTTTTTAGGTCTTAAATTCTCAATTCTCTTTCCCCCCTTTCCTCTTTCTTCCCCAGATAAAGTTACTTGTTCATTAAAGATGGCTTCTTCTTTGTCCCAATCTTCTTGTTGCGCAGTTTCTTGTAGTTTCTCATAGGTACAGATCGCTATTTCTAAGAAATGAAAAACGGAGCCAAAAGTGCCCTTCCCTTCTTGTTCCTCTTCTTTATATTTTTTTAAATTCCATTTTCAGTTCATCCACAAGTGATGCCATTGTAAAAAAAAATTTAAACAACCACCCAAGTGTTTTTAATCATTCAAATATAATTTCCCAAAGTCCCAAAGTCACCAAGCAATCCAAATACACACAAGCTGTTCCATGTAGGGGGCGTGCATAAGCGCACCAACGTGCCTACCGTCCCTGTCCTATTGTTTCTCTTATTCTTTTACTTTTCTTATATGTACCCATTTCATGTATTCACAACTATGTATACATTTATACTTATTATCTTGTAAACAATTGGCAAATCAAATCAAATAAAATAAAATAAAAATAAATAAATAAATAAATAAAATAAAAATAAAAATTTAACACTTTCTTCTTTTTTCACTTTCTCTTCCTGAGGTTACAATTTAGTTACAAAGTTCCAGTTAATGTATCTTTTAGAAGTCTTGTTACGATTTAACTTTTGATTCTTTTAAATTCCAAGCAGCCTCCTCCAGCCAAATCTTACTCTTATTCTTTTCCTCTCCCTTCCCACTTACAGCAAAAAAAAAAGTTTTTTAAGTATTCAGAAATCTTTATTGTCCCCTTGGCATTTAATTTTCCAGTTTAATTACCTGCTGATGCCAAAGCGGGTTTTTCCAATTTCTCATTCATCTGCTGTCAATGTAAGGAAGGAGAGTGGGGAAAAAAACTTTCCCTTTTCACTTTCATTCGCTGCTTCCGAATCTTCTTTGGGAGCAATGTATCTTTTTTAAAATTTGAATTCCAGGATACCTCAGTTGTTGCTTCTTATCCCAGTCGGCCAAAACTTTCACTTCTTAACTTCCTCCTGTACTTTCTTTTCCAGATGAGTGCTTCTTTGAGGCGGCCATTTCTGACCGCCGCTCTTACCGCCTTCGAAAAAGGGAGTTTAGCCAGCTGAGGAGGAGAGGTGCAGCTCCCCTCGACCCTGCCGGGATCTCCCCTATCTTCACCACCTCTATGGGGTGGCTTAGCCCCGAAGCCATCTGGCTCGGGGCACTCCAGCGGCGAGCGCAGACAAAAACCGTGCACGATCGTGGATTCCTGCCTGCCGCCGAAGCGCTGCAAACCGGAACTCCCTATTTTACATTTTTTTTTTAATTTGATCTGTTATCGAGCATTCCATTAAGTCACAATCCGTTTCATCTTCCATTTTAATTATGTATATTTTCCTGTTTTCTACCCCTGGAATGCTTAGGGACCAAGAAGAGGAGGGAATTTCTTACGGGCTTTCTTATTTATACAATCCTTTATCAACATGCAGAATGAAAGACCAAACTCTATTTTAGTTGTATTTTCAACCATTACGGCGGGTGCCTTTTCTGCACCCGGAAGGGTCTCCTGTAGGTACCTCCCTTCTATTTCTGTCTCCCGAATCGCCCGGTCCTGATAGGCCGACCGGAACGTCGGGGAGCTCTGATACCTAGGGGTGAAGGAAGGTTGGAAAGGGGTGTGAAACGAGCCCCTCCGAAAGGGCTGGGACCCTCTAGATTCTTGCCTGCGAAAAAGTGATGGGAGGAACTTCTTCTTATTCTGGCTCTCCATCAACAATGGGTCAAGTGCCGGGCCAAACAATTTTCCCCCTGCTATAGGAGCTGAGGCCAACTTAGTTTTATTCTTAACATTGGCCTGCCAGTGTCTAAGCCAAAGCAGCCTTCGGGCAGTAACGTGGGATGAGATGGCCTAAACAAAAATTTTACAGAATGAAAAGCCAGGCATCCTAGAATATGAAGTGAAATGGGCCTTAGGAAATCTCAGCAACAACAAAGCTAGTGGAGGTGACATTATTCTAGCTGAGCTATTCAAAGAAAAGACAATGCAGTAAAAGTGCTACACTCAATTTGCCAGCAAATTTGGAAAACTCAACAGTGGCCATAGGATTGGAAAAGGTCAGTTTACATTCCAATTCCAAATAAAGGCAATGCCAAAGAATGTTCAAACTATCCCACCAATGCACTTATTTCACATGCTAGTAAAGTTATTGTCAGCCTCCAAGATTCTGTCTTCTGCTTGACTCTTTCCAGCTGCCATAGAAATGGGGGAGAGGAATAATTGAGCCTCATAGGGGGAAGGGTGCTGGAGGTGAAGTTGTGTGAATTGTAAAAGTTGGGATGCTTTCTTGCTTACTGCACAAATGCGGCCACTTATCTTTCTAGGTCAAGGTCAACCGTCTTGGCATACCAGATGTCTGAGACTCCACCTGAAGATGCACCCACATGACATTATACACACCTCAGATTGGATGTCCAGTTTGAATTGTTGGTGATGGGGACATGGGATAATTTTCTTTTTTTTTTAAAAGAAATTTTATTTTGGTTTTCACAAAACAAAGAAAAATAAAACATCTTTTTTAGTGAACAGCTTGGTTCCAGGTTTTCAAATCTCCATATAGATATAATCTCAGTTAACTATTCATCTTTTATCTTTCACATTCAATTTAATGTCTTATCACTACTTTTAATATCCTTTATTAATTTTTCCCTCAAATACTTCCCACAGGCTTATTTTATCACTCTCTCATTCATATCTAAATCTATTACATATCCTTTTCAAGGTTTTCATATTTTCAAAATAATTATACTTATACTTTTATCTGTCCTGTGTACAATTTCAATCCATATCCACATTTCAAACATTACAAAACAAGGTTTCCCCATGGTTACCAATTAAAGTGTGTCACTTTCATATAGTTGATTCCCTTTCACATCCCATTAAAAATTCTACTTCTAAATTATCCCATTAAACAATTATAATTCCTGTCTCCTAATAGCTATATTATAACATAAATCCCTTTTAGTCAGATTCCGCATGGTACTTCCCCTTTAAATTAGCTCTAAACAATTTTAAGTTTAAAAGAAATAAAAAATTAAAAAATAAAAAGGAAAAAGATAATTAATCAGTTCAAATTCATCCTAAAAAAAAGGAAAAACTGGTATTATTTCCCTTACAATCTATCTCATAATTCATTTCAATCATATTTTACAAATCTTTAATATACATTAATATAATTCAATTTTATTTTACATATTTTTCCCCCCAAAAATTATTAATTTTTTAAAAACAAACATAAACAAACAAAACACAAAACATGGAAACATAAAACATCTTTTTTGAAAGCAGCTTGATCCCGGGTTACATCTCTTCGTTACAGACATAAATTCAAGTTCATGCTCACTTTTATATACCATTCCGTATCTTATTACCATTCTACATTTTCTGTATAGCTTCTCCCCCCTTTTAACTCTCTTAATTCTATTTTATTTATTTCATCTCAATTTAAATCATTATACTTATATCTTTTGTCTGTCCTATTTCAGCTGTCTATTATCTTTTCTCATTAACACAAAATTTCTCCTGTAATCACTGATTGGAGTATGACGCCTTTATATCTTTCCCCTAAATTTATAACACTTAGTATAATACATAACTTTCATTCGGATTCTGCTTAGTACATTCTAAAGCTACACACTATATTTTAATAAAAAAGAAATTATGAATATATAATATAATTAAAACAACAATCCATACCAGTTGAACTCTATCGTTAAAATTAATATTCATTTAAATCTTAAACATTTTACACATTACTTTTCAAATAGGTATCATGCTTCTATGGGAACACTTGTAAATTTTACGTAGTAACTTTATATTTTAAAACATTATGTAATTAAAATGTTCCCATTCCTTCCTAATTCAATTCTCTCATTTATTTCATTTCATTTATTTTGTTCAAAAGAGTTTCATTGAATTACACTGAGTATTTTTTATAATCATACGTTGTTCCAATTTCCTAACATTATTTCTAATACAAGTATAACAATACAATCTTATGTACCTTTGCAGAATCTCTTTTTCAGTTATATTTTTACTCATTGTCTCTAAATAAGTCCTGTTTCTTTACATCTTGTTCCAAACCTTTGTGGCTTCTCTTCCCTTCCTTCCTCCCTTGCTTCTTCACTCTGCCCTTTTTACCCCCTTGTCTCTCCACCTCCATTTCCCTCTTCTGTGTTCCCTTTTTCTGTTGCTTTCTAACATTATATCCACTTTTCACCTTATTTTTCCCTTTTTTCGTTGTTTTTTTAGGTCTTAAATTCTCAATTCTCTTTCCCCCTTTCCTCTTTCTTCCCCAGATAAAGTTACTTGTTCATTAAAGATGGCTTCTTCTTTGTCCCAATCTTCTTGTTGCGCAGTTTCTTGTAGTTTCTCATAGGTACAGATCGCTATTTCTAAGAAATGAAAAACGGAGCCAAAGTGCCCTTCCCTTCTTGTTCCTCTTCTTTATATTTTTTTAAATTCCATTTTCAGTTCATCCACAAGTGATGCCATTGTAAAAAAATTTAAACAACCACCCAAGTGTTTTTAATCATTCAAATATAATTTCCCAAAGTCCCAAAGTCACCAAGCAATCCAAATACACACAAGCTGTTCCATGTAGGGGGCGTGCATAAGCGCACCAACGTGCCTACCGTCCCTGTCCTATTGTTTCTCTTATTCTTTTACTTGTCTTATATGTACCCATTTCATGTATTCACAACTATGTATACATTTATACTTATTATCTTGTAAACAATTGGCAAATCAAATCAAATAAAATAAAATAAAAATAAATAAATAAATAAATAAAATAAAAATAAAAATTTAACACTTTCTTCTTTTTTCACTTTCTCTTCCTGAGGTTACAATTTAGTTACAAAGTTCCAGTTAATGTATCTTTTAGAAGTCTTGTTACGATTTAACTTTTGATTCTTTTAAATTCCAAGCAGCCTCCTCCAGCCAAATCTTACTCTTATTCTTTTCCTCTCCCTTCCCACTTACAGCAAAAAAAAAAAGTTTTTTAAGTATTCAGAAATCTTTATTGTCCCCTTGGCATTTAATTTTCCAGTTTAATTACCTGCTGATGCCAAAGCGGGTTTTTCCAATTTCTCATTCATCTGCTGTCAATGTAAGGAAGGAGAGTGGGGAAAAAAACTTTCCCTTTTCACTTTCATTCGCTGCTTCCGAATCTTCTTTGGGAGCAATGTATCTTTTTTAAAATTTGAATTCCAGGATACCTCAGTTGTTGCTTCTTATCCCAGTTGGCCAAAACTTTCACTTCTTAACTTCCTCCTGCACTTTCTTTTCCAGATGAGTGCTTCTTTGAGGCGGCCATTTCTGACCGCCGCTCTTACCGCCTTCGAAAAAGGGAGTTTAGCCAGCTGAGGAGGAGAGGTGCAGCTCCCCTCGACCCTGCCGGGATCTCCCCTATCTTCACCACCTCTAGGGGGTGGCTTAGCCCCGAAGCCGTCTGGCTCGGGGCACTCCAGCGGCGAGCGCAGACAAAAACCGTGCACGATCGTGGATTCCTGCCTGCCGCCGAAGCGCTGCAAACCGGAACTCCCTATTTTACATTTTTTTTTTAATTTGATCTGTTATCGAGCATTCCATTAAGTCACAATCCGTTTCATCTTCCATTTTAATTATGTATATTTTCCTGTTTTCTACATAATTTCTTATTTCTTATTTATACAATCCTTTATCAACATGCAGAATCCTCTATTTTAGTTGTATTTTCAACCATTATTTCTGTGTCTATCAATCAAATTATTCCCTTTAATTCTTGTTTGTTTCCCATATTTTAGTTCCTGATTCTGTTTTTTATAACTTCTTTTCCCCTTTATTTTCTCCCTCTTTTTCTCACTCCAGTTTATATCCCCCTCCCTCTTTAATGCTTCCTTCTGTAATCCTCCCTTCTGTTCTTTCCTTATATTTTATTTCTCACACTGTTCCTTTTTCTGATTACCTCCTCTAATCTCCAATTTTTAAGTCCCCCTTTCCCCTTTTTGAGTTTCAAACCTCATTATCCCATTTTTTTTAAAGATGGCCTCTCCTTTATTCAAGTCTTCTTCCTCTGAAGTTTTTTGCTGATCCTCATAGTCCAAAACGGCCATTTCCAGAAATCGGAGAGCAAAGCCAAATGATTCTCCTTTTAGTTGCAGTTGTTCCTTCATATTTTTTAATTCCATTTTCAGTTCCAAGTAAAGTTCTGCCATCTTTCAACACTTCCCAGTACTTTTAGACAACCAAAGTCTATAAGATTGCTTCCCAGAATACATTTCAATTGTATCCAGTAATAATCCAATGTTCAAAGTTTCAAAAATCATCAAACAATTCCAGAACAGTTTTTTCTTGCTTCTTTCTTTGTTACAAAGTTCCAAGCTCCACTTTCACTTTCCAGGGATAATTTTCTATATGTAATTTCCACACCTTATTTATTTATTTATTTATTTATTTGATTTGCCAATTGTTTACAAGATAATAAGTATAAGTGTATACATAGTTATGAATACATGAAATGGGTACATATAAGAAAAATAAAAGAATAAGAGAAACAATAGGACAGGGACGGTAGGCACGTTGGTGCGCTTATGCACGCCCCCTACAGACCTCTTAGGAAAGGGGTGAGGTCAATAGTAGACAGTCTAAGGTTAAAGTTTTTGGGGTTTGGGGAAGAAACTACAGAGTCGGGTAGAGTATTCCAGACATTGACCACTCTATTGCTGAAGTCGTATTTCCTGCAATCAAGTTTGGTGCGGTTTACTTTGAGTTTGTATCTATTGTGTGCTCTTGTGTTGTTATGGTTGAAGCTGAAGTATTCATTGACAGGTAGGACATTGCAATGTATGATTTTATATACCATGCTTAAGTCAGACCGAAGACGGCGTAATTCAAGGTTTTCTAGTCCTAGAATTTCAAGTCTGGTGGCATAAGGTATTCTACAACGAATAGAGGAGTGGAGAACTCTTCTTGTGAAATATTTCTGGACTTTCTCAATTGTGCTAATATCAGATACGTAATGTGGGTTCCAGACTGATGAACTGTATTCGAGTATTGGTCTAGCAAATGTTTTGTATGCTCTGGTTAGTAGTGTGATATTACCAGAGAAAAAGCTACGTAGGATTAGGTTAACAACTCTTAATGCCTTTTTGGCTATGTAGTTGCAGTGGGCTCTAGCACTTAGATCATTAGAGGTGAGTATTCCAAGGTCCTTTACAGAGCTTGGGTCATCAACAAGTTCTTGACTATTCAGCTTGTATTTTATTTTCTGATTTTTTTTTTTGCCAATATGTAAGACAGAGCATTTATTTGTTGAGATTTGAAGTTGCCATTTGTTTGACCATTCTGATACATAGTCAAGATCTTTTTGTAGGGTAGCAGTATTGTCTGTGGTATTGAACAGCTTTACATCATCAGCGAAGAGAACGCAATTGCTCTTAATATGATCACAGAGGTCATTTATGTAGAGTATGAAGAGAGTTGGTCCTAGAACACTGCCTTGGGGGACACCACTATTGACAGGTACTGGATTTGATAGGACGCTTCCGATTTTGACCATTTGTTGTCTGTTTGCCAGGAATGCTTCTATCCAGTTATTCAGTTGTCCAGAGATACCATAGGATTTTATTTTTAGGAGTAGTTTGTCGTGTACCACTGAATCAAAGGCTTTACAGAAGTCTATGTAGATTGCGTCTATTGCTTTGCCCTGGTCGAGTTGTGTCGTCCAAATGTTTTATACCTCACATCTTGTATTTCTTCTGTTGCTACCACTTCAATTTCAGTAAAAGTCCTTTTCTCTATAAAAATGGAGTCTAAAGTTTTCTTTCTTGGATTTTGACTGGAGCACATCTGACATTATACAAGACCTCTGGTTTTACCAGCCCACCTTTATCTTCCAAGAGGGTCTGAAAACAATGTCTAACTTCAGCCAGTGATCAAGAAGATTTGGGGGCTGCGGGAACTACTGCTTCTCGGATTTTGAATGGAGCCACACCTGACAGTTATGCTTAAAATCCTACAAGCTAGGCTCCAGCAGTATGTGGATCAAGAACTACCAGAAGTACAGGCAAGATTTCGAAGAGGCAGAGGAACTAGAGATCAAATTGCCAACATATGCTGGATCATGGAAAGCTAGGGAGTTCCAGAAAAACATTTACTTCTGCTTCATTGACTATGCTAAAACCTTTGATTGTGTGGATCACAACAAATTGTGGCAAGCTCTTAAAGAGATGGGAGTACCAGACCATCTTATTTGTCTCTTGAGAAACCTATACGCAAGTCAAGAAGCAACAGTAAGAACTGGACACGGAACCACTGATTGGTTCAAAATTGGGAAAGGAGTCTGGCAAGGCTGTATACTGTTGTCCTGCCTATTTAACTTATATGCAGAGCACATCATGAGAAAGGCAGGGGTAGATGAATCAAAAGTTGGAATTAAGATTGCTGGGAGAAATATCAACAACCTCAGATATGCAGATGACACCATTCTAATGGCAGAAAGTAAAGAGGAACTAAAGAGCCTCTTAATGCATGTGAAGGAGAGTGCAAAAGTTGTCTTGAAATTCAACATTAAGAAAACTAAGATCATGGCATCCGGCCCTCTCAATTCCTGGCAAATAGATGGGGAAGAAATGGAGGTAATGACAGATTTTATTTTCCTGGGCTCCAAGATCACCACAGATGGGGACTGCAGCCAAGAAATTGAAAGACACTTGCTCCTGGGGAGGAAAGCTTTGGCAAATCTTGACAGCATATTAAAAAGCAGAGACATCACCCTGCCAATGAAAGTGTGTATAGTCAAGGCTATAGTTTTCCCAGTTGCAATGTATGGCTGTGAAAGTTGGACCACAAGAAAGGCTGAGCACCAAAGAATGGAGGCCTTTGAACTATATGGTGCTGGAGAAGACACTTGCAAGTCCCTTGGACTGCAAGATGATCAATCTGGTCAGTCCTAGACGAGATGAACCCTGACTGCTTTTTAGAAGGCCAGATCCTGAAGATGAAATTCAAAACCCAAAGGACAAAAAACCCCCCCCCCCACCCCCCCCCCCCCCCCCCCCCCCCCCCCCCCCCCCCCCCCCCCCCCCCCCCCCCCCCCCCCCCCCCCCCCCCCCCCCCCCCCCCCCCCCCCCCCCCCCCCCCCCACCCCCCCCCCCCCCCCCCCCCCCCCCCCCCCCACCCCCAAAACCCACCCCCCCACCCCCCACCCCCCCCCCCCCCCCCCCCCCCCCCCCCCCCCCCCCCCCCCCCCCCCCCCCCCCCCCCCCCCCCCCCCCCCCCCCCCCCCCCCCCCCCCCCCCCCCCCCCCCCCCCCCCCCCCCCCCCCCCCCCCCCCCCCCCCCCCCCCCCCCCCCCCCCCCCCCCCCCCCCCCCCCCCCCCCCCCCCCCCCCCCCCCCCCCCCCCCCCCCCCCCCCCCCCCCCCCCCCCCCCCCCCCCCCCCCCCCCCCCCCCCCCCCCCCCCCCCCCCCCCCCCTCCAGCGCTTTCAGGGTAACAATTTCCCCCTTTCATCCTCATCTAGAGCGCCCCGAGTCAGCCTGCGCCAGCCGCTCCTAGCAGGCGATCATGGCAAAGCGCAGAGAGCTCCCTACTCCCACCAAACACCTTTGCTGCAGACCCAAGACCTTTGGCACCTGCCGCTGTTGCTTTCCTTCTGCCCATTCTGCTGCCGTTTGGAGTGCCGTTGGAGCTGCTGCCGCCGTTTGGAGCTGCCTCTGCCGTTTGGAGCCGCCATTGCCGTTTGGAGTGCTGCCGTCACGTTTGGAGCTGCCGCTTCCGCGTTTGGAGCACTGCCGCTGTTTGGAGCACCACCGCCACTCCAAACACGGCGGCAGCTCAAACACAGAAGCAGCAGCTCCAAGCGTGAGCGGCACTCAAGCGGCGGCGGCGGCTCCAAGCGTGGCAGCGGCTCCGCTTCCGTGTTTGGAGCTGCCTCTGCCGTTTGGAGCTGCCGCCACCGTTTGGAGTGCCACCGTCACGTTTGGAGCTGCCGCTTCCGTGTTTGGAGCTGCTGCCGTGTTTGGAGTGGCGGTGGTGCTCCAAACAGCGGCAGTGCTCCAAGCACGGAGCGGCAGCTCAAACGGCCACTCCAAGCGGTGGCGGCAGCTCCAAACGGCAGAGGCAGCTCCAAACGGCAGAGGCAGCTCCAAACGGCGGCAGCAGCTCCAACGGCACTCCAAGCGGCGGTGGCAGCTCCAACGGCACTCCAAATGGCAAGTCCCCCCACCCTTCCCCCTATTTTGCATGTTTTAAACTAGGCCTAAATTTGGGGGGAGGGGCTTAATTTGATTTTATGCCTAGAAAACATGCTGGGTCTTCCTATTGGTGGAGGCCGTATTGTTGGAGAAACACGGTAGGAAGACATAATGTATACATAGGATGGAAAATAAATACAACAGTGGATCTGAGTGTAAATGAGATATAAGTTTGTTTGTTTGCTGTAAGACAGAAAATTAGTATCACAATATTTAAAATCATTTTCCCCCTTTCACAGAGAACAAAATCTAACTTTTATTGATCAATAAAAGGGTAAGACCTCTCCTCTCATACACACAGATATGTGAGGAAAGTTACAAAGCACATAGGCAAAAGTAACTCTTCTTATACCTTAAGATTCTTTTAGAAGTAGAGTAATTGCATTGTAAAACACTCTAAGTTAGATTTACATCTTTCCTGCAAAAAGACAAATGTCTTCCTGGCACTTGTTTATCTTTTAGTATCCTTTCTCCTGTTGTCTGTTAATCGATCACAACTGACCATTTAAGAGGGCTATTAACGGCATACTTCAAAAGGTGTATATTGCTCCAGATGTAGGGAGTTATGTTCCCAGGGAGTACATTCCATTCAGATTGATTTAGATGGGATAATCATGTGTCTTCATATGAGAGATGTAACTAATTGTAGGCTAGTTTTACAACACAAAGGTTAGAGAAATATTTTCCACAACAGCAAGATAAAAAATGCCTATAGAGATAAATACTTCTATATACATAGGAAAACAACTGCCTAACATCAAGATAAGACATGCCTATAGAGTAACTTTCTACTCTCTATATATAATATTTTTCTTTCCTTTATTTATTACCCTAACAAGAGAAAAAATACAACTAAAATTCTGTGAAATCCTACTTTTATATAAAATGGCAACAATCTAAATAGGACCACTTCATACTTTATGATATACAATTTAATCTTTTCATTCATAAGTAAAACTATACACTGTGTACTTACACTCATCAACTTTACAGAATCAGACCAGCCTCATTAGAATTTACTTACTACATACTTCTTTATTTTAGCTTCATAAACAGAGAATATACACATTTTTCTTTCTTTCAGGGCATTTGTGTAAACTATAGTAGGTGACCTTGTCAGAGTGAAAGAAAAGATCTGTTTCCAAGGCAACAAACAGATAAAGGTGGCTGAAGCCATGTGAAGAGAGAAGTTTATGAAAACATGTCGAACAGGCAGCTCCTTAATTCTCAAGAAGATAAGAGAAGGATGGAAATTACACTCAGTACTTGCAAGATTTAGCCAATCTATAACATTTGTAAAATCTATAAAAATATTTTAGCCTACTTGTTGTTAGTTTCTTGATACAATCTACCTTACAAGGCTGGCAGTTTGTCCTTACTGCTTATACATCTTATATCATGGTTCTTATTGCTTATACATCTTATACTTGAAATCACAATCTTTCATATACCATGGTGTTATCAGTGGTTCTTGGATCCTGAATGGCTATAAAAACTTTGGTCAATCAAGATGTTACATAACTCGTTTTAGTAATAAATGAACAACAACCTTAGTCTCACTCATGCTACATGCAAAATTTCTTCCTAACATATAATGGCAAATATGCCAAAACCTCCACATCCCCAAAAGTCCTGCTTTGCCACCTCATCATACAGGGTGCAAGTGGGTTCCTGGGAAAGATGAAGGAAAAGTAACATAAGTATATTTATTTTTATATTATTCATGTTTTTTGTTTGACAAATTATAAATAAATAAATAAACAAATAAATGCATACTCAGCAGGGTCAAAAGGCATGAAAATCATCCAACTGCCCAGCTAAAGCAATCATGCTCCTTCATCATGCAGTAGCAATATAGAAATATGCTACATGTGTATTACCACTGTAGAGAAAACAGGACAAACAGTATTGCATACTGTATAGAAAAAGGCAATAGTAAATCACTCTTATATTTTATCAAGAAAACTACATTGATAGAAAACATTACAGTATGTACTTCACTAATTACAGAAATGTCTTCTTTTATTTTATAGAATTATAGCTGTGCAATGCACTTAAAAAAGGAAATCAGAAAAAAATGTTGTTCTTGTGTGAAACCTACCAGTCAGGAAGCTACTATACGAACAGAATATTTTATTTATTTTATTTTATTTATTTATTTTTGTCAATTGCTTACAAGATAATAGGTATAAGTAAAAACATAGTTATGAATACATGGATACATATAAGAAAAATTAAAAACAATTAAAAACAATAGGACAGGGATGGTAGGCCTGTTGGTGCGCTTATGCACGCCCCCTACAGACCTCTTAGGAAAGGGGTGAGGTCAATAGTAGACAACCTAAGGTTAAAGTTTTTGGGGTTTGGGGAAGAAACCACA
Source organism: Notechis scutatus (assembly GCF_049901735.1). NCBI lineage: Eukaryota > Metazoa > Chordata > Lepidosauria > Squamata > Elapidae > Notechis > Notechis scutatus. The sequence continues at coordinate 62,748,539 of NC_142013.1, read as the reverse complement.
GAGTCAGGTAGAGTATTCCAAACATTGACCACTCTGTTGCTGAAGTCGTATTTCCTGCAATCAAGTTTGGTGCGATTAACCTTGAGTTTGTATCTATAGTTTGCTCTTGCGTTGTTATGGTTGAAGCTGAAGTATTCATTGACAGGTAGGACATTGCAATGTATGATTTTATATACTATACTTAAATCAGACCGAAGGCAGTGTAGTTCTAGGTTTTCTAGGTCTAGAATTTCAAGTCTGGTGGCATAAGGTATTCTACAACGAGGTATTCTGCAATGAGTAGAGGAGTGGAGAACTCTTCTTGTGAAATATTTCTGGACTTTCTCAACTGTGTTAATATCAGATACATAATGTGGGTTCCAGACTGATGAGCTGTATTCGAGTATTGGTCTAGCAAATGTTTTGTATGCTCTAGTTAGTAGTGTAATATTACCAGAGAAAAAGCTACGTAAGATTAGGTTAACAACTCTTTTTGGCTATATAGTTACAGTGGGCTCTAGCACTTAGATCATTAGAGATGAGTACTGCAAGACCCTTAACAGAGTTTGGATCATCAACAAGATCTTGACTATTCAGCCTGTATTTTATTTTCTGATTTTTTTTTTGCCAATATGTAGGACAGAGCTTTTATTTGTTGAGATTTGAAGTTGCCATTTGTTTGACCATTCTGATACATAGTCAAGGTCTTTTTGAAGGGTAGCAGTATTGTCTGTGGTGTTGAATAGCTTTACATCGTCAACGAAGAGAACGCAGTTGATCTTGATATGATCACAGAGATCATTTATATAGAGTATGAAACGAGTTGGTCCTAGAACACTGCCTTGAGGGACACCACTGTTGACAGGTACATAATTTGATAGGACGCTCCCAATTTTGACCATTTGTTGTCTGTTTGACAAGAATGCTTCAATTCAGTTATACAGGTGTCCAGAGATACCGTAAGATTTTAGTTTTAGGAGTAGTTTGTCATGTTTTAACATGGTTAAAATACTAGCTCCAAGTTCCAAAGGCATGGGAGAAGGCTGAATACTTTCCTTATAGTCAACTAAAAACTGAATCTGTGAAGGCAACTTGATTGGAAAAAAGCATGGTTGTACAAATAGAGGAAGAAATATCAATTCCCTATGCTATGCTGATGCACAATTTGGCACATATGTTCCTCTTGGCTTCTAGGTGCTCGCTAAGAAAGGATTTTTTCAAAATGACCATTAGTATTTTGTATATTATTATTAACATGCTCTGATGCCAAGGAGTTCTACCCTGCCTCCCCACCTAAAAAAAAATCTGTTCCAAATGCAAAACACAAGCAGAGGAGAGGAGTTTCAGTTTCAGTTTTAGTTTCACAGCATCAAGCATCTTTTGTACAGAATAGTTGAGCTAAGCCACACGCAGGCTCCTTGCTGTCTCCTTGCTCACACAGCAAATACTATTTCACTTTCCAAACAGCCCTTAACTCTATCACACACTGACTGGACACTAGCCAGATGAATACCAATGGATGCTGGTAGGCAGAATTTCCCCCCCTTTTTTTCCTCCCCCAAAACTAAGCTCGACCACATAGTTTCGTAGCGAAGCACAGGTATTGAGCTAGTTAAATATAAACAAAATCATCATAGTAGACAACACTAATATACAGTATAAGAAGACTAATATAGTACTAATATTATATTAGACCATACAAACAACAGGTAGTACATTCAATCTTAGAACTCACAGTGAAATTCACTGTGAAAGCAGTGGTTAGGTTCTGGTTTTTAGGATTGACTATCAACAATAAAGGTCTAGAAATAGACCACAGACTAGCACTTGGCAGTATAATTAGGAAGGCCTTGGAAAAGGTGCCTACATAGATCAGAACAATTCAGGCAATGTTTTTTTTCTACCTATGGAAGCAAAAGTTGGAATTTGAAAAAAGCTGATTAAAAAGAATATTGATATTTTTGAAATTTATTTGTTTGAAAAAATTCCTGAAAATACCAGGGACACTCAGGAAATTAAATAATCAATCTAGAATTCTCACTCACAGAAATTACCAGGCTGAAATTACTCTACTTTTGACATCTTATTCAAAGATGTCCTTATCTTGGGACATCTTATCCAAAGATCTAGCTCTCTGGAGAATTCTGGAAAAAAGAAAGAGAAGATCACAACCAGCAGCTATGTGGATGCACTTAATATAGCAGCAATAGCCTTGAAAACTTGAGAACCAAATTGGTAACAGATTCTCCTGAAAATATATCTATGTGGTTACTTAGAGTCAATACTGATCAAATGGAATATATACAACATCTTACAGACAGAACAAAAACTCAGTTTTACCTCAAATGTGTTGACATACAATATGTAAATTTGGATTTCTGATTTTTATCTGACTAGAGTCTTTGGTATTACAACTAATAAACAGAGCAGAAAGGTAAAATAGTAATTGCCTAGCCTAGAAACACTGCAAATCAAATAACTTGCTAAGCATTTTCTATAAATTATCCATTTTCTATAAATTGTCTGCAAGCCAGAACATATATATGTGCAATATAGACTGTTGTTGCTGTTAAATTTCATTTATCAACTGAATTAGTTTAATTAATAGTATTTACATGGACATCAAATAAAGTTATATGAAAACATAATAGAAACATAATAGAAACATTAATAGAAACATACAAAACTGATGGCAGAAGATGACCCAGTGATCATCGAGTCTTCCCTTTAAGATTTTTGTTTGTTTTTTATTTATTATTTTATTTGTTTGCTTGGGGTTTTGTTTTTTTTTTTGGATAATAGACAGGGTGTCAGGATTCTGGCAGTTACTCCAATTAAATCATGAGCCTCAAGCCACACTCCCAAAACTAAAAAAGATTTATCTGAAGGTAACATTCTACATCCGGCATTTACCTGGGCGTAGCCAACTCTGAGATACGTAATTCACTGTCACCCTTGATCCTGCTTTCCCCCCACCCTCTGGGTTTATCATCCAATGAAAAATGTCCATAGCCAAGAGTCATCAATCATGCTCTCCAATTAGATTTTTGCGCAGCACAAGCTTCACTCATCTAAACAGTGTTTGAAGAAAATATGAATGGAATGTACTTTTGATTCCACACTGCCGCCTGCTCTTTGAAACTCCCCTTCTTTCTGTTGTCAACTATAAAATGTCTATACAAAATGTTTGATGAGTTGACATTTGGTTCCCCTCACTTCTTGAAGGTGACCTGTACAACACACACAAAATCAAATTGATTGAAGATATGGAAGCTTATGCTCACAAACCTCCCCCAGGCTTGGTTGGATTTTCTGCATGGAACCTTGCCACAAGGCAATCGGCTTGGACTCTTTACCCATGATACCTCTGATAAGGGGTAGCCCTTCCACTTGATTAAATATTGGAGTTGTCTCCTGTGCCACCTCGAATCGAGGATTTGCTGTACCTCAAAATGGTTTGGCCTCCTATGACCATGGGATCTGGGGGCTCACAAGGTAGGGGCCTCAGCGTTGATCCAACCATGGGTTTTAATAGGCTACTATGGAATACCAGATATATTTTCCCTAACAATCGGGGCAACTTCAATTGCACCATGACTGGGTTGATGATCTTTACTATGGGGAATGAACTTTGGCCCCAATTTCTTGCTAGGGAGTCTTAACCTCAGATATTTGGTGGAGAGATAGACCTTCTCCCCCAACTGAAATGGTCATTGCAGGGCTTGGTGTTTTGTCTGCCTGTCTCTTATAGGTGTGTGCAGCTTTTGCCAGTGCTTTTTTTTATATTCTCCCAAGTTGCTTTCAGCATTGACATTCAATCGGTCAGGCTGACTGAGGAGGGGGCATCCCTTGGATACTCAGGCATTGGGATGAAGTCCATGCTGCTCACTATCTTGAAGGGGGTTAGTCCCCTGCTACTGTGAACGGCAGGAGATCCGCCCAATTGGACTGCTGGTAATTTACATAGCACCTCAGATATTGCTCTACCATGGTGTTCAATCTCTCTGCCCCCCCCCCCCCCCAATGGTGCTTGGATGAAAGGCCAAGCTAAGACCCTGGGATGACCCAATACACCGCAGGAACTCCCTTCAAAATTTGGCTGTGAATTGGACCCCTCTGTCTGAGATAATTCTCCATGGTACTCCATGCAGGCGGTAGATGTGCTTCAGGAACAGCTTGGCTAACTGGTGGGCTGAGGGTAGTCCGCTGCAAGGTACGAAATGCACCTGTTTGGAAAATAAGTCTACTACAGTCCAGATCACTGTGTTTCTGCCACTTTTCGGCAATTCCACTATGAAGTCCATTGCAATCTCCTCCCATGTGTCAGGCTCCAACTTCACTACGGAGCCCATCAGCTCCGAACACACCTCGCAGTAAGTCAGCTGGCCGTGTCACCTTATCTCTGCTGCTGCCGGATCTATATTTCTGATTGTGTGTTGGCCAATGGCTTTGTAATGACTCAGCAGAGCTGTTGGCTGCAGGATGGATTCTGAAACAACTGCGGGGATGGAGGATGGAGTCTGAAACAACTTCAGGGCTGCAGGATGGAGTCTGAAGCAACTGCAGGGCTGGAAATGGCTCTTTTTATGTATTGATGTGGTGCATATTGTTAAAGGGGGTTGGGGCACATCTAGGTGGTAATTAAGCCTTAGGTTAAAACATGGTGAAGGTGGCACCAGGTGGGGATCAGTTAGTGAGGGTTGGAATAGGGGAGAGATATACACTGCTGTTGGGAGGAAATACTCCTCTGTTGGAGTTCTTCCAACAGGGAAGATGCAATGATTAGCACTTTGAAGAAATAATTGAATAACAAAGCAGAGTTCTTGGAAAGAAGCTTTTAATGACAAAGAACCAAGATGAGTGACATTCAGCAAGGCTTCTTGGCTAGCTAGAAAGATTGAAATTCAAATGTGAGTTTACATACCTTTTCTGAATTTTGGTCTAAAACTGGTTTTTGGTGAAGTTTAATTCTGTGCTTGGTGATGTTTAATCCTGTGTTTATTGATGGGATAATTTTCCCTATTCAGCTTTGTTTGGAAGGAAAAAGGTTAATCTCTGTTCCTGAAAAGAAACTGGGTTGAGAAATCTGGCTAGTTCCTGTGTCTATTTGTTCTGGTAATTGGTTTAACAAGCTACTGTTGTGATTTAATTATTTGTATTGTGTTTGAATTTTTTTCCTGCCTTTGAATTTTTTCTATCTGGGGAGGGAGTCTTCCTTCACTACTTTACTGGTTCTTGGCACTGTCCTTTTGGGGTGTAGCTCCAAGAGGCAGGATGCAAGCTTGGCATTGATTTTTTTTACTGCCTTTCTGGGGGGCATGTGATTTTTTCTTAAAGCTGGATGATTTCCTTAGGATATCTTGTGAGGTGAATGGTGTCTTTAAGTGGTGCAAATAGATCTAAGGATTGCTTCTCCCTGGTGTGCTCTTTCTGGAGAGCTTAAATGACCTCTTTGCTGAAGGGTTTCACTTTATGAGCAGGAGTTGGTTGCTGATAGTTATCATTGCATTTTAACTATTTTAATTCCTCAAGATGCTCTGGCACCCTGCCTGATTTGTAACTCCGACTTGCAGGTATTTTTAATCTAATGATTGGTATTTAGGGCATCTTTTTGCAAGCAAAGAAACTTTTTTGTATTTTTGTACAGGTAACCCTTGACTTACAACAGTTAGTGACCATTCAAAGTTACAATGGCACTGAAAAAAGTGACTTATGACCGCTTATCACACTTATGACCGTTGCAGCATCGTCACAGTCACAAGCAGCCAGGCGAGGAGAAGCACCCCTCGATGTGAGTGTTGTCAAGTTGGCCACACCCATCCATTCACGTAACCACAAAGCCACGCACACCAACCAAACCACATCCACAGAACCGGTTGTTAAACAATTTGAATCCCACCCCTGATTTATAGTTGTGATCCTGCAAAGATATTAAGTTAATGTTGTATGCTGCAGAGAAGTTTAGAACTTCTAAAAAGCAGTGGAAAGAAGTAATTTTACAGACGCAGATTAACAGAATTGGAAGGGACCTTGCAGGTCAGGGGTGCGATGCCCTTGGTGCCTCTGCTAGTGAAAATGGAGCTCAGGAGGGCTGCACATGGCACTCACAATCTCTGTTTTCGCTGGCAGAGGGTTGCAGCATACCGTCCTAGCCAAAAACGGAGCTCGCAAGGACGGTGCATGCCCTCCCAGCTCTGTTTTTGCTGGCAGAGGCTTGCAGGAGCCCATCGCAGCTGAAAACGGAGCTCGGTAGCTGAGCTCTGAGATCAAACACAACCCTGATGCGGCTCTCAATGAAATTGAGTTTGACACTCCTGCACTTACAAGGACCCTTCCAACTCTATTAAATCTGTAAATCTGTAAAAGAGTAGGGGGGGAAGACCCCCAGTAACATCAACCAACCTTCTCTGCAAGAGAAGTCTTTTAATTTATCATTGATAGGCAATGTGCTTGGCAAGTCAGCAGGCTAATAAGTGCCTGCACAAAAATGTTTTTATGAAAAACTTAGTTGGGTTCAGTGAGGAAATCTTTTTTTTCCCTCTACGCTAAAGCCTGTGACTTTCACAAGAAAATACTCCACTATAAACCAGCTGCTATGATAAGAACATGAAGTCTCCAAAGATCATGGCAGTGCTTTCTGAGAAAGCTTTCTGAGAAAGCAAACTATTACTGAGGAAAAAATAAACCAAGGCCATCTTTGTGCTTTAGCTCAGTCCTTAAATTGTTTATTCAACATGCAAAATAGCAACACTGCCTCCATTAGCTGACTTCTTCCAATAGTTTAATCAAAGCAGACTTTAGCAAACTAAAGTAATAAGAATGTTGAATTCCTGTTTTTAGTTCTCTGAAAACTGCTATAAAACATACCAAATAAAATGTAAGTCCACTGGAATTTAGCTGTATTCCTAAATAGTCATATACTGAATTACATTATAAATGCAAGGGTTTTTAACCACAATATTTCACATGTATGTAGTTTTTATTAAAATGTATATATTAATTCTACTACTTATGCCTTAATTCTTTTTCCCCTTAATACTCTTAGTGTTGTGCAATAAAATAAAGTTTTATTCATTTTTAAGATTAAATTTGGAGGCTAAAACTTTTTTTTTATATCCCTCTGCCTGATCACATTTTATAAAACAAAGGAAGGTTACAGGAATAAATCTATTTTATGAATTTATGAATATAGGATGAGGGGGAGAGGAAGGGATACATGAACACACAAGCATACATTTGAATAAAAAATTAAAATTCTTCTGATCCTAATAATATATAGTTGGTGTAATGTTTTATTTAGTTGTGGGATCTCCATCACTGGAGGTTTTTTAAAAGAGATCGAACAGCCATTTCCTAGAATGATATAAGGTCTCTTGCTTGAGCAGGGGATTGAATTAGAAGATCTCCAATTCTGTTACTCTGTAGACCACCTGTCACTATAAAACAGATACCGATTTAGGCAATCAGTATTGGTAGCCCCGGATATTTTCATGCACAAAGAATAACTGCGATCCTTGATCCCCTACCCCACCACCCCAACTATTTATTTTAAAAGCATATAAAATGCTTTCATTTTGAGTTTATAAAGTTGTATACAACATAACAGTAATAGAACGTAATATCCCATAATAAAATCCAGTTATAAAACACAAAGTTGTAAAAGTCATAGCCAAAGACAAAATAATATAAAATATAACTAGAGATAGATTATATAATAAAAGCTGTCTGCTAAAATTCTGTCAAATGAGAAAAGTTTAGCTGTATAAAACTAATTGTGAAAGTGAGTATCAATAGTAATTTTATTCATTATTAATAAGACCAAGTGTCAGATACTTTCTACTAGAAATAACTTCTGTCCAGGCCAAAAGCTCACTTGCCTTAAGTAGTCCAAAGCAGTCCACAGCAATATTTAATATTTCATAAGATATTGTGATAAAAACAAAAAGTTCCATATTACCTCTGTTCTGATGTAAAAATATGGATAAAATACAGGGCACTGTGTTCCGAGATCACACCTCACCCACCCACCCCTTCACCTTAAAATAGCCAACTTTACTGATGGACAATTTTTCAGGCATACAAATATGAGTATTAAGGCACCATCAGAATTAAAATTTGCTCATACAAAATGAGTCAGTTTTGTTTAACTTTATAATTATTTATTACTGAATACATGAGGCAGGAAAGTTATTCAGATCTTAGCCATTTCATCCTTAATTCTCCAAAGCCACACTGAAATATTTAGGACTATAATTAATGAATCTGATGCACCATGCCAAGTGTTTTTGTGGAATGAGAAATAAAAGACAAAGAACATGGTAGAAGAAAAGTCTTGTTAAAAATTTCAAAGGAAGCCTGTTCATCCTATGAACTTGAAGTCTATTTCAGTTACTCCAAAAACAAAGTATCCCACACATAAACCTTGATTTACTTTAACAATGAATTCCTGCATGTGTGCTGGAAAAAGAGGGGAAAGAAGAGAGATATTTAAAAAACCTAGTTCTTTTATCAGGTACCTTTTTTCCTCTCTACCAGTATTACATTCATACATTATATGAAATCAAACCTATCTTTCTACAAATTATTAAACCTATCTTTACTTGGATTATTATTATTTAAGCTTGGTGACAAAGTTATAAGCACAGAGAAGAACATGCAATGATAGATTTCAGTTATGGGTAGGATGAGAAAAAAGGTGTGGTGATAGATTAACTATTTTGATACAAATTATGAGCAAAAAACACCAATCAAAGTGGTGAAGCAGCATATACTATTATGCTTCAAAACATCTGATTAGTTCTTTGAATTCTGAATAAAATATTAACACAATAATAAAAAAATCAATTTTATACACATTGCTTTTTTTTGCCTAAGAATCCTTTGCATTTGTGATTAGAGACAAGACTAATCTATTTCTATTGCTTTCTGTATGTCAACATACTGTATATCACAAATAAGATCTAGGTACTAGTTCTTGCTTTCCAGACACTTTTGTTTCATTGGAAATAAAATATTCAAGAATGCATGCTGTTAAACGATTTTTCTGGTCATCTCCAACAAAATTATTAGGATTCAGTTTCATAATAATGTGTTTCAGATTGTACTTACGTTCTTCGTCTTCCTCATACCACAGCATGTAAGCATTAGAAATCCAAAGCAGATGCCCAATGAAGACTTTCTTAGAATGCTATATCCAATGTTGCAGTGCCATTTAAAACAACAAAACAGTGCTGATTGTTGTAGAATGAAACTGCTACTCCACCAGTCTCAGAATTATAAACAAAAATCTACTTATCTCCTTAGTATTCCTTTATTGAATTCACCACTGAGGCAGCTTCCTCTCGAATACAAATCCAGCATAAGGAAAAACATGATTCTAACTTCGGCTAAGCTGTAATAGATGCCAGAACTCTGTTGAGGGCCCCAAGATATTTCAAATTCCAGGATCTGCGCAGAATCACTAACACATGCTTCATTCTAAACAAGTGGGATTCCCATAATAGGACAGCTGATGTGTTCTACATATAAGGCTCTGTTTTCAGAATGTCTTGCTTAATAGATTTACGGTAAGTGATGTGTAGCAGCTCTCTAGATAGTATTCAAAGCAACTCTGAAGTGCACTCAGAACTGCTGTCCCCGTAAATTACGCAGCATGCTCTGCAGGACAAATTGTATTTGACTGGAAGATGAGAAGTTTATACATATGCATGGACTCACTCTGCTAATAATTATGGGTTTCAAATTATCAGTGCTTATTTTGCATTCATTTCAAATTTCATAGATGTAGCCATGTATTTTACTGTTCTTTACTGTTTCCTCTGGAGGTTTTATTTTTATTTCAGCTTCCATTACAAATTTCAGCTTCCCCCCAGTAGCTATATACTGTACTTAGCAATCATAACAGTGTCAGAACTGGAAGAAATTTCAGATCTAACATTAAATTATAAATTATTTCTTGGTCAGAAAGACCTGAAAAATGAGAAGCAACTTAAGAAAATGAAAAAGCAAACAAACTAAAAAGTGCATAATTACAAGTGCATACCTGTATATACACACTGAATTCATGCTTGTTGAACATATAGTAACTGCCTCATATTGCTACTTATATAACTGTAACTCCCTTTAGAAAGTAGTTGGCACATGTGAATATACACTAGAATATTGGTATTAAACTGCCACCCTAAATCAACTCAAAATATTTAATAGTGTTGCTATGACAATATGAGCAAAACTTGCAAAAATTCCTTTCTTTAATATTGTATCATATAAAAATAGGTATTAATAAAACTATAAGAAATGTGCAACCTTGGGATCCATATGGCATCAGAATTCTTTCTCAACAAGCAGATAGTAGCTTTAGACAGCACCAATTCTACCCATTTCTAGATCAGGAGACTCTGTTTATAATCACACATATCTAGTCACCTATTCTTTTTTAAAAATAAATTTTATTAAATATAAACATTAAAAACAGTGAACTCTTTGTCTCTTCTTTGACATACATTTCTGTCCAATCTCTTTACAATTAGAAAAAAAGAAGTTAATGCATTTATATACATATATACATTTTTGTGTATCATTTTTCCAATTGTCTTTTATTCCTTTTTATCACTTCTCTTCTCTACTTATTTTAAATATATGAACACCTTTTCATGTCCCTCCATTTATAAAATTTGTTCCATATTTTATAATATTCTAGTTCACCTCACTCTTTCAATTCAAGTGTTAGCCTGTCCATTTCAGCGCAATGTAATATTTTCCCAATCAAGGCATCCTCAATTGGAATCTCTCTTGTTTTGGGCAAATGTTATTCTTGCTGCAGTAATTATATGTATACTTAAATAAGTATAATTAAATAAGTATCAACTTTGTTTACATTCCCTTCCATTATTCCTAATAAAAACATCTCTGGTGTGTACTGAATTTCAAGCCCTGTCAATTCGTTTAACCATGACCAAATTTTACGCCAAAAATCCTGCACTTTCTTGCAGGTCCACCATGTGTGATAGTAAGTACCCGTGCTTTCATACCTTTCCAGCAATTGGGAGATTGGTACATTCTAGCTAGTCTGGCAGGTGGGAAGTGCCACCTGTAGAACATCTTATAGATGTTTTCTTTGTATGATGCCGCTAACGTGATGTTTTTGTTCCGCTCCCAAATTTGCTTCCATTGATCTAAGTTGATAATGTATCCAGATCCCTAACCCAGGTCACCATTATTTCTTCTACTTGTTCTTCATATAATTTGTAATCTAGTAGGTAAGTATTCTTTATTTGTTTAGTTTCTGGTCCCAATAATATTTTATCTAATGCTGTATCTTTTTGACATTCATTTTTGTCTTTTCCATACCTGGACTGTATTTGAAAGTAGGCCCACCATTCCAGGACTATTCCCTGAAAGTTCAATTCATTTCTCTGTTTTAGTTGGCTTTCCTCTGATATCTTTATATGTGTCGGCTTTTGTTCGGTTGTATAGGTTTGGATAAATTATTGCTTTGAGTGACAAGAACCAACTAGGACTTCCACATGCTGTTGATGTTTTATTTTGTTCCAGGTCAAGGCTTGCTGAATTTTGTGTCTTAGAAAATAGTGGTGAGTCATATTTTTGCAGGGCCATAAATATGCATGCCATCCTTGTTGTAGATCGTGGTCTTCTAAATATAAAATTCTTTTGTTGTCCAATTTTATCTATTATTTGATCCAAGTCAAGGCAGCTGCCTGATAATACAATTCCCATTCTGGGAAGGCAAGTCCTCCTCTTTCTTTAATATCCTGTAAAGGTTTTGATTTGATCCTAGCCCTCTTTCCCTGCCAGACGAAATTTAATGTTAATTTGTCCAAGTCTTTAAAGAATTTTTTATCCAATTTAGTCAGTATGTTTTGAAACAAAAATAGTACTTTTGGTAGAATATTCATTTTAATTGCTGAAATTCTGCCTAATAGCGATAATCTTAAATTGCTCCAATTTTTTAAGTCCTCTTTTACTTGTTTAATAATTTCTCATAGTTGTCTTCTTTGAGCATCAACGTGCTAATATAATAATTCCCAAGTACTTTATTTTTTTGGTAATTTGGATACCTAAATTTTTGGTTAGGTTTTCTTTTTGTACATTAGTCATATTCTTTGCTATAATTTCCATTTTGCTTTTATATATTTTCAAGCCTGCCACCTCACCGTATTCCTCCAGCAATTCTATTAATTTTGGGCCCATTTTCTCAGGCTTTTCCATAATAAACACTAAATCATCAGCAAATGCTTGCAGTTTGTAAAGTTTCCTTTTTGATTTCCAGCCCTTTTATCTGACACTTTTATCAGATCATCTTTGCTAGAGCTTCCAAGGTAAATATAAATAGTAATGGTGAGAGGGGGCAGCCTTGACACATGCCTTTCTGTATGTTGAATTTATTTGTTTCTTCTCCATTTATTATCTTGGCTTCTTGTTTTGAGTATATTGTCGAAGTTGCATTTAGAAATTTTTTGCCAATATCCATATACAGTATTGTAGTTGCTGTAGCATAAATGGCCAATTAACATTGCCAAAAGCTTTTTGAGCGTCCAGAATTAGAAGTGCTACTGGCGTTCACTATGTAGTTCATAAAATTCAAGAATGTCCAGGATTATCCTTATATTATGTTTGGTTTGCCTGTTCGGAAGAAAGCCATTTTGTTCACTATGTATAAATTTAGTTAGATAGTTTTTAAATCTCTCAGCCATAATTGTTGTAAAAATCCTATAGTCTGCATTCAGGAGGGAAATTGGTCTGTAATTCTGAATCTGTGTCTGGTCTGTGTCTTCTTTTTGTATTAATACATTAGCCTCTGTCCGAGATGTTGGTATTTTTGCTTCAAGTAAAACTGCATTAAAGACTTCCAATAAATGTTGTTGGTTGAGGACATTTTGTTGTTCCTTATATAGCTCTATTGATATGCCATCTGGTCCTGGTGCTTTGTTGGTCTTTTGTTTGTCTATTGCCTTGGTAATTTCTGATATTCTAATTTCCTCATTTAACATGGATTTTATTTCCTCTGGGATCTTAGGTAATTTCGCTTTTCTAAGGTATGTCATAATCTTTTCAGCCGAAATTCTTTTGTTTTCCTTGTATAGTTTCTCATAGAATATCTGAGCTTTTTCCTTTTTGGTTGCCTTGTTGTAATGTGTCTTCCCTTCATCTTGTAGTTTATTGATCTGTTGCTTGTCTTTTTGTCATCTTAGTTTATGTGCTAACCATTTTGTTTGCATATTCAAAGAAATTTTGCTTGGCTAGCTTAAGTTGTTGTGCTATTCTTTCTGATTTCATAGTGCATAGTTTATGTTTAAGTAAATCTATTTTGTTTTTCAAATGCTTATTATTTGGTTCTTTCGGGTGTAGTCTCTTGACTTGTTCAAATTCTTCCTCTAATCTTTCCCAATATCGTTTCTTTTCTCTATTTCTCTTGGCCATATAAGAAATTGCCACTCCTCTCATATATGCTTTAGCCATATCCCAGATGGTCTGTAGGGATACTTCATCTTGATTATTTACTTGAAAGAAGAGGTCCATTTCTGTTTCCATCTTATCTTTGAACTCCTTTTCCTTGAGTATTGCTCGCTGAAAGGTCCATCTTGGCCTAGCCCTATGACCTTTCTAATGTAAGTTTATGGGGTTGTGGTCGGCCCAGAAGTTAGGTTCCATGTTTACTTCCTGGATTGCCTAATCTAATTGTTTCGATAGCCACACCATATCTATTCTAGCCCATGATTTATGGCGATTTGAATAATGTGTATACAAGTTTAAATCTTTGCTCAAATCAAAAAATGTTTTTGGGAGAATCTGTTTGTTTCCTTTTCTTGCTTCATCACATTTATAATCTTTTGTTCTATCAATAATAGTGTTGAAATCTCCAATGACACAAATCCCGTCACATTCTATGTCGCTAAGAATGTTATGTAGGCTTTTATAAAAGGATTCTTGAGATTCATTTGGTGCATAGATTTCAGAAATTATAATATTTTTATGATTTAATTTAAGCTTGACTATCAGGATTCTCCCTTCTTTATCATTTCTCACTATACCTATTTCCTTTTTTAGTTCTTTGTGATTCTTGAGCATAACTTCCTGCATGGTCTCCTGCATAGTCAGAATGGCTTGAAGGTCTTTAATTGAATTTGTTTGCTCCCTCTGTAACATATCTTCTATCGATTTCTGGCTCTATGGGCTCGATCCTTACATTGTATTTTTTCCCTGCGCCAATCTTGGTCAAATTTGGATTGCTCGCCATGGTTATCAGATTCTTCAGAAAGTTATCATTTCACAAAAAATTCCACTTCTTACTTGCTCCCCTAGGTCCCTCCACTGTTTAGCTCTATAGCTTATTTTATCTTATCAAACTCTAGGTATGTTTATTCCAACCCCTGAATTACGTGAAAAAATTGCTTAAAATTCATTATTAAAATTAGTCCTTAAATCTCTTATCAGCTATAAAAAAAAGTGGGGTTCCAACCTTCAACTATAAATAAACAATCAAGATGTCAATACCAATTCTTACAATTTCACAATTTGTCTTAGTCAGGGACTATATATCCTTACACTCTTATTCTTAACTCTATTATAATAATATAGCTCTTAGGGAGAGGAAAGCAAACCATCTTTGAAGCAAGATGGATTCAAATCAACTGCAGCGTTTGGTAGAGCAACAACAAGAACAAATAACTCAGCTTTTGCAAAGTAACGTGACACTTCAAAATCAGGTAACACAATTGCTGAATTATGTTTCCAGCTTACCAAGCACTGCTGCTGCTTCCCCTGCCCCTCCTGTGAGGAAAAGCCCGGTATCCATGCCAGAGAAATTTTCTGGGCAAATGGACAGGTTCCCGGCATTTATGGGTCAATGCCAATTGTTTATCTCTCTGAGACCTGAAGACTTTCCAACCGACCGGGCTAAAGTAGGCTTTACGATTAGTTTATTAACTGGGCAGGCTGCCAATTGGGCTACTCCCTTGTTAGTTCAAGATAGCCCGTTATTGAACAATTTCCAGGGTTTCCTCCAACAAATGAGGGTGATGTTTGAGGATCCCATTAAGGTACAAACTGTGGACAGACGGCTAATGGATATTAAGCAGGGGAAACGTTCACTACAGGAATACGTGGCAGAATTTCGTTTGTTGTGCATGGACTCTAACTGGAACGAACCGGCTCATATGGCTGCATTCCATGAAGGCTTGTCTGATGCCATCAAAGATGAGCTAGTCCATGCAGAGTGAGCTTTAACTTTGGATGCATTGATAGTTCAGTGCTTACGTATTGAAGCTCGTTTGCAACAACGTGGGAGCAAAAGGCCCGTTGTGGGACCACCTGTGTTTTCTCGCGCACGCATCCCGCCACCGAGAGTTTTCCAACCCACGGTTCAGGCTGAGGAGCCGATGGAGATAGGCGCACTCCACCCTCGCTTAACGGCGCGAGAACGTTCGCGAAGGTTCCAGGAAGGCTTGTGCCTTTACTGCGGGGATCCAGGACATTTTGCAAATTCCTGCACTCGGAGAGGGACTCGCAGACCTGTGCCCGAAACCACGCCTGGCCCGTCGGGAAACGGGGTAGGCCTGACCTTCGGGGAAATCCTAGGTCGGGCACGTTCTACACCCTCACCCCAAATTGCCGAAGTAAATCCTGGCCCTCCTCGGCATTTACTTTTGGACACTCGTATATTTCTGCAGTCCCAGAAGGAGGGAATTCCCGCCGTTGTGCTGGTGGATTCAGGGGCTACAACCACCTTTATGGACTGTGCTTTTGTTAAACAATTTGGAATTCCTTTGATTCCTGTGAATCCCCCCATTAAGGTGGAAACTGTAGATGGGCGAGAACTCAAGTCGGGACCCATTCGCTTAGCAACTCAGCCAGTGCGTATGGTCATTGGGGATCATGAGGAGGCGATCGGTTTTTATGTCACCTCAAACCTTCATCTCCCTTTGGTGCTCGGAGTATCCTGGCTACGTTTGCACGATCCGTTGGTGGCTTGGGCGCAGAACGCCATTTCGTTTCCAAGCCTACAATGTGTGGACCACCTGAGGCATGTCTGCGCCGGCCAAGATATTGCCGCTCCTGCTGTCTCCATTCCTTCGGAGCTGTCGGATTTTTCCGATGTTTTCAGCTAACAGGAGGCAGACCGATTACCGCCACATCGTACCTATGATTGTCCTGTGGACCTGATACCGGGCGCTCCATTGCCCAAGGGGAGGTTATATTCTATGTCGGAGCCCGAGTTGGTTGCACTCCGAGAATTCTTAGATAAAAACTTAGCTCGGGGATTTATTCGACCCTCCTCGTCCCCTCTTTCGGCGCCCGTTCTTTTTGTTAAGAAGAAGTCGGGAGAACTTCGTCTCTGTTGTGATTATCGACACCTGAACTCTATCACCGTGAGGAATAGCTATCCCTTGCCGCTCATTCCGGAATTGATGGAGCGGTTGCGGAAGGCTACTATCTTCACTAAACTAGATCTGCGTGGGGCCTACAACCTGGTTCGGATGCGCAAAGGGGACGAGTGGAAGACGGCGTTTGGCACTCGTTATGGTCATTTCGAGTACACCATCATGCCATTTGGTCTGACCAACGCTCCTGCTGTATTCCAGCACCTAATGAACGATATTTTTCGGGACATGTTGGATAGGTTTGTCGTGGTGTATTTGGACGACATTTTAATTTACTCCCGGTCCAGAGATCACCACCTTCAGCAGGTTCGTCAAGTGCTTCAGCGTCTTCGGGAGCATAAACTCTACGCAAAACTGGTGAAGTGTTTCTTTTTTCAGTCGTCGATACAGTTTTTGGGGCACATCGTTTCTCCCGAGGGCATTGCTATGGACCCTAAAAAGGTTGAAGCATTATGTAGTTGGGAAGCCCCTCGTCGAGTCAAGGACGTACAACGTCTGTTGGGATTCGCCAACTACTATCGGACTTTTATCCCGGACTTTGCTAAAGTAATGGACCCCATAACTCAGCTCCTCCGTAAGAAGGTCCCGTTTGTGTGGGGGCCCCCGCAACAACAGGCTTTTGACATTTTAAAGAAAGCGTTTGTAGCTGAGCCGATATTGAGGCATCCTGATCCGAATCGTCCATTTGTGGTCGAGACCGATGCCTCTAATGTCGCTATCGCAGCGGTACTGTTACAAGCTTCAAAAGATGGTGCGCCCCTTTTCCCATGCGCATACTATTCTAGGAAGCTCACAGCTTCAGAGCGCAACTACACCATCTGGGAAAAGGAGTTGTTGGCCATTAAGGCTGCCTTTGAGACCTGGAGGCATCATTTAGAGGGGGCTCGGCACAAGGTAGAGGTTCGGACGGATCATCGGAACTTGGAACATTTGACCACAGCTAAGAAATTGAACCAACGCCAGATTCGGTGGTCGTTGTTTTTTGCCAGGTTCAATTTCTCCGTTACTTATGTTCCAAGTGGACAGAATCGGAGAGCTGATGCGTTGTCTCAGAAGCCCGAGTATATCGGTCCTGAGGATCCTCTTCCTCTACGAACTGTGTTACCAACAGAATCCTTGGCCGTACTGCAAGATCCTGTAGACTTGCGGGCTCACATACGAGAGGCGCAACGATTAGACCCATGGACGCAGCAGAGAAAGGAAGAAGTTGGACCTGATTCCCCATGGTCCTTTGAAGAGGGCTTGTTACGACATCGAGACTTGTTGTATGTACCCAACAGGACACTTAGAGCCCTCATCATGACACAATGTCATGACAATCCAGCTGCTGGTCATTTTGGTTTTCACAAAACCCTGCACTTGGTCACCCGGACTTTTTGGTGGCCTCGGGTTCGACACGATGTGTCTTCTTATGTCGCTTCTTGTATACAGTGTCGACAAGCGAAAGCGGCATCGGGTGCGCCTCCTGGACTTCTTCAACCACTGCCGACTCCGAGTAGACCATGGGGAGCGATCTCCATGGACTTTCTAACGCACTTACCCCTTTCGTCAGGTTGTACGACAGTGCTAGTGGTGGTTGACATGCTCACTAAGATGGCCCATTTCATCCCGTGTAGAAGATTACCCTCGGCTCATGTTACTGCCCGGCTTTTCATACAACACGTATTCCATTTACATGGCTTACCGGATAGAGTTGTTTTGGATCGCGGTGTTCAGTTCACCGCTCAATTCTGGAAAAGCCTAATTAACGCTCTACGAGTACAAGTATGTTAAGCGTCGGCACATCATCCGGAAACCGATGGCGGGACTGAGAAGGTCATTGGCATCCTCGCCCAATACCTCAGATGTTTTGTCAATCAACGACAAAATGACTGGGTGACCTATCTTCCATTGGCAGAGTTTGCCTTTAATAATTCTTGGCACACCTCCACCCACATGACACCTTTTTATGCCAATGTGGGTTATCATCCGAGGTTTTTCCCCCATCCATCGCGGATTCTCCAGTTCCGGAGGCACGAGATTTTTTGTCGGAGTTATATGCCGTGCATCAATTAATTTCCAGACAATTAGAACGAGCGAAAGCTGATTATAAACGTTTCGCCGATCGTTCGCGTCGGGCGACGCCTCCATTGGCTGTGGGAGACAAGGTGTGGTTGTCAACGAAACATCTTCGAGTCGATCGTCCGATTAGGAAATTGGATCATCGTTTTATTGGTCCCTTCCCTATCGAGGCAGTTATTAACCCGGTGGCTTATCGACTTACTTTACCGCGCTCCATGCGCATTCACCCTGTTTTTCATCGCTCCCTGTTAATACCTGACACTCCATCGTGTAATCTTCGTTCTCCAGAAGATACCGGTTCTCCATCCAGGCTCAGCACTGAACCTATTACGGATACTACAGTTATCGGAATTTATGATTCCAGATGGTTAAAGGGACGATTCCAGTATTTGTGGGAAAACTGGACAATGAAACAGAAATTCGCTCTTGGCAGGATGTATCCAAGGTGCATGCCCCAGATCTTATTCACACATATCACGCACAATTTCCGTCAAAACCACATCCTGATCGTCAGACTCGGGGGAAGGGCCCTGCGGTGAGGGATAGTGTTGTGACTGAAAGGATCGATCCTGCTGTGAGTTTTGATTCTGATGACTCTGAGGATGAAAGGCTGGAGCCTGCTGAGAATTTGGAGTCTGAATTGTTAGAAGACACAGACACAGATGTGAGCCAGGGGGATGAGAGGTTATCACACAGACATTCTTCACCTGAACCCTCGACCTCATTCATGCCTGCAATTGAGCCACAAAATGAGTCAGAAGAGTCAAGCGAAGAAGCTGACAGATCGTGGCTTGATGCCAGAACAAGAAGGAGGCTGAAACGTCAAGCTGTGGGGAGACATCAGGCCAGACGTTGATTTAGGGAGATTGACACGCCCATCTAGGTGGTTTACGGAGTCAGTAATTAGCACGTTGCCTCAAAGTGTATAAAAGAACACAGCTGTGTGGGGGAAGATTGTCAGGAACAAAGTGACTGATTACGTGCAGAGGTTTTTCAGCAGAGGCTCGGAGCTTTGAGAATTTGTGCCAGGACTGTTTGGATAAACAGGCCGTGTGGAATATAATCTTGTAGGACTCCTATCTGTTGGATTTAAGTTTTGGAACGGTTTCTTTTGGTTTTGTGTTGTTTGAACTCTGAAGGGGGAGCCATAAGTCCCTCCCTAGGGAATAAAGAGGAGCGAAAGGGTGGTGGTGTTTATAGCAGACGATTAGTTCATTTAATTAGGGCGAAGATTTGTTCCCGACTCCTTGCCAAGTATTTTCTGGTACAGCATTGCGCTTGGAAGCTATCAGCCTGGCAACTCTCCAAGCCTGATAAGGTCTGTGTGTCAGGGGTGGGATTCAAATTTTTTAACAACTGGTTCTGTGGGCATGGCTTAGTTGGTGGGTGTAGCTTGGTGGTCATGTGACTGCGTGGGCTTGGCCAACTTGACATCACTCACGTGAAGAGGCGCTTCTCCCCGCCTAGCCTCTCATGACAGTGGGGATCCTGCAACGGTCGTAAGTGTGGTCATAAGTCACTTTTTTCAGTGCCATTGTAACTTTGAATGGTCACTAAATGAACTGTTGTAAGTCAAGGATTAACTGTACAAAAATACAAAAAGCTTCTTTGCTTGCAAAAAGCTGCCCTAAATACCAATCATTAGATTAAAAATACCTGCAAGCCAGAGTTACAAAAATCAAGCAGGGTGCCAGAGCACCTTGAGGAATTCCTTAAAATGAAGATGCGTGTTATACGCCTGTGCGTGTTATACGCCGATAAAACGGTAGTTAAAATGCAATGATAACTATCAGCAGTCAACTCTTGCTCATAAAGTGAAACCCTTTAGCAGAGAGGTCATTTAAGCTCTCCAGAAAGAGCACACCCAGGAGAAGCAATCCTTAGATCCATTTGCACCACTTTAAGATACCAGTGTCAGCGTTCCAGCAAACCTCCATTCAGTGATTTGGACGGTTATCGACTTATTCTCTAAGCAAGCCCACTTTACAGCCTGTAATGGACTACCTTCAGCTAAAAAACTTGCAAAACTGTTCATGAAGCACATCTATAGGCTCCACGGAGTACCTTGTAGAGTAATCTCAGATCAAGGTGTACAGTTTACCGCTAAGTTCTGGAGGGAGTTTTTAAAGTGCACTGGGTCATCCCAAGGGCTATCCTCAGTGTTCCATCCTGCATGCAATGGGGCAGCAGAGAGAACAAATGCCATGGTGGAACAATACATTAGATGCTATGTAAATTATCAACAGGAAAACTGAGAAGAGCTGTTGCCATTTACAGAAGTTGCTTACAATAATGCAGTACACAGCAGCACAGGCTTGACTTTGTTCCAAATTAACACCGGCATGGATTTTGTCCCTATGCCGGAATTACCTAGAAGCTGCTGAGGAATATAAAAAACAAGCAGACAAACATTTTGTCAACTAAGTATCTCAATTTGAAACTTCCCAGTAGGAAGTTGGGCCCTAAATTCTTAGGTACATTCCCTATATCAAAAATAATCAATCCAGTCACAGTCCAATTAAGTCTCCCCCAGCTATTGGGGAAAATACACCCAGTGTTCCATAGTAGTTTATTGAAACCAGCTGTTGGGTCAAATCTAAGGCTGATACCAACAGCTCCCCCCAAATCTTTTATCGTACAGGGTGAAACACATTATGAAATCAAGAAAATCCTCAATTCTGGATTGCACCAAGGGAGATTGCAATATTTGGTATTATGGAAGGTTTCCCTTTGTCAGATGCTACTTGGGTAAAAAGTTGGGATGTACATGGAGATAGATTGGTTAACCAATTCCATAATGAATTCCCTGACAAACCAAAGGGTCCCCTTGGGGGGAGAGGGGATTAAGGACATCCAAGGGATCTCCCCTCATCAGTCAAGCTGACTGAGTGGATGCCAATGCTGAAAGTAACTTGGGAGAATGTTTAAAAAGTGCTAGCTAAAGCAGCGCAGACCTATAATGAACAGGCAGACAAACACTGAGCCCTGCAGCAGCCATTCCAGGTGGGGGAGAAGGTCTACATCTCCACACAATATCTGAGGCTAAAACTCCCTAGCAAGAAACTGGGGTCAAAGTTTATGGGACCATTCCCCATAGTAAAGATTATCAACCCAGTCATGGTGCAGTTGAAATTGCCCCAATTGCTAGGGAAGATACACCCGGTATTTCATAGTAGCCTCTTAAAACCCGTGGTGGGATCAACCCTGAGGCCCCTACCTTGTGAGCCCTCAGATCCTGTGGTCATAGGAGGCCAAACTCATTATGAGGTGCAGCGAATCCTTGATTTGAGTTGGCACAGGAGACAATACTTAATCCAGTGGGAGGACTACCCATTATCAGAGGCATCTTGGGTAAAGAGTAGGAACGTCCAGGCAAGATATCCAACCAAGCCTGAATTCAAACAACCCTAAATTCTATATCTGCACTGAAATTTGTTTTTGCTTCATATAGGTCACCTTCAGAAAGTGAGAGGAGCCAAATGTCAACTCATAAAATATTCCTACGCCTGTTTTAGTAGTTGCCATAAAAGAGGGGGGGGACAGTGGTGGGAATTAAAATTTTTTACTACCGGTTCTATGGGCATGGCTTGAGGGTGTGGCCATGTGACTGGGTGGGTGTGGCTTTTTTTTTTTTTGCTTTTTGCCACCCCCACCCATTTTTGGGAGCTTACTAGCCTCAGAGGAGCCTCTGGGAAGGCGTTTTTGCTCCCCTGAGGCTCCTCTGAGGCTCAGGAAGGGAAAAACAGAGCATTGGAGGGGTGCACAGCACCCCTCCAAGCTCCATTTTGGGAGCTTCCTAGCCTCAAAGGAGCCTCGGGGGGTGTTTTTGCTCCCCTAAAGCTCTTCTGAGGCTCAGGAAGGAAAAAAACAGAGCATGGGAGGGGCATGCAGCATCCCTCCAAGCTCCATTTTGGGAGCTTCCTAGCCTCAAAGGAGCCTCGGGGGTGTTTTTGCTCCCCTAAAGCTCTTCTGAGGCTCAGGAAGGAAAAAAACAGAGCATGGGAGGGGCATGCAGCACCCCTCCAAGCTCCATTTTGGGAGCTTTCTAGCCTCAAAGGAGCCTCGGGGGTGTTTTTGCTCCCCTAAAGCTCTTCTGAGGCTCAGGAAGGAAAAAAACAGAGCATGGGAGGGCATGCAGCATCCCTCCAAGCTCCATTTTGGGAGCTTCCTAGCCTCAAAGGAGCCTGGGGGTGTTTTTGCTCCCCTAAAGCTCTTCTGAGGCTCAGGAAGGAAAAAAAACAGAGCATGGGAGGGGCATGCAGCATCCCTCCAAGCTCCATTTTGGGAGCTTCCTAGCCTCAAAGGAGCCTCGGGGAGTGTTTTTGCTCCCCTAAAGCTCTTCTGAGGCTCAGGAAGGAAAAAAAAACAGAGCATGGGAGGGGCATGCAGCACCCCTCCAAGCTCCGTTTTGGAAGCTTCCTAGCCTCAAAGGAGCCTCTGGGGGGGAGGGTTTGCTCCGCGAAGGCTCCTCTAAGGCTCTAGAAGGCAAAAAAATGGAGGGGGGGCTGAGTTCCGCCCTCCATTTTTTGCCTTCCTGGGCCCTCAGCAAAGGAAATCCCGGCATAGCTGATCTATGCACAGCTGATTGTTGGGAGGGAGAAAAAAAAAGAAATACCTTAGGTGAATGTCAGCCGGGCGGGTAAGCGAGCAACGCACAGGAGGGTGACCGGATTGGGGGCGTGGCCAGCCAGAACTTATTACTGGTTCGGCAACCCATGCCAAATTCTTGCTACCGGTTCACCCGATCCTGTGTGAACTGGTTGAATATCACCACTGAGGGGAAAGTGAGAGTACATTCCAACTCTTATCTTTAAAAGATTGTAACTAAAATACCAGAGTTTTTCCCCTCAAATATATTTAATTAGAGAACGTGAATGATGTCACCCAGCCTGTGAATGTGCTCAATTGGAGAATCTGGTTTATGAGACACCCAGGGGGGAGGGGGGAAACAGTGTCACAGATGACTATAAATTACATATGCCAAAGTTGGCTTCATACAGGGCAGTACCAGTATGTCGCCTCTAATGAATCCTTTGAAGTTTATTGAAGTTTGGCTCGAGAATCATGATTTAATTCGAGCGATTGCTGGAATCCTGACACTATGGCTGTAAATCACTCTTGAAAGACTGTTTGAGGGACTTTGCTGGATGTGAATGATAGGAATTCACATTAGCCTAATAAAAAGGGGTTTTGTTGGGATGAGGAGTCTGCTTTGTGATTTTGTGAGGCCTAGGTCAGAACATGCCTATCCCATCCCAGCAGGAGTGCTTGTTCACAGAAGGAGGCAGGCGCACACGCATATAGGTCCAGTCCACCTCATCCCGGCAGGCACACATGCACATAGGAGGCGGCAGGCACATGCATGCACAGACCCGGCCCACCCCACAGTGTGCACATGTGCTTGCTGGGATGGCGTGGACTGGGCCTGTGTGAGTGTGTGCCCACCTCCTCCTGAATACATGTGCGGCCACTGGGATGGGATGGGCCAGGCCAAAGCAACGCAGGACGGTCCCTTACTGTTTCCAGGACAGCCGTGTGGGCTGGATCCAGTCCATGGGCCTTGAGTTTGACACCCCTGCTCTAAAGCAATTATTTACTTTTACAGCCTAGTATATAAATGTAATGTAAAACTAAATGTCATTTTAACATTCTAAGAATTCAGACATCAAATATATTCCTGCATCTTTTACAAAGGCAACTGCCTAAAGTTGATTACACAAGAAAAATATTTCTAGAAATATTTCTTCATGATTGAAACCTAGTAATACAAACACCCTTTTGTTTCTGGGTTTTATTATTTTTCTTCTAATACTCAAATTATGTTTGGTGAGAAAAATTAATTTGTATTGTAACAATATAAAATTAAAATCTCACTGAAAGTGATAATGAAGCTTCTGAAGGCATGTCCCTATTATTATTATTTATTTAAGTCTCTAGACTATTTATTATTCTAGCATTTGTTGGTTGTTATTTATCTTTTTTCCTTTATGATGGAAAAGATTTTACAAACTCAATTTTATTCATAACTGCTTCTCAAAAATGGTTTTCCCTGACAAAATATTTCTCATTAAACAATCAGTTTAAAGTTTTATTGTCTTTCCTCCAATATTTGACCTAAGTTAGCACAGATCTCATTTAATTTTAACTGGCAAATATGATTGTATTCCAATGAGAAAACAGTATATTTTTCACTACAAACCAGTATTTTTCCAGTTTACTGTATTTTACTATCTATTTTGACTGATCAACTTGTCTACAGAATTTGACCATATTTATATATTAGAAATTGATCGGTATAAAGAAAAGGTAACAGGGACCAACAATTATAATTTGTAATTGATGCCACACAATTCATCACTGGGAAACTTGAAACAATTTTGGATTATTAGTAAGAGGCACAGTGGAAGCACCAGCAATGATATAGCAAAATCAGCTCTCAGGTGAGAGACAGCAAAAATAAAGTGTGGAGTCCTTGATATTCTCTGACATTGGTTGTTTGCTTACAGACAGTTTATTACTCTATAGTTTGGGACAGTGGTGGGATTCAAATTTTTAAACCACGGTTCTGTGGCTTGGTGGGTGAGCTTTGTGCACGCACGCACAGAGGGTTTGCTAGTGTCCTTCTCCTGCAATCCTGCACTCTCCCTGTGTCTTCAACACCTGATGTGTAGCAATCCTCTGTGCCGTGCGAAGCAGCTGAGCTTCAAAACCAGGAAATAAAGATCAGTATAGATCTGGGGTGGGTGGGCAGGCCCAACAGCTGATTGTCGGAGTGAACTGGTTCACTCACAGATGATCCTCAGACCTACTGGTTTGACCGAACTGGGTCGAATTGGTAGAATACCACCACTAGTTTGGGAGTATGGGAGACTAAGGACACAATAGTTCAACTACAGCTATCTTCTATTAGAGCATTTTTATGCTTATTCTAATGCTATCTAATGCTTTTGTGTGTACATATTTTCAGATCAATTTTTGGATCCTTGGAAGCTGTCTGGACACGTCTCTGCAGATTTCCTGGCAACATTTTCAGAAGTATTTTGCCACTGCTCCTTTCTAGGGCTGAGAGAGAGACAGAGAGAGTAACTGGCCAAAGTTAACCACCTAGCTTTGAGCCTCAGGTAGGACCTCACAGTTTCCCAGTTTCTAATCTGATAATAACAAGACCTGGCAATGACTAAGAGTAAGAGTTGAAGAAAGAGTCAGGGGTGAATTCTGGCTGCACAAATGCACACAAAGCCACAACTGAGAAGACAGCAACAGAAAGCAAGTGCTTCCTTAAGAAGTTGAAGAAACAGTAGACCACTGGGTTAGCTGCTGCAAGAATATTGCACAGACTCACTGCAAACAACAGTATAATAAAGTAGCAACAATGTTGCATGGAAAATCTGCAAGCAAAAATTTGTGGAACCATAAAATAGAGAAAGTAATTGAAAATTAAGGAGGAAAGTGTTCTAGGATTTTAGAATTCAAATAGGCAGCTGCCATATAACATTCCAGACTTAACAATTGTCAGTAAGAAAAACAAATATAGTCTGGATAGTGGACATTGCAGTATCTGGAGACAACAGAATAAAAGAGAAAGAATTGGAGAAGATAACAAAATATAAAGACTTGTAAATAAAAAAAGATTCTGGCACAGAAGTGGTATTCAGCAGGTTCTGACCAGTTCTGGAGAACCGGTAGTGGAAATTTTGAATAGTTTGGAGAACAGGCAAATACCACCTCTGACTGGAGATTTTACAGTATCCTTCCCCTGCCATGCCTACCAAGCCACTCCCACAGAACAGGTAGTAAAAAAATTTGAATCCCATCACTGTTCTGGCAAAAGAAAGCAAATGTAGTACCAATATTAGTAGACACCTTGGGTACAATCCCAAAACTACTGGAGCACCACTTGAACACCATTGGCATTGACAAACTCACATCAGTCAATGAAGCACCAAAGGGCTGCTTTAATCAAAGGGCTGCATTGTTCACTGCATTGAATTATTTATAAAAATAAAAAACCCCAGGATTCAAATAAATAAATATTTTAGAATTATTGATTTTAATATAATGAGCTTAAATGAAAGGTGTAGTTCTCAATGAAACTATTTGCAATATCAAACATTCTACAAAACTTATTCTAGTAAAAGTTAAAGAATATTCTAAAAGGTATGGTCTAAAGCAGGAAGAAAATTCAATGAGTTTCAAATATCATCCTTTCCTTGATGTTCTAAAAATCTATGTACAATCTATCACATATTGCTAATAAAGAAATTAAAAAGTTTTATTAATCTCTGACCTACAGATACAGTATAGGATTGATATTTTGACTAAGTGAATAAAATACCAGTCTCTGGAACTCCAAATGCATTCCAGTTCATTAGATGGGCACAGGCATTATTTTATCATTGAAACTACTGCTTGGTTGTATGTGTAGTGAGTGTGAGATAAAGATTACAGAGCACTTGGTTCAAGTTCATTAAAAAAATTGTTGCTTCAATAATTTGCAACATATTTTTCCATTTGGATTAAATATTATGCAGATGTGCTTTGTATATTAGCATTTTATTTTACTGTATATTGGAAAAGTACTTAAACACCAATTTAGATAGGTCCTTTGGTGGCCAATAAAGAAGTACTAGCCATGGTTTATCTTTCAATCTATTATGGGAAAATGCCATGAAAAAACAATGCTAATAAAAATGTTCTACTTTTCCTTTTTTCTAGTTATACAGAAAGATTGAGAGATTCCTCTCTCAATCAGAAACAAAAGAAAAGGTAAATCATCAAACAATGCATTTACTATATATGCTCAATGCTTTGCTCAATGTTTATCTCCTTGTCTCCTTGTCATCTTTCTTTTCTAATGCTTTTGACTCTACCTGAGCATTTTATTGTCTTTCATTGTTATTTAAGATGTCATTATATTGTTCAAAATTATTAAAAAATCCCAAAGCAAGTCACTGTATAACATAATATATTCACTGAACATAGGGAGGGAAGGAAGGAAGGAATTCTTACAATTTATTGAGAAGCAAACAACAATTTCCCACATTTTAACTACAGTACTTTTAATAGACGTTTTAAGCAAAACTGACATGTTTTTCACAATACTGTAAAATAGCTGTTATGTTATGTAACAAGCACTATGATTCTCTCTTCTGATTCATTCTTATTTTATTTCAGAAGTTGACTATAGGATGAATAATATGGCACCATCTACTTTACCCATATAAGAGTACAAAGGCAAAACCAATTTTGAGTGTTATAGTATATTAATGTGAACATCATTTTGCAAAATTATTTTGCCATATTAAAATGCATTTTTCTTATATTTGGAAAGACTTTATCAAGATTCTAAAATAGTGCAAAATATCTGAAGAATATTTGAATCTTGTATTTCCTTTCCAATCAGTGCCGAGATTTACTGTACATTTTGTCAAAAATCAATCCTTTACATTAAATATGCACATATACACATGTTACAGAATGTATAACCTTAGCTACATAATTCATTACTTTTCTGCAGAAAATAGACACATAAATAAATGTCAAGTACAAATTAGCAACTCTGATCCAATGTGAACATTATTTGCATTGAATCTGAAAGTGTACATCTATTTTCAACTAAGTTATTTACCTAAGAAACATCTAGCCAAAGTTCTAAAACAAAATTCCAAATATTGATACTAACCCTAACAGTACATTAAAATAACATGATAGATACACACAAACAGATACAGAAACATGCACTTTTGCACTGGTTGTCTCATTAATATTTTTCATTTGTATGGAACCTATTAACCTATACTGCAGTCCATTTCATCTGACCGCAAGAGCACCAACATTTTAGAACTTAACAACATTTTTGAAAAATTATTACCATTATTGCTGTAGAAGTCCATTTCTACCTTAAACAGCTAAGCCCAAGCCTTTGGTGCTATCTTCCCTCCGTGTGTCTTTCTCTCTATAGTATCAACTGCCAGCTCCCCCTACTGTCAGTTCAATGTAGTTTAATATTCGCCTATATAAAACTATTAACAAAATTTACAAGATCTATTCCCAATTAGATAGAAACAATGTTCTAGCTCACAATGAAAGGGAAATCATAAGGTTGTAATTTTATCAACTTAAACAATGTACAAACTGGATCATACAAACTGGACCTGGATTCATCCATACAAAAATGAACTTTTAAAATGAGTTTATATACAAATTTCCTTTGGAATAGTCATCTGTCTAATGAACATTTGAAATACATTGAGATTAACACTGGTCTTATGTCAGTCATTTTTTACATGAAATCATTTATTTATTTTATTACATTTACTATATTTATGCTGGTAGCTCATAATGATATAAACCAGAAAATAATTACAACATGAAAAACTCATAACAAAAAGATTAAAATAAAATAAAAGTTATGTGCTCCCCAGTTCCATAGTACTTTCCCATAATTCAACAATTTCCAAAGCAATTCTCCATTCTTTATATTTTCTTTGTACTTTAACTCTGAGAATAAACATGCTTAAACTATCAAAAGTCAGATTTTTTTATTAGTTTATGTTTCATTTAGAATTGCAAATTAGTTTCTTCTTTAATCCAAACTGGGGAAATATTTATTAATGTGCAGCTTTTCATATAAAAGTTTAATACTTCAATTCTATTAACATGAACATTCTTCACACAATACTTAATTCAAGCTACAGAAAGATCAAATATTACATTTAACTTAAAATCATCATTGTTATGTAATATATTTACATCCTTGTGATGATCTGAATAATTTCAATAATTATTGATAAAATATAAGGTTCACAAATAGTTTACTTTCTAATCTGCCCAATAAGATTCTCATAAACAAGGAACTTCTGTTGATAAATCTCGTAAATTTGTGATAATCATTATGAGTCAACAAGAACATATCAATTATACGATGATTGAGAATAAAGGAATCATTCAAAAACCTGGAATGCTGTTCTTTAACATAACCTCAAACTTTTTTTAAAAAGTCACCTGAAACTTCAGTTTATTTTTTTCTACTTACAGATCAAGCCAACAAATAAATAAAATATTACATAGTGGAACACGAAGGTAAGAACTGTAACCAGAATATCCAAAAACCATGATCTCAATTCAAATAATGTTATTTTTCCTGTCCTGTTAAAGGCAGTTTTCAAAATTATATATAAAGCAAGCTGATATATTGAAAATAAGAACTGTAATCAAGCAAAAAATTACATGAAGTTGTCAACACAGAATACAGTTCAGTAGCTGAAACAGATGTTAGACTTGTTGAAAGATTGTGCAGAAGATCTCAAATGCATTTCTTTCTTGTAGCAATTTGCAAATTATTACATCTTAAAACTATAAAAAGGGAAGAAGCAAAATAAAAACAGAAACTGTGATAATATTTGCTATTTCACAATGTTCAATATACAGCATTCTTTCTCAAGCTTAAAAAAATGATTACTGCATTTTAGCTTAAGCAGTTTAAACCCTATGGAAGATTCGGTTTGTTTCCCTTTATCAGGACTTCCTCAGAAGCACTTTGATTCTATAGCCTCATCTTTCTATAACAATCCCTTTCAGGCAAGTGGCTCCCTGAGATAAGATACAAGCACAAAGACATAACAGAAGCATAAACGCAATTCACAAATCTATCTTTCAGAGGCAACAATATCATCAGAATTTCAAAGCTAAAAAACAAATCCTCTGCCATCATCAACAGAGAAGATTCATTTAAATGTATGCTTTGTCACAGTCAATTTCTAATGACATAAATATCAGTGCAAAACCTTTGATCATCCTACCTTCCATACCAGCTGCTATTCTCGTCACTCCTTCATGCCAGTAAATTGGCTGCGATAACAAATCTAGATAGTGCAAAACAGCATCTTTCCTTTGCATCTGTCATCTTCCTGAAAGCATCCTATTGCTGCTGGCTGCTGGGAGCTAGAAAGTCTATTTGAATTCCAATAGCTCTCCTTTTACATGATTCAAGTTAGGTTAGGTGGGTATGCCTAACATGATTCTCTCCGTCATTTATTATGTAGCTATTTTGCTGTGTGGTAACCACTCTGACTTTCTCTGATACGTCAGTCTGGCAAACCTATACCTTAGTGCAAACACACAATGAGACACAGCAGCATCTTGCATTTAATGAGCCTTCTCTCTGCCTCAGAGAGCTGTGTCTCTGCAAATCTCTTCCAAATCCTGGCATGTGGATTCTCTCTGACATTAAGGCTCATAATGTTATTTACATGAACATTATTAAAGCTATTAGCTTCTTTTATTTATGATTGTTTCAGTAAAGACAGTGACATTTCATTTCTTGGAGCATTTCATTTTTCATCCTCCTTACATTGCCTTTTATTTTCTTACTTTACAGTAAAAACACTTATCAACTTCCTTGAAATACACCATTTTTTTGTAAAAACTTCGCTTGGAAAAGACTTCCAAAAATCCAGTATTATGAGCATGTTATTGATGAATTCAGCCGTGCTTCATTAACAATATGAAATCCAAACAAAAATTTCATTATGTCCATCATAATAAACAGTTTTCTAAGAGATTAGAGCATTCTATTTAAGCCTAATAGAGGTTATATATCTACAAGTGATTGTTACTTATGCCTCTTATTTACATTCATAACTCTTAATAAATATTTCATGCATTTACTGTGACATTAATTTCCAGTTATTCATTGTAAGCTACACTTTACAATGATCACAGCAATATGGGGGCACTTTTTTATAGCCAATTAACCAGCCAATTAATATTTTCATCAGAGTAATACTCAAATAAGAATGGCATTGAAATTGCTATCTCCATAAGACTTCAATAGTCAAGTAGAGAAAATAGTCACATTGGATACTAAGACTGTATTATTTTTTCAGTGTTGTACAGCTTGTATTTTAAACAATATAAAAGTGAAAAGTGAAACATACATTGGATAAAATGTAACAGATCGCCTTTTGTTGATGATAAGAAACATGATTGGATTTGATTACATTAATATATTAAGCCACAATGGCTAAGGAGTCACAGCTCCGAATGCTGCTACCACCACTGGGACCACTTTAGTCTTTACTTTGTAATCAGCTACTGGAATAAACCATCCCTGGATCTGTCTCTGGTCCAAAACAAAGTAGATATTATATTATTGTGCAAAATTTCAATTTTTTTTAGTAAATTAGCACACGTGTTGGTCCTTGTTTGTTCAACAAATTTAAATTAGTAAATTAACATTTTCCCCAAAACTCTCTAAATATACAAAATCCAGTATAGATCAGTAACAAGCAAAGATGTTTGCTTAAGGTTTTAATCACAGTAAATGCTTTTACTAAAGATCTCTAGTCACTATGATTCAAGGTAGGAATATTGATATAATGCATTACAAAATTATGGAGAGAGGGTAATCTAGCCTACTCCTTTGCCTTTTTAAAAAATTATGGGAAAGCTGTAGCTGACCAAACTGATTACACACTGTGGAGGTAAAATGCATTCATTGGCCCATCTGTCAAGAATAGTTGCAAAGTGAAGACAGGAACAGATAGATAGATAGGTAGGTAGGTAGGTAGGTAGATAGGTAGATGAAAGAAAAAGAGAGAGAGAGAGAGAGAGAGAGAGAGAGAGAGAAAGAAAGAAAGAAAGAAAGAAAGAAAGAAAGAAAGAAAGAAGAAAGAAAGAAAGAAAGAAAGAAAGAAAGAAAGAAAGAAAAAAAGAAAGAAAGAAAGAAAGAAAGAAAGAAAGAAAGAAAGAAAGAAAGAAAGAAAGAAAGAAAGAAAGAAAGAAAGAAAGAAAGAAAGAAAGAAAGAAAGAAAAACAATGTAATAAAAATCATTCATGATATGGAGTGGAATTGATGAATATATCCATGGAAGTAAAACTTTAGTTTTAAAAGAAGAGTCAAAATGTGCACTAAGAAGTATGAACTGCTTTACCTAAATTATTGTGGCCGCGTTTGAAAATAAAATTCATAAACTGGTAATAGTTTCATTTTACAAATCACATGAAGAAACAGCATGGATACTGTGGAATATTATGCAATATTCTGAATGAAGGGAAAAAGTTATTGTACATTTTTTGATTTAGGGTATGTACAAATTATTAAATGTGGTATGCATATATAGCGTAAATTTTATTGCTTGTGTGGTATAATGAATATAAAGCATATGTGACAATAAATTAAATGTCTAGTGAATGATTACATTCTGTGAACAAAGTGAAATGAGGATTTGTGATGTTCCATTTGTTGTTTAATATACATTCATATAGTATAAATAGCTAAGAATAGACAATGAAAAACATGAACAGTAAAATTTGAGTAATTATAGAAAAGTATGTTAAGATAATTTGGTCATATAGTGAGAATGCATGAGGATGTAACTGCATAACATATAAAATAAGAATGAAAGAATGGAGAAGGGGAATATCAAGAAAAATATGTATTTAGATAGGTATCTACAAAAAGTGAGACTTTAAGGAAGAAAAAGCAATATATAAACTGACGTATTGATGTAGTATAAGGAGAAAAGGTGATTGGTAGGGATGGAAAAATATGAACATTTAGTATGTTTGTATAAACAAGATTTAGTGAGATTTTCTTCAATGTTTTTCATTTACTATTTCTTACATTTTTCTGCAGTTTGTAATGTAAAGCACTCATTTTTTAAAATAGTGCATGTATTAATGTTTTCAAAGTGTAGCAACAAAGTCTAGTACCATTTGCAAGAAGAAATTGATCAAATTCCTGCAGATCCATCTTTGAAGATAAGCAATTCAGAATATGAACTGTGTTTGTTTTTTGTTTGCTTAAAAAAAGTCATTTACGAATAAACTACAGGTAGACCTCGAGTTATGAATACAATGGAGCCTGCCCATTCCATTTGTAACCCAAGGATTTGTGGGAGTGAATCTCGTACCTTGAATGGGATCACTCCCTCCTTTTGCCCACATGTTTGCTAATCGAATGTGAGGCTTGTTAAGGGACATGAGTTATTTCAGGATGAGGAGGGCCATGGGGGTAGTGATTTGTGTTTGGCTATTCTAGAGAAAAGAAGGACTAGGTGGGATGATAGCACTTTTCCAGTATTTGAGGGGCTGCCACAAAGTACCAGAGGGCTGGACAAGAAACAATGGATGGAAACTTAATCAAGGAGAGAAGCAACCTGGAAATAAGGACACATTTGTTAACAGTGAGAACAATTAACCAGTGGAACAGCTTTCCATTAGAAGTCATGGAAGCTTTATCACTGAGTTTTTTTAAAAGAAAAGACTGGATAATCACTTGTCTGAAATGATATAGGTCTTCTGCTTGAGCAGGGGGTTGGACTAGAAGACCTCCAAGGTATCTTCCAGCTCCATTCTGATTGATTGATATTGTGCTCAACATAAGATTGAGATAATATTAAAGGATAATTATTTCCCCACACTTGACTATATGAGGCCGACTGATGTGTGCTACAACACTTCGTTGATACTTCATATTTATATTTGAATTCTTTTTCTATTTCAGTGAATGGTTTTTTTTGAGTTTTAAAATAGACTTTATTTACAAAAGATTAAAACATGAACAAACATACAAGTATGTAAAAATAAAAAGAATATAAATACAACAATAAATGTATTTTTTCTATTACATTGGATAGCTCATAGTAAACAGTAGTAAGTAATCATTGGGAAGTATTCCTTATCCCTTATCAATTACCTATTAATTAATAAATAATATATTATTCTGCTATTACTATTGGATTGTAACTGTATTGGTTAATCGAATGGATCCTTCATAATATTTATATAATAGACAAGAAGCTTGAAATTGTTATTATTATACATTCAATATATACAACGATAGTATGTGTCCTGAGTTCATTTATCCTGCATACCTTTTTTCTTGCGCTCTACCCAGCTATACCACTTATCCCAAATCAAATAATACTCTGATTCTTCCTTCCCATTTAATTTGAGCGTGAGCCTCTCTATTTTGGCGTATTCGTAGCTTTTTTGAATAATAATGTGTATCGGTGGTACATTGGGCCTTTTCCAATATTGCGCTAAAGAAATTCGCGCTGCTGTTAATAAGTGGGTGATCAGATATCTCACTTTGGGAGGGTATTCCCCTTTAACCATTCCCAGGAGGAACAGTTCCGGTTTCCACTCCAGTCCTCATTCGATAATTTCTTCTATCCATATTCTTATCCTTGTCCAATATTTTTTAATCTCAGGGCATGTCCACCAAAGATGGAAATAGGTACCAAGTTTCTCTTTGCATTTCCAACAGCTTGGATTTGCTGTTGGATATATTTTAGCTAATTTAGAAGGTGCCAGATGCCATCTGTATATCATTTTATATAAATTTTCCTGATATGGTATTGATTTTGGAAATGTAATATTTTTTTGCCAAATTTCCTCCTAATCATCCAAATCTATATTATAACCAAAGCTTTTTGCCCAAGCTAACATTGGTCCTTTCACAATTTCCTCAGCTAATTCATACTCTAGTAAAAAATTATACAATTTAAATATCATATTTTTCTCTGGGCCCAGGAGTATTTTATCTAATTGAGTATCTTTTGTTTCAAATCCATGTTCTTTTGCGTCCCTAATATGTTTCATTTTTATTTGAAAGTAGGACCAGTTGTCAATAATTATTCCTTGGGATTTTAGCACCAGAATTGATTTAAGTGATTCCTCATTATCTAGTATTTGGTGGCATTTAAGCTTTTGGCTAATGTCCATTGTGTTAGGATGGAACATAGCCTCCATTGTTAAAAGCCACCTCAGGATTTTAGTGTAATGGTTTCTTCTAATATCTATCCAGATTTTAATCAAGGATTTACATAAAGTGTGTCTGGAGAAATATGAATGACTTTTGTTATTTGGGTTCCACAAAAATGCGTGCCATCCTATTTGTAAATCATGGCCCTCAAGTGTTAAAATTCTTTTGTTTTCCAATTTAATCCAGTCTTTTATCCACACTAGTGCTTTGTAGTAGGTCTCCCAGACCAAGACTACCTCTGCTTTTATTGTCTTGTAAATAGATTTTTTAAAATTCTTGTTTTCTTTCCTGCCCAAATGAATTTCATAACGATTTTGTCCACTTTTTTTTAAAAAAATTGTCCAATAGTACCGGAATTGTTTGAAATAAATACAAGATTTTGGGTAGGACATTCATCTTAATTGTTGCTATTCTACCTAATAGTGAAATTTTCATTTTGTTCCACTTTTCCAAATCCTTTCCAATTTGTTGTAATAATTTGGTATAATTGTCCTCCCTCAGGGATAATGTTCTAGGTCTTAGCCAAATGCCTAGATATTTAATCTTATTCACAATTTGTAATCCCATCATTTCATCTAGTTCTTTTTGCTTACTGTTTGTTAGGTTTTTAACTAACATTTTGGTCTTTTCCCTATTAATTTTTAATCCTGCCAATTTAGCAAATTTGTCTATTTCATTTAATAATACTGGTCCCGAATCTATTGGTTCTTCTATGACAAATACCATGTCATCCGCAAATGCTTTTAATTTGTACTCTTGACTTTTAATTTTTGTTGCCTTAATTTCTTTGTTCGATCTAATTCTGTCCAATAATGTTTCTAGGATTGTTATGAAGAGCAGAAGTGACAACGGGCATCCCTGCCTGACACCCTTCTTTATCTCAAATGATTTGGTAGCTTCTCCATTTATCAGTACATTTGCTTTTGTGTGGTGTAAATTGAATTTAGCATGTTTGCAAAATTACCACCAAATTTCATCAGGTTAATCTGGTGTTTCATAAAATCCCAGTTGAGGTTATCAAAGGCCTTTTGTGCATCCAGGAAGACAAGGGCCACTTGATTTCCTGGGTGCAGTTCATAAAATTCTAATATATTATCATTCCTGTATTATACCTAATCTGTCTCGTGGGAATTCATTTTGGTCAGGGTGAATTTTGTCATTGAGCACTTTCTTTAGTCTTTCTGCCATTATAGTCATGAAAATTTTATAGTCTGAGTTTAGAAGAGATATTGGTCTATAATTCTTTATTTGATTGACATCTGCACCCTCTTTGGGGATTAGTGTTATGGTACTTACCTGACACGCCCTTTCTCTGTGAGCTGTGAAGAGCATCCATTGATTTGGATGATGCTCGTCTGATAGGCTGGGCTTTAATTGAAAGGACTGTTGCTTCTGTTGCTCCTTGTCCTCCACGGGACTCCTCCCTAGCGTCCCCAGTTTTGGCAAAGTTGAAGTGATGAAATATTTCTTCTCCTTCACCTTTCTAATACTTGGCCGGAATAGCATCCCACCAGACAAATAAGGGTGGGGATGGATGCTCTTCACAGCTCACAGAGAAAGAGTGTGTCAGGTAAGTACCAACGCCCCTTCTCCAGATGAGCTGTGAAGAGCATCCATTGATTGGGACATACCAAAGCTTGGGAGGGCTTCCGTCTGGTTCATATTCCCCTTTTTCTTGGACCCTTTGTAACACTCTCCTGTCAAAGGCAGCCTCTGTAGAAGCAAAGACATCATTCTAATAGTTTCTAAATAAAAGGCAATGGTGAGGCCCATGTTGTTGCCTTGTAAATTTCCTCTATTGTCGGCTTGTGGCCCATGTTGTCAACATCGCAGTGCTCCAGGTCGAATGAGCAGTGATGCCCCTGGGTACAGGAAGAGACTGTCTCTCGTAGGACTTGGTAATTGTGCTCTCAGCCACCTACTGATCATTGAGGAAGAGGTCTTGCAACCAATGGTGGGTGGTTGAAAAGAAATGAAGAGAACCTCCATTTCTTAACACACATCATGCGGTTGAAATATACGCAGAGAGCTCGCCTTACATCTAGACTGTGCCATTGTTGTACCAGATTTTATGTCAGTCTCAGACAAACGTACGGGAGTATCAGTTCCTATGGTCTGTGGAAACCCAAATTTATCTATGGGTGAAAGATGAATCTGGACTAAGGACCACTCTGTCTGTATGAAAAAATACAGACTCCTGTCTAACTGACAAGGCTATTAGATCCAAGATGCGACTGGCCAATGTAATGGCAACCAAGAGAACCATCTTGTATGTTAGAAATGGAGACTCGTGGTCTACAGGGGCTCAAAGGGAGTTTTCTTGAGTGCAGTAAGGACCTTGTTGAGGTCCCACATGTGTTATCAATGCACTACAGGAGGCCGTAAGTTTGTAGCTCCGCGCAAGAAACTTGCGTATGCGTGGGTGATGAGAAATGGACTGCAAGTCTCTCCAGGTGATGACCGATGCTAAGGCCTCCCCTTTTGCCTGTTTATATGAGCAAGATAATAATGAAATGTCATTTAAGTAACACTGCTGTCTAACAGGTGTTCCCGAGATGGATAGCCAGAGCCATCAGAACCTTCGTAAGAACCTCGGGCAGATGACAACCCGAAGGACAGTGCAACGTATTCAAAACGTTGAGTATTATAACAAAAACAAAGAGGTTTGCTACGTGAGGATCTAACTGGAATGTGGGCATAGGCCTCCATTAAGTCAATGGAGGGTAGAAAGTTGCCCCTTCTTTTCTTTTTTTTTTGTAAGTTTTATTTGAGTTTTCACAAAAAAAAAGAAATACAAGTAAAACATCTTTTTTGAAAGCAGCATAATCCTGGGTTACATCTCTTCGTACAGACACAAATTCAAGTTCATGCTCATTTTTATATTCCATTCCATATCTTATTACTATTCTACATTTTCTACATAGCTTCTCCCCTCTTTTAACTTTCTTAATTTTATTTTATTTATTTCATCTCAATTCAAATCATTGTACTTATATTCTTTGTCTGTCCTGTTTCAACTGTCTACTATCTTTTCTCATTAAACAAAATTTCTCCTGTAATCACTGATTGGAGTATGACGCCTTTATATCTTTCCCCTAAAATTATAACACTTAATATAATACATAACTTTCATTCAGATTCTGCTTGGCACATTCTAAAACTACACGTTATATTCTTGCAAAAAGAAAAAAAGATTATACATGTATAATATAATTAAAACAACAATCCATTCCAATTCAATTCTATCATTAATATTAATATTCATTTAGATCTTAACATTTTGCACATTACTTTCCAAATGAATATCATACTTCTATGGGAACAATTATAAACTTTCCATAGTTAATTCCCCCACCTTCACTTATATTTTATAAAACATTGACTAATTAAAATGTTCCCGTTCCTTCCTAATTCAATTTTCTCATTTATTTTATTTCATTTATTTTATTCACAAACATTTCCCCAAACCACACCAACTACTTTATCCCTCTTTTTAATCATATGTTGTTTCCAATTTTCTAAAATTATTTCTATTATAAATATAACAAAACAATCTTATGTACCTTCACAGAATCCCTTTTTCAGTTAGATTTTCACCCATTATCTCTAAATAGGTGCTGTTTCTTTACATCTTGCTCCAAACCTTTATAACTTCTCTTCCTTTCCTTCTTCCCTCTCTTCTTCTCTCTCCCCCTTTTACCCCCCTGTCTCTCCACCTCCATTTTCCTCTTCTGTATTCCCCTTTTCTGTTGCTTTCCAACATTATATCCACTTTTCAGATTATTTTTCCCTTTTTTGGCTGTTTTTTAGGTCTTAAATTCTCCATTCTCTTTCCCCCCTTTCCCCTTTCTTCCCCACATAGTTGCTTGTTCATTAAAGATGGCTTCTTCTTTGTCCCAGTCTTCGTGTTTTGCAGTCTTTTCTTGTTCTTTCTCATAGTTGGAGATCTCCATTTCTAAGAATTGAAAAACGAAGCCAAAAGTTGTGCCTCTTCTTTGTATTTTTTAAGTTCCATTTTCAATTCATCCAAAAGTGATGCCATTGTAAGAATTTT
Source organism: Notechis scutatus (assembly GCF_049901735.1). Classification (NCBI taxonomy): domain Eukaryota; kingdom Metazoa; phylum Chordata; class Lepidosauria; order Squamata; family Elapidae; genus Notechis; species Notechis scutatus. The sequence continues at coordinate 62,709,274 of NC_142013.1, read as the reverse complement.
TAAACAACCACCCAATTGATTTTAGTCATTCAAATATAATAACCAAAAATCAAAAAGTCACCAGACAGTCCAAATACACACAGCTGTTTCTTTTTACACTTTCTCTTTCTGGGGTTACTATTTAGTTGCAAAATCTGTTAAAATGTATCTTTTAGAAGTCTTGTTGAAGTTTTACTTTAGATTCTTTTGAAGTCCAGGCAGTCCCCTCCCTCCAGATCCTGCCCTTATTCTTTTCCTCTCCCTTCCTGCTTATAAAAGAAAAAGTTTTTAATGTCCAGAAATCTTTATTGTCCCTTTGGCATTTAGTTATATTTTCAGCTTAATTGCCTATTGATGCCAAAGTGGATTTTTCTGATTTCTTATTCTGATCTCTTAGTTATCAATGTAAGGAAGGAGAGAGAAGAAAAAAAACACCTTTCCCTTTTCACTTTCTTTTGCTGCTTCCGACCTTCTTTGGGAGCGATGTTATCTTTTGTAAAATTTAAATTCCAGGGTACCTTAATTGTTGTTTTTTCAGCTTAACCCAGTCAGCCAAAACTTTCACTTCTTATCTTCCTCCTGCACTTTCTTTTCCTGTTGAGTTCTTCTCTGAGGCGGCCATTTCTGACCGCCGCTCCTACTGCCTTCGGGAAAGGGAGTTTGGCCAGCTAAGGAGGAGAGATGTGGTTCTCCTCAACCCTGCTGGCAGTCTCCCCCTTCTTCACCACCTCTACGGGGTGGCTTAGCCCCGAAGTCAACCAGCTCGGGGCGCTCCAGCGGTGAGCCCAGGCAGAAACCGCGCACGATCGTGGATTCCTGTCTGTCGCCGAAGCCCTTCAAACCGGAAGTCCAGAAAGTCGCCCCTTCTGAAGCTCAGAAGTATGGAGTTTGGTATACTCATCTTAAGCCTCCTATAAACTAGGAACCGATTAAGTCATTTTAAAACTAAAAATGTCCCTGCTGATCCGGTGCCATAGGTCGGGTTGCCTGGATCTCCAATAAATGAACAATAGCTGTCTCCATCATGCTCCCTTTAACAGGATCCCCCGAGAGAGGGCAAGTAATGCAAAGGTTCCGGGGAGAGGCCTAATCTTCTGATATCTCTAACCCAGAAATCAGAGGTAGAGGAATCCCATCTGTCTGTGAAAGGCTTGAGCCTTCCACCAATAGGGGCACAGTCGTGAGACCTATGTTGTGCCTCGGAGACCTCTATTTCATGTTCCTCAAGGGATTCTTTTGATCTGCCCTCCCCTTTGGTATCTATCTCCAGATCGGAAACTATACGACTATTGGTGATTCATGCGTCCAGACGGTCCCTGGAGTCTGGAGAGAAAAGTCTCTGGTAGAGGAAACAAAGGAAACCCTCCAAAAAGCTGGGAAGAACTATTTTGGGGTCTAAGAAAAGAGAGGAACTTATTTTCTGCTTCTAGTCTCTATCAGAGATGGGTCAAGGGCAGCACCAACCAAATTATCTCCCAATATTGGGGAGGAAGCAAGCTTCCATTATTTGTGTGATATCTGCTTGCCAATGTCTGAGCCAGAACAGTAGGTGAGCGGTAACTTGAGATGCCCTGGCTCGAGTAGATAATTTAATAGAGTTGAATTTAGCGTCCACAGAAAATTCTGCAGCCTCTATGAGCTTTGCGGCATCCTTGTGTGCCCTGATATTGGAATTTGAGATAATCTCCCTCAGATGCCAGAGCTACCTGAGAGACGATCTAGTAAAAAAAAAAATGTGCCCGATGCCGCTCTTATGGCCCCCACATCAGATTGACATGCCCTACATGGAGACCACTCAACCCTGTATATCTTTTAACTTGAGAGCCTCTTCTGCTTCAGTTGGAATTGCAGAGGAGGATGATAACTGCCATTATTGTTTTATCTACTACCGTGGTGATGACAAATTTAGTGAAATCAGAACCAAATTAATATTTTTCTATCATATCCTATAAGAGGGGAATACGCCACTGAAGAGACCCCTTGTTTCTGGATGAGGTCCGAGAACCTCTGTGAGACAGTTATGACTTCCTCTTACATTATTGGTTGCTATGTTAAATCGTCTGACCCCACTTACAGTAATGATTGTTGGGCCGAGGGGAATGGAATATCAAGGCAGACAGTAGTTTTTGCCTTAAAACAGCTTGAAAAAAGTCTGAGGGCGAAACAGACCCAAAGGTTCGTTGGTCCGGCTTAATGCCTTCAATGTCTGACATGCCCCCCCTTTTTAGGGGATCCGCCTTTGACAGATTTTGGTCACTGTCGTGAGTAGACCCTTCCTCAACCTGTTCCATCTGGTCTCTAGTTCTCCCTCATCCTGTGCATCATGTGAATGTGTAACTTGGATTATATAATATTCCTCTGAAGGAGGTACCTGCTGGTAATGAAGGTCCATTCTGCACAGTAACTGAATTGAGTGAGAATCGAGGTCAGATTGTGGAGGCTGCCTAGCCATCAACTGTACCCCGGGTGCGATGCCCCTTGAAGTCGCCATGTCCCTCCAGGCCTTTGATTTGTCAGGGATATCCTCTGGGAGGAGGTATTCTGGCGTGGTCCTGCAACTGTCTGTCAGGCAAGTAGCATTGCTGAAGGCCTGGGTTGAATTGGTCCCTCTGAGGCTCTCCTGGATGGCGTTGAGAGAGCCCGAGATGGAGGCAAGGTGAAATATGGAACACTTCACAAATGTGCATGTCATCCTTGTGAAGGGGCCATGCTAATCTTCTCTGTATCGTTCCAATTTTAGTATATGTGCTGCCGAAGCGAGCACTCTGGAACTGTGTCTGGCCGGGTTGGGGAAGAGGAATGAGACTTCTGTTCAACCTCCCTCATGCATTTTTTAAATAAGATCTGACGCATTTTGGCATCTCTTGGCATCCTTTTCTACAGCCTTAGAGGTCTCTCTAGGATGTTTTGACTATTTTGAGTTGGTTTATTGTCCTCTGGGGGTATTTTTGGTTGCCCTTGAAAATTCTGACCTAAAGCCCACGAGGTGAGATATCTATATCTATATATGTATGCGATATTAATGGACTATTGACTGGTCCAGAGGCCTGCTGTAAACAGAGGCAGGGAATCCTCTTGATATTTGATCCCCCCTTTTTTTGGTAAATTCAATTTGTTATTATTATATTATTCATATTAATATTGATATCATTAATATTATATTATTATTGATAATATTTTTGTTATATCTGTGCACAGCTACTAACATAAATTGTTGTGCTGTTACCAAGCTCATAATTAGATGACTGAATATGGAATCAAATTGTGAAGCCAAATAGAGAACGCCTTTCAGGACCTGTATTGCAATTGGGTGATCCTGCAGTCACTGGCCCTCAACAGCTTCCTGCCCAGGCGGACACAGGCCTTGGTGCTCGCTGTTACTGTGCTGCTATATTCTGTGAGGGCTGCCAACTTAAAAAGGAAGCCCAACATTCAACCTCAGAAAGAGGTCCGCAATTGACGTAAATGTCCCCTGGACCCTCATGGAGAGATCCTTGTGAGGGGAAGTGGCCTCTCAACAGATAATGCCATGGAATTCTTATAAACAAAATGACACCGGCATTGTTTTAGTTGTCAAGATGTAGCATCAACCATCACCTCTTATTGTGAGCTGATGCGAATTTGAGAATTTGAGCAGAACTCTGAGTCCTCTAGCTCCACCCGATCAATAGCCCTTGCTCCTTCTATATACCCTGCGGGGGTATATCTGAAACTACAGAATCTCCTGTGGAGAGATACCTGAGGGTAAAGTGTCCTGCTTAGTGACTGGACTTGTTAGATCTGGAGGTGTGGGCGCAATAACGGAGACGAGGCATCTATAGTGACTCAACTCAACACTTTAATAGTGACTTCAGAACAGAGCAACAACAAGGGCAACAGCAGCTCTTTTATAGAGCTAGCTACTGTCACAACAACCAATGAAATTGAAGTAACCGCTCTAAAAGCGTTCAATCGGCGACGGCCCATTGTCAGCCAATCAGGTCAGCCAGAATCGGCCAATCACGATTCGCTTATCCGCGGGCCAATCAGAAGTGCAGGCTTACAAGCCTGCTGCTGAAGTAAGCTAGTATAGTTTTTGACAAATGAGTGTATTAGTTCGTAACACCCCTCCCCCCTAGGTTCCGTCTGAGGGGTGGGGTGACGTATTCTCGTAAGTAGGCAGGCCGTTTCACTTGTCTATTTGATTTTCGCTGTTCCACCGGTCTCTGCTCTGGCGCTGGCTCCGGTGGGCTGTTTGTAGAACCGGGTGGTGAAAACAGTTCCACTATTCCGCTCGGAGACTCAGGGCTGTCCTCTCTGTTGTCATCCGGGTTCCCTGGACTTGCTTCTATGGCCGGGCTGCTTTGTGGCGAAACAATCACCCGGCTCGGTCCACCTCCAGAAGGTGAGTATTCCATGGTTGGCTGTGCAGACTGCTGGGCATCAGTTAGTAGGTCTTCTGCTATTTCTATTTCGGCCCCCTCGATTTCCCTTCCCCCCGTTTGCGATTCAGGGGTTGCAATAGGGTTAGGTGCCAATCGGGAACGAAGTTGGTCTATATGGCGCTTCCATAATTTCCCATCACTAGTTTGTAGACGGTAAGATCTGGGGCCCGTAAGTTGAGTTATCGTAGCGGGGACCTACAATGGATCACCCGCAAAGTTTTTCGCAAAGACTAAGTCGCCTACCTTGAACGCACGACACTTGCTGCTGGAACCGCATGGTTTTTCTGGCGTGTATGTTGGGTGTAGGCGATCGAGGTGTGAGTGAAGTTTCCGGCCCATCAGAAGTTCGGCCGGGGTTCTGTTTGTGGTGCTGTGCGGGGTGATGTGTTGGAGGAGAAGCATTCGGGTTACTTTGTTGTCAATGTCCCCATGTTCCATCTTGTGCAGGGTCTTTTTTATGAATTGGACCATGCGCTCAGCCCTGCCATTGGCAGCAGGGTGAGCCGGCGAAGTTAAGGCATGGCGGATGCCCCGGTCATCTAGGTACTGTTCAAATGCTAGGGCAGTGAATTGGGGACCGTTATCCGAGACTAAAACGTCAGGCAAACCGTGCGTAGCGAATAGTCTATTTAATTTTTTAACGACGGCTTCTGTGGTGGTGCTCTTCATTTTGTGGACTTCGAGCCAGTTGGAATAGGCATCCACAGTTATGAGAAAAGTGTGTCCCTTGGTGGGTCCCGCAAAGTCAATGTGGATGCAGGACCAGGGACCACGAGGTGCGTCCCATTCAGTTGGAGGTGCCTTTGGTGGGGTAGCGTGGATTTCCTGGCATTTGTTGCATGTGGCAACCCAGGCTTCTATCTGTTTATCGATACATGGCCACCACGCGTAACTTCTTGCCAATGCCTTCATTCGCACGATGCCTGGATGACCATCGTGCAACAGTTTTAGAACGGTGTGTTGTAATTTTTCTGGAATGATGACTCTGTCTCCCCACAAGATGCAGCCCTTCTGGGAAAACAGTTCCGTCTGTCGATGTTTGAAAGGCGCGAAGGTGTCATTGTGTTCGTTGTCAGGCCAACCTCGTTCCACCCAGCTGAGGACTCGAGCGAATACAGGATCCTTTTTTGTTTCCGCGGCGATGTCTCGTGCAGTCAGGGGTGGTGCAGGGAGAGTTTCGATTTGGAGTGCAGTTAAAGTTGGAGCTGGATCGTCTATGGCTTCCGGTAGCGGAGAACGACTCAAGGCGTCAGCGTGGGGAATGGCTTTCCCCGGGCGGTGTTGCAGTTGATAATTGTATGCGGCTAGAAACTCTGACCAACGGGTCATTCTGGGTGATAAGATGTGGGGAGTTGGTTTGTCTCTCGCTAAAATGCCAAGCAATGGCTTGTGATCAGTTATTATGGTAAACGGTCTGCCATATACATATTCATGGAAGCGTTTAATAGCAGATACAATAGCAAGAGCCTCTTTATCGAGTTGGCTGTAGTTTCTTTCAGTCTTCGATAAAGTTCGTGAAAAGAAAGCAATAGGTGCTTCATTTCCGTTTGGTAGGACATGACTTAAGATGGCTCCTACCCCAAACGGTGAAGCGTCGCAGGTGACCGTTAACGGCAAAGTCTCGTTATACTGCATTAATACAGCGTCTGAGGTTAAGAGATCTTTTACTTGCTGGAATGCTCATTCTTCCCGATGTCCCCAGACCCAGGAAGCCTTCTTGTCGAATAGTCTATGTAGGGGCTCAGCTACAGTCGCCTTTTGGGGCAAGAAGATGTTATAAAAGTTAATGAGTCCCAGGAAGGCTTGGAGGTCTGTTTTATTCCTGGGTCTTGGGGCGTTTTTTATTGCCATTACCTTTTTTTCAGTGGGATGGATTCCCTTTTTGTCAAGAAGGTACCCCAGGAACTCAACCCTCTCTGTACAAAGTTGACACTTGTCCTTTTTTACTTTCAACCCGGCGTTTTTAAATTTCTGAAGAACCGTTCTGAGTCGTTTCTCTAATACGTCTTTAGTGGGGGCAGCTATCAATACGTCATCGAAATAAGGCACGACTCTTTTTATGCCTTGTAGCAGTCTCTCCATCAGGCTTTGGAAAATGCCTGGTGCTACACTCACTCCGAACTGGAGTCTATTACATTTAAACGCACCTCTGTGCGTGACTATAGTCTGGGCCTCAGCAGTTTCTGCATCTACGGGTAGTTGCTGGTATGCCTGGGCGAGGTCCAATTTTGCAAATATTTTTCTGCCACCCAGGGAGTGAAGAAGATGTTGGACCACAGGTACCGGGTAAGCGCTCTGCTGAAGTGCGTGATTTAGGGTGGCCTGGTAATCCCCACAAATTCTTATCGATCCATCAGGCTTTATGGGAGTTACAATCGGGGTTTCCCAACGGGCGTGATCGATCGGTTCTAACACCCCCTGAGCTATTAATTTGTCCAATTGTTCATCAATCTTTGGCTTGAGTGCGAAAGGCACTCGACGAGGCTTAAGGCGGATGGGCGCAACATCGGGGTTGAGGCTAAAGGATATGGGGGATCCCTTGTACTTGCCTAGTTTCTCGGTGAACACGTCCTGAAATTCCTGGACGAGGGCTGCTTCCCAATCGCTGTTGCTGGTCTGGTGAATGCCCGCTAGTTCAATTCCAAGTGGAGCGAACCACTGTAACCCCAACAAGCTGGGTCGGTCTCGATCGACGATGGTAATAGGCAGAGTTGCGGTGCGGTCTCTGAAAGACACCTGGACATGGCGGGAACCGGCAACGGGAATCCTGTTTCCCTGGTAGTCCCGTAATATGATTTTTTGGGTGCTGAGGTCCTGGCGACGGATGTCAGGGATCAGCTGCTTGAAGGTTTTCCACGAGACCATTGATAGGGACGACCCCGAGTCTACTTCCATTACGCATGGACGATTCTCAATGGCGACCTTCACTCGGATCTTTCTTGCATCCAAGGATGATGCGTGACCAATGGTAATGGTTTGATGCGCCTCTTCTCGCCTAGCTGATGCAGCAGGCGCTCGATTTCTGTAGTGATAGTGGGAACTGATTGTTAGGGATAACATTGTTTACCCTAACTGGTTTGGGTAAAAATAATAAATATGGTATCATGGTTTGTTAGTTAAAGTATGTGTAACTTTAACAGTAAGAATGTAATTAAGGGTGTGGTTGTAAAAGCACTATATAAGAAGCGAGGCAATTGCAGCTCGCTCTCTCTGGCTTACTGATCCCTAATTACTTGATGGATTGATGACTGCGTTCTTGCTGGAAAGGGGAGAGAAGAAGGAGTGTTGATTTTTCTCAACGGAGAGAAAATAAAGATTGGACTGATTTATTGTAAGTGAACTGACATTGGCTATTCAACACGGACTTTGCAAATAGAGTATCCCCGACAAGGCTTGACTGAAATTGATATATGACTAATGGACCGTTTATATGACTATGCTATAATTCTTAAATGGAATAAACTATATTTTTGATAGCACAAGCGTATCTGTATTTTTACTGCGTGTTAACTAGAAAACTTATCTCACACATTTACCTGTCTTCCTATCTGACTTCGCTGCACGTTCTGTTTAGTTTGTTTTCCTTAACACCCGTTGGGGAATCCAGGCTTAACACTGATAGTGGGAATTGGTGATTCAGACGGTCCTGATTTACAGGTGGGCTGCTCGTTGTTCTTCGGATTGGGCTTGACGCTCGCTTGCTTCTGCAAACCTTTGCGATGTGGCCCTTCTTTCCACAGGAACGGCAGAGTGCATCGAGGAATTTGCAGTCCGATCGCGGGTGATTGGCCCCGCAACCAGCGCATTGACGTGCAGGTTTCTGGCTCTTCAGGTCTTGCTGGTCGCGCTCTGACCTGAGTCGGTTGACCTCTTCTTCCTCACTATCAGACGAGGATTCGAGGTCTTCATGGTGAGCCATTGTTGAGTGCCTCTCGGAAAAAGGCGTAGTGTCACTGGCGAGTTGGCGGAGCGGTGCGTTGGTGCGGCGCATTCGAGCGGCCGACTTCCTGGTTGCTTCTGCTTCAGTAGCGTCGGCGATGACATCTGCGAGGTCGATGTCCCCTTTAGCCATGATCTTGCTCTGCGCAGTGTGGTCATTTAATCCCAGAACTATGCGGTCTCTCATGGCTTCCTCGAGGTTTGCGAAACCACAGAGGCCTCCCAGGTTCCAGAGGTCTGCGATGAAGTCCCCAACGCTCTCGTTTTTCCGTTGGTCCCTCTGGTAAAATTCGTGCCTTCGGATAAGCATTGGTACCGCAGGTGCATAATGGGCTCGGAGGATCGGTGCGAGGGTATCCCAATCCATTGTTTTAACTTCCGCTGGTTTAGCAAGTGCCTTAGCCATTTTAAAAATGGCAGGCCCACAATGGGTCAGGAAAATCGCTCGTTTCTTGCCAGGCGCAGCGTCTTTCAGGTTGTTGGTCTCCAGGAACATCTGGAACCTGTCTATATACGAGTCTCAGTCTTCGTTAGCCGGGTCAAATGGAGCGGGTGGTACGACGCCGCTGGCCATCTTGCCATTGTTGGCGCTCTCTTAGCCACGTGCTCTGTTCGGTGCTCAGCGAGTGCTCAGTCAGCTCTATCGTCTCCGCATCCCACCTTCGTCGCCAGTGTTAGATCTGGAGGTGTGGCCGCAATAACGGAGACGAGGCATCTAGCTCCACCCGATCAATAGCCCTTGCTCCTTCTATATACCCTGCGGGGGTATATCTGAAACTACAGAATCTCCTGTGGAGAGATACCTGAGGGTAAATTTTCTCTGTACAATGGCATCAGTTGTGGATGAACTAGAACTTATACATCAAAAATATGAAAGAGAAAAGCGAGAAGGAAAAGATGTTTTTGGCACTCTTTTTCAGTTTATAGAAATGGCGGTTTGTGCTTATGTAAAATCGTATGAGCGGGATAAAGAAGAAGCCATTTTTGAAGAACATGTGACTTTGGTTGGAGAGGAAAAGGAGGAGGAGAAAAAGGAGAAGAAGACTTTAAGACCTGGGAAAACAATCCAAAAGGAGAAGAATAAGGTGAAAAGAGGATATCGTGTTAGGAAACAACAGAAAGAGAGAAAACAGGATAAAAGGGAGGTGGAGAGACAAAGGGGTAAAGAGGATAAGGAGAAGAAGAAGCAAGGGAGAAAGGAAGGAATAAGAAACTTTAATGATGGGGAGCAAAATGCAAAACAAAAGTTTTTCAGAGATAATGGATAGATTTTATTGGAAAAGGGATTCTAGAAGGGTACATAAGATTGCATTTTTATATTTGTATTTAGAAATAATTATAGAAGATTGGAAATAATATGTAATTTAAAATGTGATAAATATTTAGTATAATTTAGTGAAATTTTTGTTAAGGGAGGGGAGTATTTTAATGAAATAATGATTTAAGATCGGTGATGTGGGGGAGGAATAATTTTGGAAAGTATAAGAAGTGTTCCCATAAAGGTATGATAATTAATTGAAATGTGTGAAATGTCTAAAGATATAAATGATTGTTAATACCAATGATTAGGCTATGTTATAATAGTGAAACTATTCGTGAAATGAGGTTTGAAGAAGGAGAGGGGAACATGTAATGTAATAATGATTTATAATATGTGATGTGGGGGATGGAACTAATATGGCAAATAGATGCTCCCATAGAAATATGTGATTTAATTGATAAGAAATGTGCTAGATGTTTAAGATATGAATAAATATTAATATTAATGAATAGATTTGTATTGGTTTTGATGATATTGTATAATGTTAGAATGTACCAGACAGAATCCCAACGTAAGTTATGTACTTTAAATTAAGTATTATAAATATAGGGGAAAGAGACATAGGCGTCATACTCCAATCAGTGTACAGGAGAAGGTTTTACTTTTTTTCTTTTAAGAAGAAAGATAAACAAATAGTTGGAAATAGAACAGACAAAGAATAAATATTATGATTTGAATTGAGAGGAGATAAATAAAATTGAGAAAATTTAAAAGAAAGGAGAAGCTATATAGAAAAATGAAAATGTAATAAGATATGGAATGGTATGTAAAATGAATATGAATTTGAATGTGTGTCTGTACCAAGAGTTTTGACCCGGGATTAAGCAACTTTCAGAAAAGAGATCTTTTATGTTTTTATGTCTTGAATTTTTGTATGTTTTGTATGTCTTTAAAAGTTAATAAAAATTTGTTTAAAAAAATAATAATAATTCTGGAGATGGGGAATGGGCCAATGAATTTTGGTCCTAATTTCTTAGAGGGTTGTAATGATTTTAAGAATTTTGTGGACAAATATACACAGTCCCCAATCTTGAAAGGTTTAGGTTCGCAATGTTTTTTTTCTGCTTGAGTTTTGTAAACTGCTCTAGCTTCCTGTAAAGATAATCTTACTACTGGCCACATGGTTTGTAAGTTATCCATCCACTCATTAAGGGAGGGGATTTCAGGTTCTTTGGTGGGTAGTTCTGGCATGGGGTTGAATTCTTGGCTCATGGCTACCTGGAATTGGGTGAACCCTGTGCTACTATGGACTGAGTTATTGTATGCTACCTCTGCAAAAGGAAGAAGGTCAGTCCAATTGTCCTGTTGGTGATTAATAAAACATCATAAATATTGTTCACTCTCTCTATTGATCCATCAGTCTGGGGGTGATTTCCTGATGACAATCTCTGGGTGGAGCCTAATAGGTTTAAAAATGCCTGCCAAAATTTGGATGTGAACTGAACACCCCTATCTGAGATAATCCGTTGGGGAGCTCCATGAAGGCAATAGATGTGTATTAGAAACATCTTTGCCAATGCCTTGGCAGTTGGGATCTTTTGGCATGGAATAAGGTGAACCTGTTTGGAAAAAAGATCAGTTACAACCCAAATGACAGTATTTCCAGCACTTTCAGGAAGCTCCACTATAAAGTCCATAGAGATCTCTTTCCAGGGAGCAGAAGGGTCTGCTACTGTTTCTAAAAGTCCAGGATATTTCCTTGTCTTTTCTTTGCAGCAGCACAGGTGAGGCAGCTTGCAACATAGCTTTCAATGTCCTTTTGGAGGGACAGCCACCAAAATTGTCTTTTGATGAGGTGCAGGGTTTTTACAAACCCAAAGTGTCCTGCTATTTTGGAGTCGTGGCAGCGTGTCAGCCTCAAGATATCTTCCATAATATGTATATTCTGCATTCTAACTATTGCTTCTCTGCTGCTATGCCAATCTATTTCTTTCGGCTGTCATTAGCAATGGAGGGAGGGGGGAATTTGGAGGGGAAGAAGGCTGGAGGTGTTTTGCATTCCTTTGCTGGGTTAGCAAGGGGAGGGGGATTCCTTTCTTTAACTTTCCATTTCTTGGCTAGCTTCTGTCCCCTCTTGCGCAACTGCGAACTTTTATCAAAATATGTCAAGGTCAACTGACAGAAGCCTCATCACCACCTGGAGATGGCCACATGATCATATTCAGAACTTTTAATTGGAAGAGTCATTTGAACTTTGGGGGGTGGGAGCATTTCCATTCCTTTGTATATGTGATCTGCCCGCCAATTTCTCAGATTCGGAATTAAATCTGTAGCTTTCACTTTATTTTCCAGTAAAAGGATAACTTTGCTCTAACCATGGAGTCTGAGTATTTCTTTCTTGGGATTTGAAGGGAGCACAGACTGACACAGCGTTTCATGAGGTCCATTCTCTGGCTTGCAGGGACATAAAGTTTGTTTTCTACCCAGGCCAGTCCATCTTTGAGTAAACAAGTGTTTTTGTTAGCCTGGAGCCAGTCGTCCTTAAGTAGTGCCTCCTTAAATATTGACGTCATTGTATCTTCAGTCAAGGATGATTTTTTTTCTCTTGTGCCCGGGTGATTACTTTGACTGCTAGTTGGGTCAGTTGGATCATCGGTTTTATAACCTCAATCTTTTTGCTGTTGTATTGGGGTTTTCTGGACAGTGCATCTGCTAAGAAGTTCTTTCTCCCAGGAAAATATTTGAGAGTGAAATTAAAACATTTAAAGTATTGAGCCCACCTTGCTTGTTTTTCGGAGAGTTTCCATGGATTTTTCAGGACTTCCAGATTTTTGTGATTAGTCCATACTTCAAAGTTTCCTTCCAGGAAATGTCTCCATGTGAGCATTGCCCACTGCACAGCATATGCCTCTTTCTCCCATATGGCCCATCTTTGCTCAGTTTCCGTCAGTTTCTTGGATGTATAAGCGCATGGTTGTAATTGTCCACTTCCATTCTTTTGGATGAGGACTGCTCCAACTGCAACATCACTGGCATCTGCTTGTGTCAGCCTTCAAGATCTTCAACTATTGCTTTGCATCTTTTGGCTGCCATAAGTAACGGGGGGAGGAGGGGGTAAAGTCTGGGAAGCGAGCTGGAGGTGTTACATTCTAGTGTTGTATAAAATGAGGAGGGGGGAGTATAAATTCTTGCTTAGGTTTCTATTTTTCGCTTAGCTTTCTTTTCTCTGCGCAGCTGCAAACCTTTATCAAAATATGCCAAGGTCAATGGACAGAGGCCTCATCACCACCTGAAGATGTCCACATGATCATATTCACAACTTTTAATTGGAAGAGTCATTTGAACTATTGGGGGTGGGAACATTTCCATCACTTTGTATATGTGATTTGCGCGCCTAATTCCTCAGATTCAGAATTCTATTGTTGCTACCACTTCATTTTCAGTAAAAGATCTTTTCTCTAATCTAAGGAGTCTAAGTATTTCTTGAATTTTGAATGGAGCACTACCTGACAGCTTGGATGACAAAAGGTTGTTCGGGATCTGGGTGCTTAAGGACCGGTTCTGCTGAGAATAGACATTTGAGTTTCTTGAATGCCGCTTGGCATTCCATTGTCCAGATAAGGGGTAGCCTTGGTTTGGGTTTCTCCCCCCCTTCATTTTTAGCAAGTTCATGATAGGGAGGGCGATGTTTGCAAAAGCTGGAATGAATTGGCGATAAAAGTTCGCAAACCCCAGGAAGCTTTGCAGTTATTTGCAGGTGTGCAGTGGGTCCCAGTCCAGTACAGCTTTTACTTTCTGTGGGTTCATTTCTATTCCCTCGTGGGATATTCTATACCCCAAATAGTCAATTTTTTCTTAGTGGAATTCGCATTTAGAGAGTTTTGCATATAGTTTAGTGTCTAAGAGTTTGTGAGGACTGCACGGAGTAGCTTGATGTGTTCTTCCATTGTTTCCGTGTAGATTAAAATATCATCATGATACACCAGAACCCCTTTATATAAAAATTCATGAAGGGTTTCATTGATCAATTGCATAAACACGGCAGGCGCTCCTTGCAGTCCAAAGGAGAGCACTTTAAATTGGTAGCATCCCAATGGTGTGTTAAAAGCTGTCTTCCACTCATCCCCTTCCTTTATTCTGATGTGGTAATATGCCTCTCATAGGTCTAACTTTGAAAAAAAAATTCTTTCGAGAGGTGGGCCTTCATGAGGGGGGGGTGGATACATATTCTCTATCCAAATCATGTTCAATTTTTTGTAATTAACACACAAACATACAGAGCCATCTTTCTTTTCGCGGAATAACACTGGGGCAGCTATTTTTGGTTGGGCGGGTTCAATAAAACCCCTTTTTAAATTTTTATCGATAAATGCTCTGAATTCTTTCAGTTCTCTGGGAGACATGCAGTACATTTGTGGTTTTGGGAGTTTAGCCCCTGGTAGGATTCCGATAGCGCAGTCTGTGGCTCACTGGGGTGGGAGTTCATCACAAGCTTCCTCTCTAAATGCTTGGGCCAGATCCTGGTACTCATTGGGGATGTTAATGGGTTCAGCTGACTGTCCGGTCATGGCTGATTCTCTGTTCTCTGTCCCTTTCTTTATCCTTTCCTCTGAGCTATTTGCAAATATTACGTCTCTCTGGAATTGTACGGTTCCTTTCCTCCAATTTATTTTTGGATTCCATTTCCGCAGCCATGTGAGACCTAGGACTAGCGGCTCTTCCATTCCTGGGGCTGCAATTAATGTAAGCATCTCCCTATGGTTCCCTAGTCTTATTTTCAATGGTTCTGTGGTAAACCTGGCTGGCTCCCCCCGCTATAGTTCCATCTAATTGGCAGAAAGCGATGAGGTTTTCCATTTCTTTCAATTGGATCCCCAATTTCTCTGCAAGGGAGGGATTTATTAGGCACCGGGTGCATCCCGAATCCAGCAATGCTGCAACTTCCTCCCCCTTCCCTCGGCTGGGGATAAACAGTCTCAGGGTTAGGGTGATTGGTTCAATTGGATTGCTTACCAGCGGGTCATCTTCCGGATCACTTTTGGACTGGCTCAGGTCCCCTCGGAGCCAGGAGGCGCACCTGACGCAGCCTTCACTTGTCAACACATAATACAAGAGGCAACGTAAGAAAAGACGTCATGTCGGACTCGTGGCCACCAAAAAGTCTGTGTAACCAAGTGAAGGTTTTTAAAGAAGCCAAAGTGGCCAGCAGCAGGATTGTCATGACATTGCGTCATGATGAGGGCTCTAAGTGTCCTGGTGGGTACGTATAATAGTCCTCGATGACGTAGCAAGCCCTCCTCTAGAGTCCATGGGGAGTCAGGTTCAATTTCCCTTATTCTTTGCTGTGACCAAGCGTCTAAGCGCTGTGCCTTTAAATCCACCGGATCCTGAATAACGGCCAAAGATTCCAGTGGCAGCACTGTACGTGGAGGAGGAGAGTCCTCAGGGCCAATGTACTCGGGTTTACGAGACAGGGCATCCGCTGTCCGATTTTGTCCACTGGGAACATAGGTGACGGAAAAGTTGAACCTAGCAAAAAACAACGACCACCGGATCTGTCGTTGGTTCAACTTCTTGGCAGTGGACAAATGTTCCAGGTTACGGTGATCTGTCCGAACCTCCACCTTGTGCCGAGCCCCCTCCAGATGATGTCGCCATGTCTCAAATGCAGCCTTAATGGCCAGCAACTCCTCCCAAATGGTATAATTGCGCTCAGAAGTTGTGAGCTTCCTTGATTAATATGCGCATGGGAAAAGAGGTGCACCATCCATTGGGGCTTGCAACAACACTGCTCCAATAGCTACGTTAGAGGCATCTGTCTCGACCACAAATGGACGATTCGGATCAGGATGCCTCAATATAGGTTCAGCAACGAAGGCTTTCTTCAGAGCCACAAAAGCCTGTTGCTGCGGGGGACCCACTTGAACGGGACCTTGTTGCGAAGGAGCTGGGTGATGGGATCCGTCAGCTTGGCAAAGTCCGGGATGAAGGTCCTGTAGTAATTGGCGAACCCCAGGAGACGTTGCACGTCCTTTACTCGACGAGGGGGTTCCCAACTACACAAGGCCTCTATTTTCCTCGGGTCCATGGCAATGCCCTCGGGAGAGATGATATGCCCCAAGAACTCTATGGAAGTCTGGAAAAAGAGGCATTTCTCCAGTTTCGCATAGAGTTTATGCTCCCGAAGACGTTGTAATACCTGACGGACTTGACGAAGGTGGCTCTCCCTGGACCGCGAGTAGATCAAAATGTCGTCCAGGTACACCACCACGAATCGGTCAACCATGTCCCATAAAATGTCATTCATTAAATGCTGGAAAACTGCGGGGGCGTTGGTCAAACCAAACGGCATTACGGTGTATTCAAAATGTCCATAGCGGGTGCCAAACGTCGTCTTCCACTCGTCCCCCTTGCGCATCTGCACAGGTTATAGGCCCCTTGAAGATCGAGCTTGGGGAAAATAGTAGCCTCCCGCAATCGCTCCATTAACTCTGGAATGAGCAGCAAGGGATAACTATTTCTCACCGTGATAGCGTTCAACCGGTAATCACAGCACAAACATAACTCCCCCGTCTTCTTTTTTACAAAAAGAATGGGAGCAGAAAGAGGAGACGACGATGGTCTGATAAATCCCCGAGCCAAGTTCTTATCCAGAAACTCCCAAAGAGCAACCAATTTGGGCTCAGACATGGAATATAAGCGACCCTTGGGCAGTGGGGCATCAGGTAAAAGGTCCACAGGACAGTCATATGCGCGATGCGGTGGTAACTGATCTGCCTCCTTTTCGCTGAAAACGTTGGAGAAGTCCGATAGCTCCGGTGGTATGGAAACAGCAGGGGTGGCAATGTCCTGGCCAGCACAGATATGTCTCAGATGATCCACGCACTGGAGACTTGAGAAGGAAATGGCATTCTGCACCCAAGCCACCAAAGGATCGTGCAATCGTAGCCAGGACACGCTGAGAACCAAAGGGAGATGGAGGTCCGAGGTGATATAGAAGCTAATCGCCTCCTCGTGGTCTCCGATAACCAAATGCAGCGGCTGGGTAGCAAAGCGAATGGGTCCTGACCTAAGCTCACGCCCGTCAACGGTTTCCACCTTGATGGATGGTTCCACAGCAACCAATGGGACATCAAAGTGTGTTGCAAAGGCCCGGTCCATAAAACTAGTAGTAGCCCCCGAGTCCACCAATGCAACCGCAGGAATCCCCTCTTTCCGGGACTGTAAGAAAACTTGCGTATCCAAAAGTAAATGCCGAGGAGGGCCAGAGTTCACTTCAGCTACTTGGGGTGGTGGTGTGATACATGCCCGACCTCGGGTTTCCCCGAGGTCGGGCCTACCCCGTTTCCCCAACGGGCTAGGAGTAGATTCTGGCACTGGTCTTCGTGTTCCCCTCTTTTTACAAGAATTCGCAAAATGTCCCGGTCCCTCACAATAAAGGCACAAACCTTCCTGGAACCTTCGCAAGCGTTCTTGTGCCGTCAACCGAGGGCAGAGTGCACCCAACTGCATCGACTTCAAATGGAAATGTACATGTCTTTACCTGCTTGGAAAATGTGAGGACAATGACATAACCATTTACTGACATAATCTCATAAATGATATTACCAAATGATAATTGTTGAGACAGACAGATATAACCACATTTGCCCAAGCTTCTTCTTCTTTGGAAACTAAGCTGGCAGTTTCAATCAATCATACAATATCCCATGGAACAATGCTACACAAGAAATGATCATGTTTCACCTCTTAATGTCAGAATGTCAAAAATAACAAATTGAGATGATTTTCAACATTTTTCTTAAAAAGTCAAACCTATTTATATAGTAGAGGAGAGATTGTGAATGTATAGCACCAAGGTGGGAAGGTGGGATATGTTAAAACAAATATAGCTGATAAAAAAGGAATGATAATTTTGTGTTGAGAAAAGGGCTTTAGCTTTATCCTATGTGAATATTGTATGTCATATTGTATGTGACATACTGAAGGATCAGATGATGGAACAGAGGAGGCCCTGGGTATCAGAGGAAGGGTCATATGGGAAGATAGGACCAAGGTATGGATGGAATGGACATGAGAGTGAGGAATATGAATTCTGATAAAACATTTTCTCTTGTCTTTATTTCTTTGCCTTAAGCAGCCTTGCTCCTTCCTGTCTTCTCTCTCTCTCTACAGAAGGAAGGGGGTTGCAGGGGGGTGCTGCCTCAGACAAAGATTTAAACTTTTACTTTTCTCTGTGGAAGGAGGGGGAATCACGGGGAGTGGGGAGCTACCTTGAGCTGCTCTGCAATAGGAAAAGGGTTGGAACCGCACATTCTTAGTGAGGCAGAAGTTAACTCCTTTCTGGTTGTGGGGGGGAGGACTTGGAGTTTGTAACATACTCATTGTAGTCTGCATCTCCCGTCTCTCCCTTGAAATTCAATCCTGCCGGGCTGGGCTGCTTCACTGGCCATCTCCTACTGATACCAGAGTGAATTCCCCTTCCCTCTTTAACAGTGGTGGAATTCAAATTTTTTTACTACAGGTTCTGTGGCCATGGCCTATTTTGGCCTAGGGGGTCATGTGACTGGCTGGGCGTGGCCTGGAGGTCATGTGACTGGCTGGGCATGGCCTGACAGTCATGTGACTGGCTGGGTGTGGCCTGACAGTCATGTGACTGGCTGGGCGTGGCCAAGTCGACATCATTGACTTCTTTGCCCTAATGACCTACAAAAAGAAGATATACAAAAAGGTAGTTTATTATTTTGTGCACTTACTACTTAAATAAGAATAAAATAAGTATACAAAAAATAAACAAAGATCTTCTCCAGGTAGAGCTATAATAGGAATTGCCCAAAGCCCTTTCATTACATCATCATCCAGCAAGGCTCAACCAAGTCTGGGACTCAGGACAGCCTACAGAGTTGCCCCTGCATAGCCCCATGGGAGTCTGACAATCAATCAGAATACAAACTCAAATTCAAATCCTGTTAGTGGTATCATGATTAAAACAAATCCTGTTAGTGGTATCATTGTTAAAACAATGGTAAAGCAACATATGGATTTAAAACCAGAAATATTTTGTTGGGTAGAATACATATTTTATTTTACACATGTTAACAGCAGCTAGAATTGTGTTTGCACAACAATGGAAAAACAAAGGTATGAAAATGAATAAAAAATATTAGAATGTGCAGAAATTTAAATTTAAAGAATTTACAATCAAGGCTTAGAATACTGTTTAACATGGGATTTATTTTATCAATGGCTAAAAACAGAAGTTAGAAATGTAAAAGTATAAAAGAAAACACCAATTATATAAAGAAAGTTCAGTAAAAAGGATAAGCAAATATTATTAGTATTTGATCATTATTAATGTGTAGATAACTTTGAGAGCATACCTCCCAGCCTCCCAAAAATACTGCAGATAAAAACCAGTTTTTTACTTAATCCCCAGACAAAGCCATTGCAATAAAAACTCTGGATTGTTCCCCCAAGGACCCAAAACCTCACACCAGAAATCTCAGCCCTTCTGCCTTTAAGAAACCCCCAGGCAAACAAGCAACACAACAAAAAGCACCACTAAAGTACAGCCATTATTACCATAACTCACCTGGAGGTCCCCTATTTCTGCTAAATGGCAGAATTAACCACCATGATAGGAGAGACAAAAGACCCAGGCAAGAACAAAAGCAGGGCAATCATGAGCACTTGAAACCCATCAAGCAGGCTCAGCTCCAGAAATCTCAACATGTTAAAACCAGTTTTAATAAGGATGAAGTGTTATACCCCAAAACAAGTTACTACTTTTCACAGAAACCATAAAAGCAGCTGGACTTCACGTAAAATGTCACCTGGCCTGCACACTGCAAGCATCAACATCAAAAAATGCTAGGACATGTAATATGATTGGATTGTCAGCAGACCCACAAAACTACATAACTGAAAACATACTCCCTACACCTACACAACTGAAACACCTCCACACACACACACACACACACACACACTCACAAAGCAGATACAGCTGGAAAAATCTAAAAATATAGCTTTAATTTATAGGCACATAACATTTCACACAATTTAAAAGAACTTCCATACACACACAATGACAACCTCACAAAGCAGCTGCTTTCTAAAAATAGAAAAGCAGCTAAAATTTCCCAAATTTAAATGACTATTTTTTAAGGAAAAAAATTAACACACTTACTGTTTTTTTAAAATCAGGGGTCTTCAAACTTGATAGCTTTAAGATTGTGGACTTCAACTCCCAGAATTCCTCCTCCAAGTTTGAAGACCTTTGTTTTAAATCAGGGGATTTCAAACTTGATAGCTTTAAGGCTTGTGGACTTCAATTCCCAGAAGCCCTCCTCTAATCATGGTAGCTCAGGAATTCTGGGAGTTGAAGTCCACAAGTCTTAAAACTTGCCAAGCTTCAAGACCCCTGCCCTGATTTAAATAAGAAAAAAAAGCCACTTACTTACCCAATTGGTCAAAGCAGGCAGGCAGAATCAGTTGCTCACCTAAGAGCTGGATGCAGCACAAGCAAGGCAGAAGACAAGTTTACAGCAGCAGTTCGGGAATCGGGAGAAGGTGTCTGAAGGAGGTAGGTGCTTGCTGGAGGCTGGAGGTGGGAGGGAAGTGGGTTCTTTTAACAAGGCTGGCTAGGCTGGAGCCGATGGGCTCTAGCCTGGCCAGCAAGGACCTCCGAGGGATTTTAGAAGCCCTTGGGTTGGCGGGGTTTGCTGCAACGAGCAGCAGCAGCCTCACAAGCGATCATTGCGGCTTGGCCGGCTGTGCAAGGCCCAGGCTTTATTCCACGGCCACAGGAGGCTCCAGAAAGGCCCGGACGAAGCCAGGCAATGGGAAGTGTGGCAGGGGCCTTGGCAGCGCGGCGCAAACAACCATCATGGCTTGACTGGCTGTGCAAGGCCCAGGCTTTATGCCACAGCCGCGGGAGGCTCCAGAAAGGCCCCGACGAAGCCAGGTGATGGGGAAGTGTGGTGGGGGCCTCGGCAGCACGGCGGAAGCCATCTCGGCGGCTTGGCCCCAGGCTGGAGGCCATGGCCTCCGGAGGGCCCTGGAAGCCCAGGGCGAGGCCAGGCAGTGAGAAGAAGCACTGGGGGCTTTTGGGAGCCCAGCAGCAGGGGTGGGCAGCCACAAGCCTAGAGGCTTGTCCACAAGGGACCCGCAGCAGCTTGGGGAGCTACGCCAGGCCACGGATTGAGGCCACAGCTGGTGGAGGCTGCCGGAAGCTGGGGCGAGGCCGGGTGGCGGGAATGAACACCAGGGTTTCAGCCCAGGGCCAGGGCTGGGCGCTGGGGGCTAGCGAATCAGCTTACCTGGTCCTGTAGGCAGGTCCTGAAGTAGATCCATTGGGGAAGAGTAGATCAGTCTCAAATC
Source organism: Notechis scutatus (assembly GCF_049901735.1). Classification (NCBI taxonomy): domain Eukaryota; kingdom Metazoa; phylum Chordata; class Lepidosauria; order Squamata; family Elapidae; genus Notechis; species Notechis scutatus. The sequence goes on along the minus strand of NC_142013.1, from coordinate 62,688,289 downwards.
AGCTTAGAGAGGCAGCCGCAGATAAGACCACATGGCGAGTGTGGGTTTGGGATGGGCAGGTAGAGCATATGTGGGCGGGGCAAGTGAGCTGTGAAAGGGCAGGTGGGGCAAGCAAGCGAGCGGTGACCGCTCAGCGACGGAACCGGTTTGGGGCGTGGCCAGCCAGATGTCGCTACCGGTTCTGCGACCCATGCCAAATTCTTGCTACTGGATCGCCAGAACCGGTGCAAACCAGCTGAATACCACCTCTGCTCCTTAAACTGGGGAAGGTAAAAGTGGGCTGATTTTTGCTCCAGCTTACCTGGAGAGTTTGTGGCTTTGAGACATAACTTTCCACCTTTAGCTGGTGAAGCTGTTCTGAAATTCCTGCCAATGATTGGCTTTGGGATGTAATCCCCTAGTTGCCTTCTTGGGAGGCGTCTGATGCAATTGAGGCTCCATACGTCCAATTTGCCTCCCTTGCAGTATGTAGAGGGCTTGAGAAAGAGATTTGTTCCAGCAGTTTTTCTTCCGACCCCATCTGACAACTCCCTCACGAGTCTGATCCTTTGGGCCAGGCTCCTAAATCTTGTCTCCCTTCTGCATGCCTCAATGCCTGCATCACCTCCTCTGAAGGGGGGCTGGGGGATTCAGCTAATCTTCCGGAGCCCCCCCCCCAAGCCCCTTTTGTCTCACCTCTTCGTACTGCTCCGTTCCTGGAATCAGTCTGGGGTTTCAGCAACCCCTAATAGCTCTCCTCTTTGGAGACCTGGAAGTTGTTAGAGTTTCAAAATAATGTCAGCATTCCAGGGAATCTCCATTCCAATCAGTAACTCTGAGACAAGCATAATCTCAAAAGTAACTTTATTAGAATAGCACCAGGCACATCTGTGGAATTTCAAAACTAAGTTTCCTGGACTTCCCACAATGTTCCAAACTACAAACCATCCCCTTTTCTCTCATCATCACATCACATGAACCAATCCCAAGTAAGTTCCTTTTTGTTCCTGTGCCACACTCTATGACCTTGAACTAACAAAAGAATTCTATTCTGTCTACTTAAAGCGACTCAGTTAAAATCACCCCCTCCCACTTTCTCAAGCTATGTGGAAGCAATGAATAAGGATTCCAAAGCTGACACCTCCATTCCAATCAGTAACTCCGAGACAAAACATATCTCAAAAGTACCTTTATTAGAACAGTACCAGGCATATCTGTGGAATCCCAAATCTAAAAGTTTTCGGGCTTCCCACAATTTCCCAAATTACAAATCCATCCCCCCATGGCTGTGATCACATCACGTGGCCCAATCACGATCCGTCCAAAAGTAAAATCCTCTTTTCATCCTGCACCGTACTTAATGACCTTGAACTAACAAAATAATTTTATTTTGTCTACTTAGTGCTACTCAATTGAAATCGCCCCTCCCACTTTCTTAGGCTATGTGGCAGCGTGGAATATGGCTTCCAAAGCTGACAGCATGCTTATGCTGCTACAACCCTTATCGCTTCTCAATTTCCTAAAGAACCAGGGGAGGAAAGAGTGAAATGGAATGTAGGTTCTAGACTTAAAGAAGACGAGCCATGAGAGCCAAGGACACTTTGGCAGGTGTTTGTTAAGACCAGAGACTTTTTCTCATAACAATATAATGACACTCAATTGGACAATGTGACCTGCACTAACGGGGGGGGGAGAGAAATCTATACTGTTATTATGTGGGTTTGCACAGGAATTAGGTAGATCTGGTTTTACCTTTATCAGTGCTGAAATGATGTATTCAATAAAGTTTTGCATTAAGTGATTGGAAGGTCTCAGTTGTGCTTGCTTTGGTTGGGTTTGTCAATTGGAATGTTGACATTGGCCTTGTTGCAGTGTAGAATCTCTTCTGATAAAATGTCCCACCAAAAACATCAAGGATTAAAAAAAAAAATCCCTGAACTTTATTTAGTCATCAAATATTAAAAGCAACTGCATATTTTCCAACAGTACAAGATCACACCAAAAAGTCTGATTACCAATTACTGCCCAATTGCTTTCATCCCTACATTAGCAAGACTACACTACACTAACCACTGTGCAAAAACTATATGGAGACACTGACTGGTTTAAGATAAAGGAGTGCAGTAAGATTTCTTGTTCAACTTATGTGTCAAAGTGATCATGAGGAAGCTGTAACTTGAAGAATAAAAAAATAAATAAAAAGATTGGAGGAAAGAACATAAGCATCTCTGATATACTGATGACACAACTCTCCTCTCAAAAACCAACAAAGACTTGAAAATCTAATCAAAAGAATTAAAGAAGCAAGTAATTTGGCCTCTTTCTAAATATCAAAAATACCAAGCTCATTACCACTATGAGGAATGGAAATATCACAACAACAGATGGTGAAGAGATCAAATGTGTGCAACAATTCACATTTTAAGGATTGTGGATTGATCAAAGCAGTGAATATAATCCAAAAATAAAGCATTGAATCATGCTATCTCAAATAGCGATGATGAGCACCAATCATGTATGGAAAAGCAAGGACATAGCTTGGCAACTAAATCCAGACTAGTTTGCACTATCATGTTTCCCATAGCTACTTACAGTTGCAACAGTTGAATCGTAAAAAAATTAGACAAGAAAAAAATTGACTCATTTGAATTGTGGTATTCATCAAGGCTCCTGCATTCCTTAGACAGCAAAGGTGACAGATAGCATGTATTGGAGCATAAAAAACCAGACATATCACAGGAAGACAAAACCAACATTCTGCCTTACTTATCTAGGCCATGTCATGTGATTAAATTAACTGGAAAAGGCAGTTATGCTCAGAATGGTCAGCAGTTAAAAAAAAACAAACAAAGCTGCCAAAAATGTGGTAACTAGATACCAACACAGGCAACTCTAGCCATACAAGATTCAACATAAATTTCTTTTCATAATAAACTACAGATCATTTGAATAAATTGGTCTAACATTCTTGAACACTGAGTTCTGTTAGTACATTCTGTACTAACTTGCTGGGATGCCGCTTCTCATACTTCTGCTTATAGATCTCTACCACGCCTTCAATGGTCTGCCAACTACATAGTGATCTACAAAGTTATATCAAGACAACTACTTAAACAAATTAGATGCCAAACCAATGATATTTTATACATTAGTTGTTTCACATTTGTTGACTATTAATATGCTACGGTATGTATATACGCTAATGTTCAGCACATTTTTAAATAGCCTTGACTAACTTGTCTAAGTTAGTTAAGGACATTTCCATACCATGATTTCTGCAACTGTATAACATTAAGGTATAATGTAACTTGAAATGTGAGACTTAAAATTGTAATTAGAAATAACAGAGCTAAGGTGAAACAAAGAATCATAACAGTCAGAATATCTTGACACAGAATTCTTAATGCCAACATTTAGACGGTGATACTATTTTCTACTAAAATTGTCACTGTGAATAGGAATGTTCTATGTGGCAGATGACATGAAACCATACAATAAGACACTTGTAGATATACTATTCTGGTATGAATCTGTTCCATTTAATTAAATGCAAAATGCCTACTTTCAGTCATTCAGCAAGACCTCAAACCAAGTTATTCCAGATGTAACACAATATCTAAAGCTGTCTTGTAGACTCTCTGACTTCAAAAAAAGTTAACATTATGTTACAGGAAAGCAGCAGAAGCAGCAGAAGTCTTTCGTTCTCTCCCCCAAACTCCACCAGAAATGAGTCTTTGTGACACTTATCGTGCCAGCACAGCCTCTTGGAGCAGGATGCCTTGCAGGGTCCCAAAGACTCATTTCTGGTGGAGTTTGGGGGAGAGAAAGAAAGACTTCTGCTGCTTTCCTTGAGTGCAGCCAAAAGCAGAAGCAGCAGAGACCCTGGGAAAAGCCCCAAAAAATCTGCAGGAAAATTCCCCCATTTTCTTACTGATCAATCATTCTTTATTTGGGATCACAGGATACCATCTCTCTCTCTCTCTCTCTCTCTCTCTTTCTCTCTCTCTCTCCCTCCCTCCCTCCCTGAGAACAGAGCTGGAAATTAGGTTAGTGAAGGAATGTGGCTGTCTTGGAGGGATGGGATTGTGTGAGGGACCTCTGTGTGTGTATATATGTGTGTGTGTGAGTGTGTGTGTGTGTGTGTGAGAGAGAGAGAGAGAGAGAGAGAAACGAACATCACTGCCAGCCCTCCGAGGTTAGATCGGATCTCTCTCTCCCTCTCTCTCCCCCTCCCCAGCAGCAGTAGTGGAGCTTCAGTGTTTGGCCAGCAGGGAGCCAGTTGCGTCGCTCACTCTTTTTGGCCATGAAAGAAGCGGCCCGGGGGTCAGGTGAGGTATGTGGATGCCCCTTGAAATGACAGCCTAACTGTTTTTTCGGGGAGGGTCAAAAGAAAATAAGCCCCTGGGACTTCCGGTGGCAGGACAGGGATGTGTAGAGGTGTAGAAGCCCGGCTGCGGTTTCAGTGTACCTCTTCTTGCGTTTGGTGCGATCCCTAGAGGATACCCGAATCCCGGAGAGATTCGTGTCGTGTGGGGGAATCTCGGATTGCAGTGTGGGGGAAGGCAACCCCCTGGCAGCGAAGAGAAGACCTCCAGAGCCCAGCACAAAAGAGCCAGCCGCCTGTCAAAGTCCGGACTGCCTCCGATGTGAAAAAGCACGTAAGTGACAGCTTGTAAGATCGGTGGAGAAAGAGGTGGCAGAAAGACTTTATGGTGAAGAGTGAGATCGGCGAGTGATTTTTCTTCTTTTTTGTGTTATATTTGTCGGAAGCCCGCGAGAAAAGCAGCTAAAAAGCGAAAGTTTGATTAACGTGGGTGGAAAAACTTAGCAGATGGAAGTGAAAGTGTGGACTATAGCGTTTGAAAGGAGAAGACTGTGAACTGAAGAAGAAATTGTTGGAAAGACTAGAAGACCTGTGGAGAATTTGAGTTCTTGAGTGGATTGTTATACTGATAAATTTCCTAGGTTCAAAACCCGACAAGGAGAGAGGCTGCTGAAGAAAAGGAAATGCGGCGCCATACAAGATACATTGAATCTTCGAAGTTAGTGCAACAAAATAACAGACACTATTTGACACTATTTGCTCAATAGACCTTTAACTGATTTGGAGGAGAACTTTATTTGATTCTAAACTGACTGAGGTGAAAGCAGTAAGTGAAGGAGATCAAGATATTGAACTTAGAAGCGTTGACAAAAAAAAAAAGTAACTTGGAAGTTTGGGAAGAGACTGATTGCGGGCAGCTATTATTCAGCACTTTTCACCTCCCTCCTTCCGGTGTGGCTGAAGAAAACTACAAAATCCCCAAAACGGTGGATTTAAACCTGACTCTAAAATTCCATTTTCTTACCACTCTACCTTATTTCTTTGCGGTTTTCCCTCTGTATTACTCTGTTAAACTTTTTATTCTGTCTACTACTTACTGACTCTTTGACGTTAAGGCGAATTTCTTTTCTCTTTTCAGTTTCCTTTCACAATAACTATAAATTTATTTATTTAGAAAAGGTATATTGATTGCTAGACTGAATTGCTAACTGATTTAATTGTTTTGAATAATTAGTAATAATAAGGATTGTCATACTCCGACCAGTTTGATAAGGAAAATAGTAACAAGGTTAAGAATTTTATAATTAATAAGTAGAAGATTAAATGTTAAACACTAATTAGTAAATGTTAAAGTAGTACAATTTAGTGTATGAATATAATCAACTTATTGGGGGAAGAGTAATACTATTTTGGATCAAAAATATTGGTGACTTAGAATACTTAGAATATTTAATACCAAGACAGGGTCAGACAAGATTAGATAAATTTATATATATATATTTACAAAACCTATAATCTTATAAAGTTGAAATCTGCTTGGATTTGATATATTACTTGTCATATATATTTGTTATATATATTTATTATAGAGAATATTATATACTGTTGGATAGTGTTCTATAGTATTTGAATATAGATTGTTCAAAATTACATACCTGATTGAGGACATAAGACCAAAAATTCAACTATTTAGTAGATAGGTAGATCAAGTAATTAGATATTGAAATTTTATCATAAGGGTTATAATACTGAATGGTAATTTGGGACAACATAATTAATATAATTCAACAGCAAAAATAAATACTAAAAGAAATGACTTCTACAACAACCACGGCCCTGAAAACGGGAAGGAAGACTACCCCAACTCTAACAACCACTCTGGCAACAGCTTCCCCTACAATTAAAAAACCATAGAAGAATCACTAACAGGAGAAAAACAAACCAATGTTTCGAATGCTAATATACAATCAACTTTGTTAACTTTGCAAGAATCAATGTCAAAACTTCAAGAAATAATGATTAAAAATCATAATGAAACAAAAGCAGATATTAGCGAATTAAAAGAAGAGATGGGAAAGTTAAAAGCTGAGATGAAAGCAGACATTCTTAAGGTAGAGGACAAGATTGGAACACTACAACAGGCTTTGGAAAAAAACGAAACAATGATAAAAGAAATAGAGACAAGGACGGAACTAACGGAAAAGAATCTGGAAAGGGTAGACGAAGAATTAAAAAGTGTAAGCAAAGAAATGGAAGATTTATTGGTCTACCTAGAAATGGATAAGGTGGCTGCATACCTGAGATTCCAGAATGTGGAGGAATCTAAGGAAGAAGAACTGGAGCAGCTAATGGCAGAAATATTGGCCGAACTATTAGAAAAAGACAAAGATGACATACTCAAGGAATTTGATGAAGTCTATAGGGTCATTACCAACTATGCAAGATGTCATAAATGCCCGAGAGAGGTACACATTCGTTTTGTGAGAAGGAGTGTGCGAGACATAATACTTAGACTGTCTAGAGATGGAACAATAATGTATAAAGGCAAAGAGATTTTGATCCTTAAGCAAATTCCAAGAAAAGTAAGTGAAATAAGACGAGATTACAAATTTCCAGCCAATTATCTAAATCAGAAAGGAATTCTATTCAAATGGTTAATCCCGGAGGGGATGTTAGTAACATGGAAAGAAAGAAAAATCAAAATAGATTCTAAGGAACGGGCACAAGACTTTTATGAACAGCTAGTAGGCACGGAAGTTCAAAATAGTAAGGAGGAATCAAAAAGAAATTCGCAGGAAGACCGAAGTCACCATAGAAATAAAAAAGAAGGACCTCCTCAAACCCAAGGGAATGACTATCCACCTCAGGAGAGAGAAGAATCTATTCCACAACAACCACAAGGAGAGAGCCGAATTATCACCAGACAAAAAGCGAAACAGATCTAACTAAATGGACGAAGAAAAGAAACTTCTATCCATCAATATAAATGGTTTAAATTCGACAACTAAAAGGAAAAGGATAATAGCTAAATTAATTAAACAAAACACCGACATAATATGTTTACAAGAAACTCACATAAGGAAAATAGATGAAAGATACTTAGACTGCCCTAAACTAGGGAAATTATTTACGGCACCAGCAGATAAAAAAAGAAAGAAAGGAATTGCAATATATGTGAAAGATGACTTAAAAGCAGATCTAATTTGGTCAGACCCGGAAGGAAGAACTCTGTTTTTACAGATCTCGATTAATACTTTTTCATTTCTATTGGTAGCAATTTATGCCCCAAATGAAGACCAGAAAGAGTTTTTTAAATACTTACATCAAAAAATAATAGGATTTGAAAAAAGGAACATCTGTATTATAGGTGATTTTAACCCTATTGCTGATTACCAAAAGGACCACAGTAATGCGAGGAAGAACAAAAAAGGAAAAAGAGAGTTTCCCAAGACATGTAAGGAAATTATGAAAGAATTAAATTTGGTGGATTTATGGAGAAGATTAAACCCAGAAGAAAAACAATTTACAAATGTAAATTATACTCTAACCCGCATCAAATATGGACAAGAATAGATATGGCGTGGATGAATGGGGAAATTGCAAATGAAATAAAAGGAATCGAAATTTTACCAAATGAATGGGCTGATCACAACTCAATTCAAATAATTTGGAAAGGTAGGAAAAAACCAAGGAAAAGATGGACATTAAACACTCAATTAATAAGAGAAAAAGAGTATATTAATAAGCTTAAAGAAGAACTAAATTATTTCCTAAAGGGAAATGATAATGACGTAACCTCGAAACAAAATATCTGGGATACATTGAAGGCAGTTATAAGAGGTATAACAATCTCTTATAATGCCATGAGAAATAAAAGAAAATATGCTCAACAAAATAAATTACAACAACAAATTAAGGAATTAGAAACTCAATTACAAAAGACCCCTAAAAATCAAAGAGTACAAAATCAGATAATAACAGCCAAACACAATTTGAACTTAATGGAACAAGAAAAAATAGAAATAAATCTGAAAATGACTAAACAAATTTATTTTGAAAATGCAAATAAACCAGGAAGATGGCTATCTTATAAACTTAAAAAAAGGAAGGAAAAGAGATTGATATACCAATTAATAGATGAGAAGGGCGACATACAACAAGAGATAGAAAAGAAAAAAGACATTATTCACAAATATTTTGAAAAGTTATATAAAAAAGAAGAAGTCAATGAGGATAAAATAAGAAATTACTTAGAGGAAACGAAAGACAAAGTAATTGGAGATGAACTGAGAGAATTATTAAACAAAGATATTACATGGTCCGAATTGAAATCAGCAATAGAGAACCAAGGGAATAATAAAACCCCAGGGCCAGATGGGATCCCGGCAGAATTATATAAGGCAATTGTGGAACAAATTGGATCACTGATGATGGATGTGTTTAATGAGGTATTACTGGTAGCTAAGATGCCAGACTCGTGGAGGGGAACATTGATTTTGCTGATCCCGAAGGAGGAATCTGACCATAGATACATTAACAACTACAGACCAATTTCACTCCTAAACACCGAATATAAAATATTCACCTCTACTATAGCTAACAGACTAAAACAAGTTCTAAATCCATACATACATGAAGACCAAAATGGATTTCTCCCGACTAGACAGATAAAGAACAATTTAAGACAGTAATAGATGTTTTAGAATTTTATGAAGCCCACCCTGAGAAACAATCTGCACTTATGTTTTTAGATGCAGAAAAGGCATTCGACAACTTAAATTGGCATTTCTTAATCCCAAAAAATTATAATATGAATTTAGGCACCAAATTTGAAAATATCATAAAAACAATTTACGATACACAGCAGGCCAATATCATAATAAATGGGGAACACACTGGTCCAATAAAAATAGAAAAAGGAGTCAGACAGGGTTGCTCTCTTTCACCTCTTCTCTTTATATTTGCTTTAGAAACACTCTTAACACGAATTAGGCAAAATCCTGAAATTGTAGGACTGAAGATTAAAACAGAAGAATATAAATTGCAAGCATTTGCCAATGATATGGTTTTCTTTTTGGAGGAACCAATAGAAAAAGGATATAAATTGATAAAAGAACTAGAACAATTCGGTGCAGTAGCAGGACTTAAAATCAATAGGAAAAAAACAAAATTAATGACCAAAAATTTAACAGAAGACCAGAAAAAGGAATTAGAGGTAAGTATGGGAATACAGGTAACAAAGAAAGTTAAATATTTAGGAATATGGCTAACACCACATTGTAAGACACTTAAAGAGAATAACTATGACAAATTGTTGCAACAAGTAAAGAAAGATTTAGAATCATGGAGTAGGTTGCAACTTTCACTACTGGGCAGGATTGCATCTATCAAAATGAATATTTTACCAAAATTCTTATACTTATTTCAGACAATTCCAATTAAATTGCATAATTTTTTTTTGAAGAACTTAATAAGATAATACTCAAATTCATTTGGCAAGGAAAAAAATCTAGAATTAATGTAAAGGCATTACAGGATTTGAAAAGTAGGGGGGGATTGGCACTTCCAAATTGGGAACTATATTATACGGCAGCTGCTTTAGTATGGTTAAAAGATTGGGTGAAATTACTTAACAAAAGAATGCTATTATTAGAAGGCCACGACTTGCAGAGGGGTTGGCACGCCTTCTTATGGGAAGTGGGGAAACCCAATCAGTCATGCTTCCATAGACACTTAATTAGAGATTCACTATTAACCAATTGGAAAAAAGTATGGAAAAAACACTATTTAAAAGTACCGATCTGGTTATCGACAATGGAGGCAATGATTCACCCAAACAATCTGGACATTACTAAGATGATCAAATATAAAGATTTATTAGATGCACAAGGAAAATTGAAAACACGACAAGAACTACAAGAGCGGGGATTTAAAATAGATCAGTGGGTATATCTCCAAATTTACAGTAGATATAAACAAGATAACAAAACTTCATCACTTAGATAAAATTTTACTAGGATCAAATAAAAAAAATATAACTAAATTTTACAACTACCTACTGGAAGTAGAGTTAGAAGAAGAGACAGTCAAAGGGAATATGATAGCTTGGAGTAGGAATGCTGGACGGAGTATCATATTAACAGAATGGGAAAAGATTTGGAACAGAAACAATAAAATCACCAAATCTGCAGCTTATAAAGAAAAAGCTTACAAAATGTTTTACAGATGGCACCTTCCTCCTTCGAGATTAGTGAAGATGCACCCCAACATGAGTCCAAAATGTTGGAAATGTAAAAGTATAGATGGAACCTTTTTTCATATATGGTGGTCATGTAAGGAAACCCAGAAATTCTGGCAAAGAGTTAGAAAGTTGCTAGAAGAGATAACAAAAGAACAGATTAAATATTTATTTATTTATTTATTTATTTATTTGATTTGCCAATTGTTTACAAGATAATAAGTATAAGTGTATACATAGTTGTGAATACATGAAATGGGTACATATAAGAAAAATAAAAGAAGAATAAGAGAAACAATAGGACAGGGACGGTAGGCACGTTGGTGCGCTTATGCACGCCCCCTACAGACCTCTTAGGAAAGGGGTGAGGTCAATAGTAGACAGTCTAAGGTTAAAGTTTTTGGGGTTTGGGGAAGAAACTACAGAGTCGGGTAGAGTATTCCAGACATTGACCACTCTATTGCTGAAGTCATATTTCCTGCAATCAAGTTTGGTGCGGTTAACATTGAGTTTGTATCTATTGTGTGCTCTTGTGTTGTTATGGTTGAAGCTGAAGTATTCATTGACAGGTAGGACATTGCAATGTATGATTTTATATACCATGCTTAAATCAGACCGAAGACGGCGTAATTCAAGGTTTTCTAGTTCTAGAATTTCAAGTCTGGTGGCATAAGGTATTCTACAACGAGTATAGGAGTGGAGAACTCTTCTTGTGAAATATTTCTGGACTTTCTCAATTGTGCTAATATCAGATATGTAATGTGGGTTCCAGACTGATGAACTGTATTCGAGTATTGGTCTAGCAAATGTTTTGTATGCTCTGGTTAGTAGTGTGATATTACCAGAGAAAAAGCTACGTAGGATTAGGTTAACAACTCTTAATGCCTTTTTGGCTATGTAGTTGCAGTGGGCTCTAGCACTTAGATCATTAGAGGTGAGTATTCCAAGGTCCTTTACAGAGCTTGGGTCATCAACAAGATCTTGACTATTCAGCTTGTATTTTATTTTCTGATTTTTTTGCCAATATGTAAGACAGAGCATTTATTTGTTGAGATTTGAAGTTGCCATTTGTTTGACCATTCTGATACATAGTCAAGATCTTTTTGTAGGGTAGCAGTATTGTCTGTGGTATTGAACAGCTTTACATCATCAGCGAAAAGAACGCAATTGCTCTTAATATGATCACAGAGGTCATTTATGTAGAGTATGAAGAGAGTTGGTCCTAGAACACTGCCTTGGGGGACACCACTATTGACAGGTACAGAATTTGATAGGACGCTCCCAATTTTGACCATTTGTTGTCTGTTTGACAGGAATGCTTCTATCCAGTTATGCAGTTGTCCAGAGATACCGTAGGATTTTATTTTTAGGAGTAGTTTGTCGTGTACCACTGAATCAAAGGCTTTACAGAAGTCTATGTAGATTGCGTCTATTGCTTTGCCCTGGTCGAGTTGTGTCGTCCATATGTTTTTGCAGTGTAAGAGTTGCAGATTACAGGATAGTTTTTTTCTGAAACCAAATTGTTTATTGGAGAGTAGGTTGTTTGTCTCTAAGTGGAGGATGATGGATTGGTTAATAATTGATTCCATGACTTTACAGGTGACGCAGCATAAGGAGATTGGCCTGTAATTTTCAACTAGGCTTGGGTCTCCCTTTTTGAAGATGGGGATGACTGTGGCTTGTGACCATAGGTTAGGCAAGGAGCTGGTCCTGAAAGATTTTTCAAAGATTATGCTTTTTGTATCGGCTTTTGAAATTGGCAACGTGACCAGATTTGTTTTTCCGCCAGAGTGATCTCTTTTTGGATTGAAGTTTCCTTATTGTTATGGGTAATCTGCTTTTTTGTTTTGTTTTGGGAGTTGTTGTTGGTACATATAGTTTGATCACTATATGTCATCAAATAAACCAGAGTCCTTCCTGTTAGGGATTTTTGACAAACAACTACCTAAAAAAGTGAAGTATATAACAATACATATCTTAACAGCAGCCAGGCTAACGTTTGCTCAGTGTTGGAAACTACCTTACATACCTACAGAACAGGTGATCATCCAGAAAATCTCAGACTGTGCAGAAACGGACAAACTAACTTTAGCCCTAAAAAAATAAAGATTCTTCAATATATTATAACAATTGGAATTGCTGGTACAAATGGTTAGACCAAAGATAGACTGTATATTACAAAGTAAAAAAGAATGGGACAAACTTATATGAGTTTAAACTAAATATAGATATGGATAAGATGTGTGTATATGATACAAATTAAGAAGAGAAAAGATCTTACAAACTGTCGAAAATGAGAATGTTTTTAAGTGTTCATTTTTTCTTCTTTCTCTTTCTTTCTTTCCCTCTTCTTTTTGCATTTCTTTCTTTTTTCTTTGCTCTTTTCTGCTTTTTCTATTTGTGTATGTGTTGTTGATTAGTTTTTAATTGTAAATTTAATAAAATTTGTTTAAAAAAAGAAAATAAGCCCCTGCCTTATTTTCTAAAAAACATAGTAATATTTTAAGATAAATAGATATAAAGAGTGAAACATGGGAATTATGAAATAAGAATTAAGTATTAATTGGAAAAGTATAGATTGAATCATGGCATTATTAAATATGCATATAAATAAGATTAGCAATGAAATGATAAAATTAAACAATGGGTGATTAGATAATGAAAGAATATACTATATTTTAATGTAAACAAGTGTATTAACAGTAGAATCATATGGAATGGATGATTGGAAAGAACATGAAGAGATGTACTTTAAATGTTTAAATGATTGTGCTTGGTATTAGAAGCATAAATTGAGACATTGGATAATGAAAGAATGAAGGATGAAATTTTAACATAAATAGAGATGAAAAGTAAAATAAGAGAAATATGAATAATAAAACAGGTGAAAGATGGAAAATAGAAAAGAAACATCTTTGAATATTATAGTGAAATGGGAAGAAAAAAGTTAAAATACAAATAGAAATAAGAGGGGAAATTATGTATGTATGTATGTATGTATGTATGTATGTACGGCATTCAGCTTTGTTCGGTATTTTCCCACGTCATAGTAGTTGTGCTTTTAAAGTTGTAGCGACGTTTCGGCAGAATCTCATCTGCCATCATCAGGCTTCTGTATAGTGTTCAGATTCTGCCGAAACGTCGCTACAACTTTAAAAGCACAACTACTATGACGTGGGAAAATACCGAACAAAGCTGAATGCCATACATGTAAGTACCTGCTTAGAAAACTTAAGAATATATATATATATATATATATATATATATATATATATATATATATATATATATATCTTTTCTTAAGTTTTCGCTGGTACTTACATGTATGGCATTCAGCTTTGTTGGAGTATTTTCCCACGTCATAGTAGTTGTGCTTTTAAAGTTGTAGCAACGTTTCGATGATGGCAGATGAGATTCTGCCGAAACGTTGCTACAACTTTAAAAGCACAACTACTATGACGTGGGAAAATACCCGAACAAAGCTGAATGCCATATATATGCACACACACACACACACACACACACACACACACACATTAAGATATATGAAAGAACAAGAGGGAAGTTTAGAAATTGAAGGGCGGTAGTATGTAAACAATATGAAATAATGAAAATGAAATGTAATAATTAGGAGTAATTACATGTCTATTTGTATCAAAATGTATGATACACAGGTATCACACCATTCACACACTAATATGTATAAATAATATAAAATAAAAAACTTGATGGAGAAAAAAAGAATTGGGACCAGTCCTAATTCTTTATATTTTGATCATCAGACATTTAGAAAGTTAAAAAAGCATTTATAGAAAGAAAGAAATAGCAATTGTATGCATATACTGAAAAATTCCCTCAACAATATTCCAAATTTCTTTTAGTAGTCACAAAGATAAAACTACGGGCATAATGTATCAGGAAACAGGAGTATCATAATCCATAGAAGAACTAACTATCAAGCTAAGGATTTGGATTTGGATTAATAACTGGTTTTAAAAATGACTGTAGAGGCAAATTAATTAATAGTAATAAGCATTCCAGAGGAAAAACTTAAAATAGGGGCCGGCTGCTTTCTAGGGAGGTAATATGACATTGTCTTTCTAGTGTTAAATGTTACAGGTAAGATAAAAAACTTTTCTTAACCAAAAATACTTCATTCCATATCAGATATCACAACATAATGTTTATTTTGATGCCTTGTTTGTAATCACTGATTTAAAATTCAATATTTAAAAAAAATCTGGTAAGAAAAAGACCGAGAATAAGATCATATTGTCAAAAATGGAAGTTCAGTTATCTTTATTTCTTATTCTGAGTTTGTTGTTAAACTAGTTTCACAACAATTAATTCCTTGCAGAGGAGCAACTAAAATATTAATATATTGTGGAGCTAGAGGTCTATTTGGCCATGTTAAATATAAACAGATCCAAATATTGTACCCTTTTTGGACAACAAGGTATATTTGGCTTGTATTGTTATATTCAGAGATTTATCACTTTTTATCAGAACCTGTAGAGGAAACAAATCTCTCTGAGTGTAATTATTGGGGATAATGCTTAAAATAACAGTCCTAGAATGTCAAATCTTTTTGTTTATGAACGTGAGCCCTATATGTCTATACATAGATACACACACACAAGCATATGTGCCTGCCTGCCTGCCTGTCATCCTCCTTTAATAATGGCAACTGGGACTAGAACTTTCATTGCTTAGAGATGGTGATGCAGTACCCATTGCCCTTGATAAGCAAGGATCACAGATCATTAAGCGAGGACTTCACATGACTGTAACTTGCAAAGTTAATGGGAAGCTGGCAGGAAGTCACAAGTCCCAGACAGCTTGCAAGCAAACATATTAGTAAGTACTGAGGTCTGGGGGAAAGAGCTGGAGCAGGTGTATGTATGCTAAGGAGGGGATGCTACAGTGCTATGCAAGGACATGAGTGCTAGAAAGAGGGTGCTGCTGTGAGATGCAAGTGCAGCAGAGTAGGGAAGAGGATTCTGCACCCTGAGTATCCTATGGCATATAACATCCCTAGAATCTTATATTCCGCAGCAGAACCTCTTGAGAAAGTGGCAAGGACAATTTGCAATCTTCCCTACTTGTTTCCCACTTACTTTGCTTGTGGGAAGCCAGCAGTGGAGATTGCAAATTGGCAATCATGTGACTGCATCTGGAAGATTCCATTTGGATGCTAATTTAGATGTAGTCTAATTTTATGTTGGGATTCAGTGGTATCTAATGTTGACAATAATAGAAAAAATGTGGTGACTTTTTTTAAAGAAATGGATAAGATTTGCATGTAACTCCTAAGAGAATAAAAAGTCACAATGTTAAACAGCTTTAAAAGCTTCAATCCGTAAGTTCCTACATTTAAGGCATTGTTAAAGGAAATTATTGTGCTGTAAAAAAATATGAAATTTAGAAGTCAGGTTTTTTTAATCAAATATTGAAGATTTTTTGTACAAGAATTCTCTTCCAGTTAGGTATGTTCTTCCATAATTGTTCCTCCCATAATTGTTTTTTTGTAAAGATTTCCTACAAAAATATCATTTTATCTGATATACACAACTATATATTACTATATTATATTAATATTTCTAAATTTACAGTCTAGTTAAAATGCTTAAAATGTGTTAGCAATAGCCTTTTGGGCATTAGTAAGAAACCATGGGTATGTTAATTTTTACAAGTGAGGTTTTTTATTTGTAAATAATTAATACTTGTTTACTGAAAAGTAAATTGAACCCAGTTAAGCATGAATTGGACTGTAGTCTAAGAATGCTATAATGTATGTGAGAAAAAGTCCTATTAAAATTAGTGGCCTTTCTCTTTAAAACACAAAGATGTTTACACAAAGTAAAGATATTCTGGTCCATGCTTAAATGTTTGTTCCAATATTCCAAACAAGTTAAAAGACATTACAATTAATCTTGCAATACTATGTAATATTTCTCAAGTTCATTTTGTAGTGAAGTCAACTAGATCTACTTCTAAATAATAATATATAAGTCTGAAGAGTGTGCCATTTATTATTATTTTTGTATCAAATACTATATTATCATGAAATGGGAATCAAAATAGAACCAATCACAGAAAAAATTAGTTACTCTACAAATAATATATATAGTCCCTTTAAATCATTCAATTTTATGCAACTATATCCAACTTCCCTTGAATTGTTTTCTAAAGTCTTCCTTGTAATTGAACTATCATTCTTTGGATGGCAAGACTCCCTGCTTACTGCCATAACTTTGAATAGTTCTCCTTTGTAATCTTGGAAGCCATGAAAATACTGTATATCTAACCCTTAAGATCAAATGTTTTTGCATATAGCTTTAAACAGTAATTTTAATCATAAAACTGCAGTGGGAAATAAACCTTAAATCATCCATCCTCTTTAACATCCACTCACTTAACCTCACTGACACAGCTTCTCTCAGAAAAAGTTCTGATTTCAAAAATGTTTAAATACATTGTTCCTTTCAAATAACATAGGACCTCTTTTATTCTTCACAATACCAAATGTGAGCACAGATGAAAGGAAAGCAATGTACATATGGAGTTCAGATTGTAAACAGTAGTCTTGTAACTATAGAGTATTTTGTTGAGAAATATGGCCCTGCCTAATGCTTGAGTTGCAGGATTCAGTCTGAAGGTGATAGGAGTTTAATTTCTTTTATAATTAAATTTCTCAGCAACCACTCTAGACATCATTACTAAAAGTAAAGTATTTAGTATAATTTATGTAAGTCAATTTATGTACAGTTATACAGAATTTAGTCCCATTGTGTTTTCCTTTTAAAAATACAGAGAACAAGGAATTAGAGAACAAGAAATAAGAAAACTAAGGTGCTAAACCTTTCTCAACCAAAGTTTTAAAAATCTTAAGAAGAAAACAAGATGTTTTTCACTGGACAGATTAACCTGTCAAACTCAAGGCCCACATGCTGAATCTGGCCCATGGGGTGCTTAAATCCAGCCCAGGGGGCAGGGCCTGGAAATATCAAGGGGCTGTCCTGCTATGCCTCTTGTGGATAAAACCAGCTGCATACAGCCCTCCCTCCCCCAGCACCTCGTTTTCACTCTCCATGGCCTCCTGCAGCATTCTGCTGGCTGAAACCGGGCCAAAACCAGGCCAAAACTGGCCCAAAAAACTGGCCCAAAACAGGCCCCAAAGGGCCATGCGGCTGGCAGAGTGCTGCAGGAGGCCACGGAGGGCAAAAACGAGGTGCAGTGAGGCCACACGCAGATTCCCCCATGCCCCATTTTGGCCAGCAGGGTGCTGCAGGAGGCATCCATCCCATACACCCCACACCGGCCTGCAGAGAACTATAATGCTGATCCAGCCCTCGAACAAATCCAGTTTGACACCCCTGTCCTAGAGTACCACTACAATACATCAATAATAGATTTTTATGGATTAATTCTAATCCATCACAGAATTCACCTAGGATTTCACAATTTATTTCAAATTTCAGTTTTATTCATGATGAAGAAACAATTTGAAACTTGCTGAAAGCTTTTCGAAAAATCTGGAGCTTTTCTTTCATTCTATGGTACTGGAATATTACAGAAAGTCCCAAAAGTTGTCATTCTTAGACCCTAAAACAATGTAACAACCTCAAGACATCTCAGGATAGTTTTTTATTAATTCACCATGTAATTTATTTTGGAATTTGTATTACATATTTCAAGGGCACCTCCAAAATTGGACTGAAATCCCAGATATCAAGTATCTAAATAAAAAACCAGAATTTGCTGTCATGTAGAGTGGAGAGATGAACCCAAAGTTAGGTGAGGAATTAAAAGAGGAATTAAGAGCACTAACAAACCATTTCAGCTATGCTGTCATAATTCTTGCATGTTGTAAGAATGTTTCCCAAAAAGGTTTTCTGCACAATCCTATATCAAGATGATTCTGCACGTCTACAAACTCTAACTGCACAGAATTTCAAATGGATATTTTAATATAAGAGTCCTCATGAGATCTTTGTACAGTCTAAGCAGACTTATGCCTCCATTATATGCCAGTGTAATAAATTTAAGTAACTCATTTAAATGAAACATGAGTGAAGTCACATGAAAGTTGTGATTACTGCAAAGCATGCATCAAGTTTAAATTAAGCCTGGGACTGGCAACAGACAGACTCCCCTTTGTCTCTTGTATTCCATTTTGCTTTATTTTGGATTTTAACTTAGAAATGAAAAAACCTTAACTATATGTCTTATAGAGAGGATGCAGAAGACATTAATCTCCTTTTTGTTCAGCTGGTTAACTACATAACTTTTCAGAAACAATTAAGTACCTCCCTATTATTTTGTAAAAATATAAATTCTGAACAGTTAATATCTGAGTTGCCTAAACTGGTTCTTTTTCAATGCTAAAAACAAGGAGGCAGCCCAGGCAACTGAAACTTTATCCAATGGTGAACCATTATAGCTGCTTCCATTTGTGGCTATAATGGCCTATGCTGTAACTTAGGAGATTCTTAAAACTTAGAAATAAATTATTATTATTATTATTATTATTATTATTATTATTATTATTATTATTATTATTATTATTATTATTATTATTATTATTATTATTATTTATTTTCCAGCATTAATAATCCAAAACAAGTCACAATTTGCTCAGAGTAACATAAAAAAGTAACATTAAAAAAATGCTAAATAAAATAAATGTTTTTCTTTCTATGGGATTGTTTTCCATGTACACCCATCCATATCCCATACATCCCATTGTTTTCTTTAAACCTACATTAATTCTCAGCCACATATCCAGTGGCTTCTCAGGAACAAGTGATTTAAAATCACTTAGTCTCAAATGAGATTAAAAATATGGAAATGCCAGAGGAGGAGGGAAATTAAATGCACACAGGCTTTTCCCCAAAGTGCCACATTCCCAGCTCTAGTTGGACATACAGTTTAACTTAGTAAAAGAACGCCCAGTATGCCACAGAAAACTTCCCCAACAGCAACGTCGGAGCCAGCTTTTTCTGTGTTATTAAGAACCTCTTCCACGCAATGGAAAAGATGCTTGGGGCTTTTGTTCTTAAAGCACGAATCCAACACGCATGTGTAACCTCCCCAAATCGTTTGTCCTACCAGATCTGCTCTTGATAATATCAATGAACTCGTCAACTGCAGACGTTTCCTCAGGTTGTCCTCCTGCCTCAGCCATGGCCAAGCCCACGCGCCTAACCGGACACCAAAAGCTCTGCTTCGGCAGGCTGAAGCTTCCCTCAGGCCACCAAAGTTTGAATAGGAGAGGTTTCTATTTTCTTCGGAGAAGCGAGAGTGGGCAGAGAGGGAGAGAGAGAGAGAGAGAGAGAGAGAGAGAGTTAGTGTGGCAGCAGGGAGCCAAAGAAAGGAGGGCGGCGCAGGCAAAGCCCTCTGGCTAAGCTTGCTCGAGATTACATTGGCAGGAGAACTGTCAAACTCTGAGCGCCGAGCCGCGAGAACAGGTGCTGAGCGGCGAGAGACTGCCTTAAAAATAGAGGCAAAGAGATACTGCCAGGGAAGGTGAAAGCGGAGAAGGAATGAGGTCTCAGTAAATCAGCAGACTTCCTCCCGGTACCAGATCAATGCAAAGAGAAGCAATTAGAGAGCAAATTGCACAGCGAGGGAAAGGGAAACATGAATGATTAAGTAGCTTAAAAACAACCCTTTCACACAGGGATGTTCCAACTGAAGCTCTACTTAACTTTCTTTCTTAACTTATTTATTCGCCTCAGTCGGCGCTGGAATCCCGGAATTGGAATGTCAAAGGAGGTATTTGGGGGAGGTATTTCTAGTCCTTAGCGAACACACTGAACTGTTCATATATAAAACTTAGTCGCCTGGTCAGCTTTTTTCCCAATTCGAAAGGTATTATAAAGCTTCTGGAACGCTTTTGTCTGCTTTGCTTTTCATCTTTAAAATGCTTCAGTTGGAGAGGAAGACCTTTGCTGTCACATAAATAGAATAAGTAGAATCGTAAGACTGGATGGAAACATTTAGACCACCAAGTTCAATCCAAGTTCAATTATGCAGGAATCCCTTAATGAATCCCTGAAGTCCAACATTCAAGAATGTGGAGCTTCTCTCCCCCCGCTTTTCACTTCGTCCACTAAATCTTCTACACTGATTACATTTATGTGTAAGAGAACTAACTAATGCTTTTTTTTTTAACCAAAAAGGTTTTTTTATTTTATATATTCCATTCCATTTCAACAGTATGTCGACTAGGTACATATATCATGTGCTTACAATTATAATGAACACTTTTCTTACCAATATATCAATAATCACATTTTCTTATACATTTTATCTAATATATCTATTCTTAAAACATTATCTTATTGTTTATATATTCATATAATTCAGTTTAATTTGTTTTATTTTCTAACCATTGATAAAATAAATCCCATACCATGTAATACTCCATTTCTTTTTCTTTAATTACTAATGTTAATCTATTCATTTCTGCACATTCAAATATTTTCTCAATTACTTTTCCCTCTATCAGTATCTTGTAACTTTTCCAATTTTGAGCAAATACAATTCTAGCTGCTGTTTAATACATATATAATTAAAAAAAATTCTCTACTGTAACCTTCAGGTACCATTCCTAATAAAAATATTTCAGGTTTTAAGTCTATATGTTGTTTTATCATTTTTTTCCAACCATGTGTGTATTTTTGTCCAAGATCTTTTAATTTCTATACAAGTCCACCACATATGGTAGTATGTTCCCAGTGTTTGATGACACTTCCAGCGTTTGGCTGATTTATCTTTAAACATTTTAGCTAATTTTGCTGGTGCTAAGTGCCATCTATAAAACAACTTGTACAAATTTTCTTTATATGCTGTCAATATTGTTAATTTATAGTTTCTATCCCACATCTTCTGCCATTTATCTAATTCTATAGCATATATAATTTTTTTGCCCATGCTGTCATTGTTTCTTTTATTTGTTCTTCTTCTAATTTAACACCTAATAAATAACAATATAATCTTTTAATCAATTTATCTTCTGTTCCAGTTAGTATTTTATCAAATTCTGTCAACTCCTTGTTAATCCCTTCGGCTTTGATATCTTTTTCATACCTTAATTGTATTTGCATATATGAATACCAATGCATTTCTAACCCTTGTTCATTCAATTCTTGTTTTGTTTTGAGCTCACCCTTTTCATTTAAAATATCTTTTTTTTAAAAACAATTTTATTGATTTTCTACAAACAAACAAGACAAACAAAACATTAAAACATCAACTCTCTTATGTACGTACAGTGTGTCGGTTGGTTCATCAGTTTTGTGCATTCATTTCGTAGTCTCAATTACAGTTATGTTACATAACAACTCATATTGTCAATCCAAACTTATATATCCTAATATCGCTATTAATAAATCATTTGACTATACTTTTAATCATTCATGCTTTATGAGATAACAATACTTTAAACAGTTTATTCTATAACAAATCATATAATCATACCAAATCTATCCTAAAAACACTTTATAGATATAATGTCAAATAACATAAGCAAAAGAAAAAATAAAAATATTCCTTGCTATCTAACTTTCTAAATATTCTATTATCGTATTTTGTCATCTAGCCACTGATAAAAAAGATCCCAAATTTCATAAAATTGTTTATCCTCTTGCTCTCTAATTTCAAATGTCAATCTACTCATCTCAGCACATTCCAATATTTTCTTAATAATTTCTTCCTGTGATGGTATTTTCTCATTCTTCCAGTTTTTAGCAAATACAATCCTAGCCGCTGTTAACACATTTACAATCAGATATTTCAAATCTTTACTATATGTATCTGGTAAGATTCCCAATAAAAAAACCTCCGGTTTCAAATCTATACATTTCTTTGTCATTTTTTCCAACCACATGCGAATTTTAGTCCAATATTTTTTAGCGTCCTCACAAGTCCACCACATATGGTAATATGAGCCAGGTATCTGATGACATTTCCAGCATTTTTCAGATTTGTTCTTGAACATTCTTGCTATTCTTGTCAGGGGAAAGTGCCACCTGTAAAACATCTTATAAAAATTTTCTTTATATGCTGTTGACATTGTCATTTTATAATTTTGAGACCACAATTTTTGCCATTTCTCTAAATCAATCCCATATCCAAAATTCTTCCCCCAAACAATCATAGTTTCTTTAACTTGTTCTTCCTCTAATTTAATTCCCAGTAAATAACCATATAATTTTTTAATCACCTTCTCATCAGTACCCATCAAGATCTTATCTAGATCAGTCTGTTTATCATAGAATCCCTCTGTTTTAGAATCTTCATCATACCTTGAATGTATTTGCGCATATGAAAACCAATTCATTTTTATACCTTGTTCCTCTAAATTTTGTATCGATTTAAGTTCACCCTTTTCATCCAATAGTTCCCCATATCTAACTGTTTGTTCCTTCTTATAAATTATAGGATAGGAAAATGCTTCAATAGTCGATAACCAAACTGGAATTTTCAAATAACATTGTCTTTTTATCTTCTCCCAGTTTAACCACAAAGACTCCCGTATATAATGTCTTCTAAAATAACCCTGTGTTTTAGTTCCCTTATACCATAAAAAAGCATGCCAACCCAACAGCAAATCATGACCTTCTAGTGTCAACAATCTAGTCTTTCTTAATGTTATCCATTCCTTGACCCACATCAAACTTGCAGCTTGATAGTACAATTCCCAATTGGGCAGGCCAAAACCTCTAATTCTAGCATCTTGCAAAAGCTTTAGCTTTATTCTCGCTTTCTTACCTTGCCATATATACTTCAACATAATTTTATTTAAATCATCAAAATAGTCTTTTCCGAGCCTAATTGGTATTGTTTGAAACAGAAATAGGATTCTGGGTAAAATATTCATCTTAATTGTTGAAATTCTCCCTATTAATGACAATTGCAAGTTTTCCCATTTCTTCAAGTCTGTAGCTATCTGTTGTTTAAGTTTAATATAATTATTCTCTTTTAATGTGCTACATCTTGCTGTCAAGTGTATCCCCAGATACTTGACCTTATTCGTAACTTGGATTTTCAACAGGTCTGCCAGTTCTTCTCTTTGTCTCAATCTTTGTTTTGTCTTTATTTATTTTCAAACCAGCCACCTCACCATATATCTCTATCTTTTCCAATAACTTTGGAGCTGTTTCTAACGGACCTTCCAAAATAAAGGCTAAGTCATCAGCAAAGGCTTGCAGTTTGAATTCTTCCTTTTTAATCTTCATTCCTTTTATGCTTTTATCATCTCTAATATTTCTATTCAACACTTCCAAAGTCAATACAAATAGCAAAGGAGATAGGGGACATCCTTGTCTTGTGCCTTTTCTTATATTGATAAAGTCTGTAAGTTCTCCCTCCATCATTACCTTTGCTGTCTGTTTATTGTATATGGCTTCTATTGCTTGGATAAATTTTCTGGCAAAACCCATCTGTTCCAATAGTAATAACATAAATCTCCAGTTCACGTTGTCAAATGCCTTTTGAGCATCTAGGAATATCAAAGCCATTTGCTTTTCAGGATGTGCCTCATAGTATTCCAAAGTATCCAAGATTACTCTCATATTGTCTCTAATTTGTCTCTTTGGCAAAAATCCATTTTGATCTGGGTGAATGAAATTATTTAAGTACTTTTTAAGTCTTTCTGCTAAAATTGAAGCAAAGATTTTATAGTCTGCATTTAATAAAGAAATAGGTCTGTAGTTCTTAATTTGCAGTGGGTCAGCCTCTTCTTTTGGAATAAGTGTAATATAAGCCTCTGACCATGTTTTGGGTATCATCTTCTTTGACATAGCTTCATTCATAACTTCTAGCAATGGAATGCTCAATGATTCTTGAAATGTTTTATAGAATTCTGCCTGAAGCCCATCTGGACCTGGTGCTTTCCCATTATTTTGTTTCTTAAGTGCTTCAGTTAATTCCATCATTGTTATGTTGCTTTCTAGCATTTCTTCAGTCTCTTTAGGTATCTTCGGTAGGTTAGCATTCTGTAGATACTGTTTGACTTTTTCCTCGTCAATATTCTCTTGTTTATATAGTTGCCCATAGAAATCTCGAATAATTTCCTTTTTCTCCTTATTACCATAACAAACTTGGCCTTGATCATCTATTAACTTCAATATTTTTCTTGATTCTTTCTCCTTTCTCAACTTATATGCTAGCCATCTACCTGGTTTATTTGCATCTTCAAAATAATTCTGTTTAGCATTTCTAATTTTCTGTGCCAATTCTTCTTTCTCTATTAATTCCATTTTATGTTTAGTTATATCCAACTTCAATTTAATATCCTTTTTCTGTGGCATTTTCTGTAATTCTTTTTCAAGTCTTTTATACTCATCTTCCAAGGCCTTAGTGGCTTGCCTTTTCCTAATATTATTTTTTCTTATATAATCTATTATCAAACCTCTAACATATGCCTTCATTGTATCCCAAACATTCTGCGTTGAAGTATCTTCTTTTTTATTTTCTCTAAAGGAAAAAGCCAATTCTTTCTCCATCCATTGTGTAAAATCTTTTTCCTTTAAGATAGTATTGTTTAATGTCCATCTCGATCTTTTTTTTTTGTCCCTTCCATTTAATTGTCATTGAGCTATGATCTGCCCAAGTACTTGTTTCAATATTTGTTTCTTGAATATTAGATATTAATTCTGTTGAGATCCAAATCATATCCAATCTGGACCATGATAAATGTCTATTTGAATAGAAAGTATATTGTTTAGCTTTAACATTTCTTTCTCTCCAAATGTCTTTTAAGGTTAATTCGTCTGTCATTTTAAAAAAAGATTTAGGGAGAGTCTTTCTATTTTGCTTTGTTGTTGTTGCTATATAGTCCAGTTAATTTGTCCACAATTCCATTAAAGTCTCCCATCATAATTATATTAACATAGTCCAGTCCAGTTACTTTCATGTGTAATTTTTTATAGAATTCTTCTTTTTTATCATTCGGAGCATAAATTGCAATCAAAAGTATTTTTATATTATTGTCCATTATTTCCACCATTAATACTCTTCCGTCTTCATCCGTATAAATCAATTTTGCTGGGATAACCTCTTTAATGTATAGAACCACTCCCCTTTTCTTACATTGAGTTAAAAAAGTAAATATTTTCCCTAATTTTGGCTGTACTAACAATTGTTCATGTTGTTTTTTGATATGTACTTCTTGTAAACAAATTATATCAAATTTTAATTTCTCTAATTTATGAAAGGTTTTCCTTCTTTTAACAGCTGAATTGAGTCCATTTATGTTCATTGTAATCAAATTTTTTTCTTCCATGATTATGCTTTATATTTAGGTCTAACAGCTCTCGTGGATCTCACTTCACGCTGTTCTTTACTATCCACCTGTCCACCTACTGCACCTTCCTCTTCTTCAATCTCCAGTTGTTCCTCTTGAAACTCAATTAATGAGACCTCTTTCTCTGCCTCTTCTTCTCTCCTTCCAAAAAATTCTGCGTGGAAAAATTCTGCTTTCTCAATTGAATCGATTCTATGTCTCCGTTCTTGCCACATAAACATTAATCCTTCTGGAATCAGCCATCTATAATTCACTTCCTTTTTCAATAGCATTTTGGTCAGGAATCGGTATTCTCTTCTCGTCTCTCTCACTCTTCTGGGTATTTGTTTTAAAACCACAATCTCTTTGCCTTTGTATTTCAATGTCTTCTCTCTTACAGCTTGTAATATTTGTGTTTTGATGGATTTTTTGGTAAATCTGATATGGACTTCCCTTGGTCATTTATTTCTCATCGCATATCTTGTAAAAACACGATATACCTCATCTACTCCATCCATCATCTTTTCCTCTGTAATTTCCAAAGCATCCGCCAGAATTTCTATCATCATCGCAGCCAAATTTTGTCCTTTTTCTTCTTCTATATTCTGAAATCTGAGATAGAATTCTGACCTCTCCATCTCCCACCTCAACATCCCACTTTTATCTTGTTCAACCACTGTTAATCTGCTGTCAATATTTCCAATCTTCTCTCTTTGTTTACCTTCTTCCTCAATTTTTTGGAATCTCTCATCATACTTCATCATCATTTGTTGAATATTTTCCACTTTTTCATCATTCTCTGTTCTTTGTTCAATAGTGTCTATTTTTATCTTGAGATCTTGGATTCCTTGCATAATCATCTGTAAATTCACTTTTTCTTGTTCTTTATCTTGCTTCAACATTGTCTGAATTAAACGTTGTCCTCCAGTTGGTGGGGAGGCAGAGGTAGAAGTAGAAACGCCAGAAAATATGGGTTTCCTGCTCATTTTGATGCTTCAAGACCTTCAAATTCTTTTTAGCTTTTAATCCAACTGGTAAAATAGCCAATTACAATCCAAAATGGAAAAATCCAATAATAAAAAGCCCAATGACAAAAAGAAAGAAGGAGAAAAAGAAAAAGAAAAATCTTCAGGTTCTTCTAGACCCTAATCATTTAAAATATCTTTGTATCTGGCAATTATTCCCATTTTACATACATTTGGGTGTATAAGTGCTTCCATTGTTGACAACTAGACTGGTATCTTCATGTAATGTTGTTCTCTAGTTTCCTCCCATGCATGTAACGGTGAATTCCTAATCATATATCTTTGAAAATACCCATGTACTTTGCTTCTCCCATACCACAAAAATGCATGCCAGCCCATTTGCAACTCATGCTCTTCCAACGTTAATAACCTTTTGTTCCTCAAAGTTATCCATTCTTTCATCCAAGGTAATGCTGTGGCCTGATAGTATATTTCCCTATTAGGTAACCCAAATCCTCCTCTAGTTCTAGCATCCTGTAACATTTTTACATTAATTCTTGCTTTCTTCCCTTGCCATATATATTTTCATATTATTTTATTGATATCTTCAAAATATTTTTTCCAGTTTTATTGGTATTGGGTAATATGTTCATCTTAATCACCACAACTCTTCCTGTTGATGATAACTGCATATTATCCCATTTTTCTAACTCTATCTTAATTTGTTGTTTAAGTTCATAATAATTATCTTTTTAAATTGTTCCACATATTGCAGTCAACTGAATTCCTAAGTATTTAACTTTCTTTGCTATCTGTATGTCTATAGTCTCTGTCAGTTCTTTTTTTTTGTTTTTGTTTCTCTGTCATATTTTTTTACCAATATCTTAGTTTTTCCTTCATTTATTTTTAATCCTGCCATTTTTCCATAATCCTCTATTTTATTTATTGGCTTAGGTACTGTTTCTAAAGGTTCTTCTAGTATAAAAACCAGATCATCTACAAATGCCTGTAATTTATAGTCCTCTTTTCTTACTTCCATCCCTTTTATCTCTTTATCTTTTCTAATAGCTCTATTTAATACTTCTTAAGTTAATACAAACAACAATGATGATAAAGGACACTCTTGCCTTGTTCCTTTCTCAATATGATTTTTGATCAATTAATCATTACCTTTGCATGTTGTTTATAATATTTTGTCTTAATCATGTTAATAAACCTTTCCCCAAACTCCATTTCTTCCATTTGTGTCAGCATAAATTGCCAGTTCATGTTGTCAAAGATCTTCTGTGCATCTAGGAATATCAACACCATTTGTTTTTCAGAATGTGCTTCATAATATTCTAAAGTATTTAAAATTATTCTCATATTATCCTTTATTTGTCTCTTAGGTAAGAATCCATTTTGATCTGGATTTATAAATTGATTTAAGTATCTCTTTTACCTTTCAGCCATTATTGATGCAAATATTTTGTAATCTGAGTTTAATAACGATATTGGCCTGTAATTCTTAATCTGTTGTAAATCAGTATTATCTTTTAGTATAAAAGTAATATATATGCTTCCATCCAAGAATTAGATTTTTCTTTTTGCCTTAGTCAGTATCTCATTTACTATTTCTAATAGTATATCACTTAAAGAATCCTGTAGGGTTTTATACATTTCTGCAGGCAGACCATCCGGCCCTGGTGTTTTCCCATTATTTTGTCTTTTAATTGCTTCTGTTAGTTCCATCATTGTAACTTTTTCCTCAAACATTGTTTTAATTTCTTCTGGTACTTGAGGTAACTCCATCTTCTTTAAATATTCCTTTATTCCTCTTTTCTCCACTTCTTGTTCTTCGTATAATTCTCTGTAATATTTTTGTATTATTTCTTTTTTATCTTCGTTCCTATAACAATTCCCTTTGTCATCCATTAATTGAGAAATCCTTTTATTTTCCTTTTCTTTTTTCAGTCTATATGCTAGCCATCTTCCATGTTTGTTTGTGTTTTCAAAAAAGTTCTGTTTAGAATGTTTTATTTTTTGTGCTAGTTCTTCTTTATCTATTATTTGCAGTTTATGCTTTGTCAAATTCATTTTATTTTGGATTTTTTTTTGCGGATTTTTTTTGTAATTCTCTCCAATTTTTTATATTCTTCTTCTAACATTTTTTGTGTCTGTCTTTTCTTTCTTGTTCTCTTTCCTATATATGTTATTGTTAGTCCTCTTATATAAGCTTTAGCTATATCCCATACATTTTGTAACAAGGTTTCCCCTTTTTTGTTCTTCTCAAAAAAGAATTTCAATTATTTTTCCATGTATTCAATATATTCTTTTTCTCTTAGTATCGAGTTATTCATTGTCCATCTTGGCCTCTTCTTTTGTCCCTTCCATATTACTTTAATCGGATTGTGATCTGCCCATGTATTCGTTTCAATACTTATATCTTGTATATTAGTAATTAACTCTGTTGTTGCTCACATCATGTCTAAACTTGACCAGGATAAATGTCCATTCAAAAAAAAGTGTATTGTTTCTTTTCTTGATATCTTTCTCTCCATGCATCTTGAATTGCTAGTTCATCTGCCATTTTAAAAAATGATTTTGGTAACGTTTTTTTATTCTTTTTATTTTCTTTTGTGGTTTATAGTCCATTTCTGTATCTACTATTGCATTGTAATCTCCAATTATACAAATATTTGCATGTTCCAACTCTATTATTTTCTTGTGTAATTTATCATACAATTCTTCTTGACTTTCATTTGGGGCATAAATTGCCACTAATAATGTTCGTTTATGGTTCATCAATGCTTCCACTATTAATACTCTCCCATCATTATCTTGGTAAATTAATTCCATTTTTATAGTATCTTTTATATATAATGCTATTTCTCTTTTACTTTGTTGTGCTAATGTAGTATATAATCTCCCAATCTTAGGATAATCCAATATACTTTCATGTTGCTTTTTAATATGCACTTCTTGCAAACAAATTATGTCCAGTTTTAATTTCTCTAAGTTTACATTCTTTACTCTGTAATTAATGGCTTCCTCTTTCTATTTGCACTGGAAACTGCTTTCCTCACCAATTTTTTTTTCCATGGGGGGGATATCCCACCACCCTTTAATTCTGGCTTTCTCTTTTCCCTTCTCTTCTCAGGGGGTCTTTTCTTTAATGTTTCAAAAAAGTTTTAAAATTCTCACCTAGTTCAATCACACTTTCTCTTTTCTTCTTTCCGTCAGAAACTGTCCCAGCCTTGTAGTGGTTTGCAATGACCGCTTTCCCTTCAAGTCGGCTAGAGAGGCTCTGGATCTACCAGGGATATTGCGGTATCCCTGGGATCAGCAGAGTGTCCTCTCCTTGATCCCTTTGGGATGATTTAGGTCCGATAGACCACTGGCTTTCAGGATTTCAACGTCCTCCCTAGGAGTCCCTAGGGATTCCGTGGTATCACTGTGATGTCAGCTCCGCCCTCCCAAAGAACTAATGTTTTTGTGCTTTCTTCTGTCCTCTGAAGGAGAAAGTTGTTAGTCATACTGATCAGGAATTTCTTGGAAAAGCCTGCTAAATAGAATTTGTTTTCTCCAATATGTGCAGATAATTATAGTCTTGTTCATTACTGCTTTGTGCCTGTTGGAAAATTGAAATTTTATAAAGCACCATCCACAACTCCTCCTTGACTGGGCAGGCTATGAAAGACACTGACTACAATGCTACTATTGCTTTTGTTCCTCATGTACAAAATGCTATATTCCAATAATGGAAGTTATCCTACCAGATCTCTAGTGTTGTGTCTACTAAAGGATATGCACTTTCGCATAGTTGCTCAAATTCATTTTGTTTTCATATTGTAAAAATTAATGTATAGACAACAAAGGTAATGAAGTTTATGAGGTGATGTTCTGCTTTTTTACCAAGAGGTTTAATGAACCCTATTACAGAAATACTTCTACAAGTTTCCATTTCCAGCATTCACTAGATTAAATTTAAAGCTTTCCTGATCAAATTTTTAATATAGTTTGTGAGACATAACTTATCTAGACCTGGTAGTCTATCATTAGAGACTTCTCATGATCATTCATGCCCCAGTGATTTGGAAGCTGGTAATAATGCAATGTGCTCATATTAAGAGAAAAGAATAAGAGAAACAATAGGACAGGGACGGTAGGCACGTTGGTGCGCTTATGCACACCCCCTACAGGCCTCTTAGGAAAGGGGTGAGGTCAATAGTAGACAGTCTAAGGTTAAAGTTTTTGGGGTTTGGGGAAGAAACTACAGAGTCGGGTAGAGTATTCCAGACATTGACCACTCTATTGCTGAAGTCGTATTTCCTGCAATCAAGTTTGTACTACTGTCCTTGAAGAGCTTTCAAAAATTTCAGGTGATATAGAATATGGTAGCATGGGCAGTTAGTGGCAGCTGTTTTTGGCAAATGATACCACTGTTCTAAGAGCTGCATTAACTACTAATATACTTTCAAGTGCAATTCCAGGTGCTGACAGTTTTAAAGCCCTTCATGACTTGAGACCAGGTTACTTACAATTGACTCTCCCACATTATTTCTACCTATCCCATCCATTTGGGCAGAAGGTGCATGTCCCGGGGTCAACATCTACTAAGGATGTTGGCAGCAGGGTCAAGAAGGAAAGACATTTTTATTATGGTGTCAGCCCTCTGGAATATCCTCCCTTCACAGATTAGATTGGTTCTGGCCCTGTTGCCCTTCCATAAGGCCTTGAAGATTTGGCTCTGTGCTCAAGCCTAGGATCCCATATCTGTGATAGACCCCATTTCTTGATTGGACTGATTGATTCTATTTCCTAATTATAATGCTCAAAATCATGTACTTAAGATGGGTGGCCATATAAATCTAATAAATAAATATAAGTGAGATATGGTCTTAGAAACCCAACCTTTCCTTTTGAAACTTTGGTAATTAATAACTGCAAATCAGCAGCTAAGTAGGAATACTTAGATCTTCAAATATCATTGTAATAAAGTTGTAACTATTTTTAAAATAAAATTTTGCTGCAACATAGATTAGCAATAAGAAACAATTGTTAGTGAACTCTTGATAAAGCTTGGAAAATATTACATCTTGAACCTGATTTTTGCTGCAGGGGAAAGCCCATTATAAAATTGATAGGTCTAACCATCACATACATGTTTGATTTTTTTTGTGGCAGTGGCTTATAGGAAACTTACCAAATCAATTTTTTTTTGTTTTCTTGTAGGAGCCATTTTCTTATATCTTGTTCTAGAATGCCTTTGTTTTCATTTTCTTGTTTTTTTTAAAAAAACAACATAAAACCAGCAGCCTTTTTCTTCTTCAAGAACATGAAAATTGTTTTGGGGGTCTATATATGTGATAAATAAATAAATAAATAAATAAATCTCTGACATATCTTGCTTCTGGTGATCACTCTGATCACCACTGAATTGCTCCTTTGGTTGATTTTCTTCCTTATTCTTTACATGCCAACTTCTATGCAGTGCTTCCAGTCATCATTAGATAAAATGTGTCTACTCACTGTTCCAATACTCTGATGTTTCTGTCAGCCTTCAAGATTTTCTCCCTTTGCTTTGCATCTTTCGGCTGTCATAAGTAATGGGGGGAGGAGGGGGAGATGGTTATGGGAAGTGAGCTGGAGGTGTTACAAAACAGAACTGTATAAGCTGGGGAGGGTAGATTCTTGCTTAGGCTTCTATCCTATGCTATGCGCAGCTGCAACTCTTCATCAAAATATGTCAAGGTCAACGGACAGAGGCCTCATCACCTCCTGGAGATGCCCACATGATGATATACACAACTTTTAATTGGATGAGCCAATTGAACTATTGGGGGTGGGAACGTTGCCATTACTTTGTATATGTGATTTACGCGCCCATTTTCTCAGATTCAGAATTCTTTTGTTGCTGCCACTTGATTTCCAGTAAAAGATATATTTTCTCTAATTAATGAAGTCAAAGTATTTCTTTCTTGGATTTTGAATGGAGTACCAGCACCATTATTCTGAATCTCCACGTTACCAGCCCATCTGGAGAATTAATAAATTTTCTTCCGAGGGGGTCTGAACACAATGTCAAATCCAGCCAGCAACCAAGAAGACCTGGGAGCGACTGGAGGACAAGATTCCCTGCTGTTAGAGGTGGCAGGGGAAGCTGACTTGTTAGCAGAATTAAGTCTTGGTGAAAAACCAGCTGTAAAACCCAAATGGTCCCTGGGAGTCGGCTGGAAGGATCCTGAGGAAAAGCCTCATCCAGGAGTGACCACTACCCGTCGGCGTGGAAGAGAAGAACCATGGCAAGAGAAGGAAAGAAAGAATTTTTTACTAACTCAAGCCATGCATCTTTTAAATGAAGCTATCAGAGAACCTCAAACCGATCAAAGGTATGAGGGAGAGGAGGGGGAGGCAGCCCCCAGCCAGAAGAATCAGAGCAGCCACCCCCGCAAATCAACCTGGGCTGGTGCAACAGGCAGCAGCAGCCCAGGGGCCCCCAGCAGGGGGAGTAATTGCCAGAAGACGTAGAACTCCAAAGGTACCTCCGTTGGAAGTAAAATATGGGGAGGATCCCAAGGAATTAGAATTCTTCCTGGCACAAGTCTGGAGCCATATGGAAGAATATGGAGAGGATTTTTCCTCAGAAGCAGCCAAAGTTAGATGTGTTACAAAGGCTCTGGAGGGAACAGCTGCAAAGTGGATGTGACTTTGCATAATGATAATGCCCCCCAGCTGATGAATTATGACCTGTTTATGACTGCACTGCGGGCCAGGTTTGAAGACCCACTTGCTGAACGTAAGGCCAGAATTAGGATGAAGACCATAAATCAAGGGCGGAGATCAGTGGCCGACTACACCCAGGAATTTAGAGAGCTGGCATGTCATATTCGAGGCTGGTCCCAGGGAGCCCTGATAGAAGCTTTTAAAGATGGGTTGAATGAAGATGTACATCAACGTTGTATTGCCAGAAGAGACCCCAGTGAGCTGCAGCTGTGGTACGTGCTGGCAGCAGAGGTGGAAATTGATCTGACCCAAAAAAGATGCCGGAGTCCTCCAAAAAAGAGTCCTCCCCCACCAGCCCTCGAGAAGCCTTAAAACCTCAAAAGGGAGGAATGGCAGCCAAACCCAAGACCACTGCATGCTTCCGATGTGGGAAGGAAGGTCACCGGGCTGCAGACTGCTGTGCCAAGCTAGAGCCAAAGGGGGCACCAGGAGGAGGAAGAAAACCTGAAAACCCCCCAGCAAAGCCTCACGAAACAGCGCTTAAAGCAGAGGAGATTGTAGAGATCGCCCCTCCGGAAGGAGAGGAGCTGGGAACTCCAACCTTTTCTGAAGAGAGTGAATCGATATACACTTTTATCTGCTGCAAATATATGCAAGATTGCATAAACAACGTAGGTAACACCTAACAGACTTTGTTAGATTTTGCAGCAGAAATTCAAATCCAGACAGCACACAAAAATGACTGATTCAATAGGATTCATTAACTTCTTTATATACATAATAAATGAGTAAAAGTACAATACCAATAGTAGATTCTTCCAATGTAACACAAACAAAACGCAACTACTTCTAGTTTCACTTTTCAATTAGCTCAGATTGGCTGATCTGTTGCAGTGGTGGGATTCAAAAAATTTTACTACTGGTTCTGTGGGCGTGGCTTGGTGGGCATGGCTTAATGGTCATGTGACTGGATGGGCATGGCCAACTCTGTGTCATTCACGTGGGTGTTGCCTGTATGGGCCAGGAGGAAAGATCCAACCTCTGTGCATGTGTGTGTGAGAGAGAGGGGTGGGAGGGAGGGAGGTTAGTTTTTTAAAAATGCCCAGAGGAGGAAATCCCAGGGTGGGGGGCAAGAAAAGAAAAGGAATCCCTGCTCTGAAAAGGGGGTATCCTCCCAAGAAAAAGAAAGGATTCAAAACCTTATTTACTCATTAATTAAAGCTTCAGTTTCCCAGGTTCAAGTCTCTTTGCTTAACATATGTGATATGTTAACATATTTATACCTCTCTATGCACTAGGAATTCTCTATTTAACTAGATTTAAGAAAAGCACTTACATTAAGTTAGTGACAATTTTCTATATCTCACAGGCAATGAATTAGTGTGGAACTACTTTATGACCATTCAGACATAAATTTTTGGTCCTTTTTTTATTCCATCTGTCTTCTGACACATGCTCATTCTTAGATTCCAAAGTGGTTTTCCTTTTCAGAAATTATCCTGTGAGTCTCACCCTCAAATACTTTGTGGACTTCATCTGCTCAGACACAGATGAGCCTTTAATAGTACAAAACTACCCAAACCATTTTAGGCTATCTAATCATTCTTTTCTAGGTTATATATATTTAATAGCTATCAGAGCCAAATCTATTCTAACCATTGTAGTACCTCTAGTACTGCCATCATCTCTATAACCATACATCTTCTTTCCAGAATTTTGTCGTATTTCATCTTGTAAAGACTGTTTTCTTATTACCAAAGCAGAAGAAGATATCTAGTACAGAAAGTGTTTAAATTTTTCAGGAATGCAGCAGGGATACATGAAAAGCTAATAAAACAGAGCAAGGTTATCCCAAAACCTGTTTTGTATTTCAAACAAATGCATCCCATAAAGGGAAGGTATCTTTAGGGCATCTCCTGCTGACCTTAGCCTTCAGACTGGCTCATATTGCGATAGTTCTTCAGATAGTCTGGAAATCATTTAAAGTTTAACATCTTAAATTTTATAACACATCTAGCAATTCAACTGCTGTGTTTTAGTTAATTTTCTGGAGATTCAAATGTAGCACTGCATATAACACATTGCACAGTCAGTCAATATGTAATTAAGGAATAGGTGACTCCTGTTCCTCCTCTTGGTGATGCAACCTGCAAGGGGGGGCAGCTGCAACCCTCTGGGCTGCCATGTGTTTGAGCCCATCCCAGCCTCCAACTCAACCCTGATCTAGCTTAGAAGTAGTTGTCACTAGGTGTAATTGTGCAGTTGCATTATTTTCCAGCACTGTCACTTGAGAATCCAAACATTATTGAAAACTAAGAAGTATTTCCAGATCATTCAAAGGGATGATATAATATATATTCACCTAGAAGAGAGAATATCCCAATCCCTGATCATCATACTTATTGATCAGTTCACTTCTGCTTCAGCATTTTCTTCATTGAAATCAAGATTTGCTAAGTAGAAGAAAATAATATATCCTAATGTCACTGGCTAGATCAGGGTTGAGTTGGAGGCTGGGATGGGCGCAAACACACAGCAGCCCAGAGGGTTGCAGCTGCCCCCCCCCCTCTTGCAGGTTGCATCACTAAGCAATGATCCGAGTGTCCTTCCCCTCCTGCCTCACCAGCTGCTGGTGGGCATCGCCAGCAATCCAGTCAGTGAGCTTGATCACCCAGCTGACAGTGAAGAAAAGGCCCAGCAGCATGCAGAGGGTGGAGAACAGGACCATCATTGCCTTCGCTGTTTCTCCCACCTTTCCCACCCATTGGTAGCCAGCTGGAAGAGGTGGAACCGAGGGCAGAGAAAGGAGGAAGGAGGCTGGGAAAGCGAAAATCGCGCTGGTTGAAGCAAGCAGGTGCCTCTCACTCACCCACTTGCCTGCCTGCTAACCATACAAGCAACCCTGAGTGGCTTAGTGGGACAGAAGAGAGCACTCCCATGCATGTACAGACAGCTGCAGGATGACGTCCAGGCTCTGTAAGAGATATCAAAGCTGGTGCATTTTTCCTGCTTCTGTTGCAGGCATCTTGGGCAAGATGAGTTTGGCTAGCTGCTTCTCTCCTCCTTCTTGGCTGCACAGAGTAAATAGGCACACATTTCATGGGGATGGAGGGACTCCATCATATTCATGTGCCTCACAGAAGGTCCTGTTTTGTGATGACCCGGAGTGTACCACAAATGTAACAAAAACCAAAACGTAAATAAATGTTCTTTAATGCC
This sequence comes from Notechis scutatus, assembly GCF_049901735.1. Classification (NCBI taxonomy): domain Eukaryota; kingdom Metazoa; phylum Chordata; class Lepidosauria; order Squamata; family Elapidae; genus Notechis; species Notechis scutatus. Next base: position 62,651,567 of record NC_142013.1, on the reverse strand, counting down.
TTCAACTTGGCTTCACTGTTCAATTGTTCACAGTTGGAGATTAAACTCTTTCCAAAATAACATTCCAAATGAAAGAAATACAGTCCAAACTCAAAAAGCAGATAATGAAGCAATAAAAAAACCAAAAATAAACCACACTGAAGAAAGTTCCACAACAGACCAGGATAATTAATTACAAACTTCAAGAAGATAACCAGTATAGTCCACTGGAAGAACGCCAACCAAGATAAACCTCATCCAGGAATAAAACACTCTTTGTTTCCAGTGTTTGCTAGCACACAGGTCCAAACTCTTGATCCATGAAGAAGATCAAGGCCCTCTCCTCCCGAGTAGACCATGTCTTTCCCTTATCCTCTCCTCCAAGCGTGCCCTAGGATGGATAGGGGATGGGCCTGGGTCCTCTTCTGCCTGCTCAGCCAGCCTCTTCCCTTCCCCAGCCTCCTCCACAACCTCTGGAGCCACCCTTCCACTCCCTGTTGGCTGTTCCTCCTCTCCCTCAGAGTCAGTCTCCACCAGGGGCATGACACTATCCCCCCTGCAGGGCCCCCTCCCCAGGACCAGGCAGACGAGGATGGTGAGGAAACCAAGCATGGAAGTTGTGGACCAAACAAGGAGCATGAACATCAATGGCATCGACCCAGATGAAGTCCTCTGGTCCATAACCTTTCCATGCCACCAAATACTGAAATCATCCCCACAACTGGCGTGAATCTCAGATGCTATCCACTTTGTACTCCGCCTCTCCCTGAGGGGCTACTGGGCCTAGCGACGGTGGAGCTGGTCTATGCAGGCTGTCAGCCGATACAGGGACTGACAGGGAGCAATGAAAAACAGGATGGATACGCATGGTCTGTGGCAGGGAGAGGTGAAATGCCACAGGATTGATCACCGCCTGAACCAGAAAAGGTCCCAAGTAACGGTGATCAAACTTTTTTGGTGGCCGCGTCATTGGTAAGTACCGGGTAGAGAGCCAAACCCGATAACCTACCACGAAAGGCGGAACATCACAATGATGTTGGTCTGCAAAGCGTTTGTAGTCCTCCTTGGCTCTCTCTAGTTGGTCTCAGACCATGTGGTGCACGGCTTTTAACTCTTGCAAGAACGTATCCACTGCTGGAACTGGGGAATCAGATGGGGCTAAAGGAAAAAGTCATGGATGAAAACCATAGTTGGCAAAAAAAAATGGGGACACATGGGTGGATGCATGTTGAGCATTGTTGTAAGCGAATTCTGCCACCGGTAGCATTTCCACCCAATTGTCTTGTTGAGTATTGCTGAAACAGCGGAGGTACTGTTCCAAAATAAAATTCACTCTCTCTGTTTCCCCATCAGTTTCAGGGTGATGGGCAGATGACAGACATGCCTGAACCTGCAGTTCCACGAATAGGGTCTGCCAGAAGCGTGCTGTAAATTGTACCCCCCGATCTGATACTATTCGGTTTGGTAACCCATGCAACCGGAATACAAGGGAGATAAACAACTGGGCCATTATCCTGGCCGTAGGAAGACCCAAACATGGAATAAAGTGGGCCATTTTAGTTAACATATCCACCACCACCAAAATGGTTGTAGCACCCTTTGATGGTGGCATTGGATGAAGTCCAATGAAACTGCCCCCCAAAGTCTTCCTGGCATGGGTAATGGCTGCAAGAGACCAGGAGGTGCACCAGGAGCATACTTGGCCATCAACAGATCCCACAGGACGCCACATATCCTGACACATAATGCTTAAGTCTTGGACACCAAAATGTCCTTGAGATGAGGTGCAGTGTTTTGAACACCCCAAAATGTCCCGCCGCGGGACTATCATGACATTGACGTAGGATAAGGCCATGAAGAGGACTTCCAGGCACATAAATGCAATCACGGAACCACAACAGGTTTCCAATATACACTCAAGGAGTCTCTTGTCTCCCATTCTCATCCAATTCTCGACTCCGAGCTGCCACAAATAGATCTTGCCACTGTGCCTCCTGAATCCTCACTCGAAGGTCCACAAGTTCTTTGGCCGCAAACCACTCCAACAGAATCAACGTCCAGGGCAAGATTTTGTCCTCCCTCAGGCTTCCAGGATAGTGTGTCCACACGTTGATTCCACCCACTCAGAACATAGGTCACCCGGAAATCAAATTGGGCAAAGAACAATGACCATCTCACCTGATGCTGGTTCAATGTCCAAGTGTTCCAAACTGCGATGATCCATCCGAACCTTGATTTGGTGATGAGCCCCCTCCAGGTGGTGCCACCATGTCTCAAAAGCAACCTTGTCCCAAATCGTATAATTGCGCTCTGGAGCCGACAACTTTTGGGAATGATAAGCGCAAGGGAACAAGGTGCCTGCGGGAGCGTAGGCCTGAAGGAACACCAAACCAACAGCCACATTGGAAACATCTGTTTCCGCCACAAATGGCTGGCATGGATCAGGGTGTTTGAGGATAGGTTTGGAAGCAAAGGTGACCTTCAGGGCATCAAAAGCTGCCTGCTCCTCAGCACCCCAATGGAACTTCTCCCCTTTCTTGAGCAGATTAGAAAGGGTAGCAGTCAAGGAAGCAAAGTGGGGAATAAATGTGCGGTAGAAGTTCACGAACCCCAACAATCACTGCACATCCTTAACCCACTGTGGAGGTTCCCATGCCTGTAACAACTCAACTTTTTCCCAGTCCATTTCCACCCCAACAGGTGAAATACAATGACCCAAGAAGTCAATCATGGTTTGTGCAAACTGACACTTCTCATGCTTAGTGAACAGGTGGTTATCACGCAAGCATTGCAATACCAGCCGCACATGTTGCCAGTGTTCCTGCAGGGAGACTGAGTAAATTAAAATGTCATCTAGATAAATAACCATGAACTGATCCAATAAATCACGGAAGACGTCGTGCATGAAATGCATGAACACAGCTGGAGCGTTGGTTAATCCAAAAGGCATCATGATATACTCAAAATGACCAAACCTCATCCGGAAAGCCGTCTTCCACTTGTCCCCTGCATGAATGCAAACCAGGTTGTAGGCCCCACACAAGTCCAACTTTGTGAAGATCTTAGCTTGACGTAGCCGCTCAATCAGTTCAGGGATGAGTGGAAGCGGGTACCGATTCCATACTGTGATTGCTTTCAACTTGCGGTAATAACAGCACAGATGTAGCTCCCCCAATTTCTTTTTAACAAAAAGCACTGGTGCAGACAATGGGGAGGTAGAAGCTAGCCTTTCTGGAGGTTCTTGTCAATAAAATCCCACAACGTGGCCAACTCTGGTTCCCACAAAGAGTATATCTGACCCACCGGCAATTTCACATTGGGCAACAAGTCAATTGGACAGTCATACAACTGATGCGGCGGTAACTGATCTGCCTCCTTCTCCCCAAACACATCAGCAAAGTCCATCAACTCCGCAGGTAGATCCAAGTCCATGGGCATAGCTACACTCCCTGCACAGGAGCACAAGCAATGGTTGGCACACTTCCTATCAAGAAACTGCACAGCTCCAGACAACCAGACAATCTGTGAATCATGGCCCTGTAACCACTCCAAACCCAGCACCACCAGAAAATGAGGTACTGCGGCAATGTAGAACATGGCTTCCACATGCTGCCCAATACACATGCGAAGGGGTTTGGTTGCAGCAACCACAGGTCCCAAACAAAGGGGCTGACCATCAATCATCTCCACCATTACTGGTGGGGACACCTGTTGCTGGGGAATGACAAAATGAGCATCCATGAAATTGGCCGTGATCCCTGAGTCAACCAAGGCTTGGATCTCCACTGCTCCCTGACCAGGCACAAACACACTTGCTGTCAGCACAAGATGGTTCACCAATGACGACTGGGGCAGAGATGTCAAAGATGGTGAAGATGGCGGGCCTAGGGACTTTGAAACTTGACTTACAGACCCCTGTAGCCCAGGCGATACTTGTTTCCCGCCACCATTGACATCTCTGCTGTGGGTGTCTTAACAGGACACTTGGCCACAAAATGGCCTCGATTGCCACAATAGAGGCATAACCCATCACAACCCACAATAGAGGCATAACCCTATCCTTTTCTGCTTGGGTCAGGCGAGGGCAGGCAGCCATCAACTGCATGGGCTCTTCCAAAGGCACTTCCACCAGGGGCGCCGTCTTGCTAGGAACAGATGCAGTCTCCGTCCGTCATCGCACCCGTCGCTGCTGAAGCCTAGCATCGATACGAAGGCACAGATGCATGAGCTCCTGTATGGTGCGAGGGTATTCAGTGAGCGTCAACTCGTCCACGAGCTCCAACGACAAACCCTCCTGGAACTGGTCTAACAGTGCTGCCTCATTCCATTGTACGTCCTGAGTGACCACCCGAAAGTTAGCAATCCATGAGCGAGCCACGCCCCTGCAGAAACAAGTTGAAGGGGTGGCTGGAAACAAAATGTGATGATCCAGAGTGTACCACAAATGTAACAAAAACCAAAACGTAAATAAATGTTCTTTAATGCCTTCAACTTGGCTTCACTGTTCAATTGTTCACAGTTGGAGATTAAACTCTTTCCAAAATAACATTCCAAATGAAAGAAATACAGTCCAAACTCAAAGAACAGATAATGAAGCAATAAAAAACCAAAAACAAACCGCACTGAAGAAAGTTCCACAACAGACCACAATAATTAATTACAAACTTCAAGAAGATAACCAGGTATAGTCTGTTGGAAGAACTCCAACCAAGATAAACCTCATCCAGGAATAAAACACTCTTTGTTTCCAGTGTTTGCTAGCACACAGGTCCAAACTCTTGATCCATGAAGAAGATCAAGGCCCTCTCCTCCTGAGTAGACCATATCTTTCCCTTATCCTCTCCTCCCTGCATGCCCTAGGATGGATAGGGGATGGGCCTGGGTCTTCCTCTGCCTGATCAGCTGGCCTCTGCCCTTTCCCCAGCCTCCTCCACAATCTCTGGAGCCACCCTTCCACTCCCTGTTAGCTGTTCCTCCTCTCCCTCAGAGTCAGTCTCCACCAGGGGCATGACACATTTGTTCTGTGCAGCCAAGAAAGAGGAGAAGGCTTGGCCAAATAGTGAAGCTGCTTGGAAGGCAGCTCCTGCAGCCTGCCTGTCCCCCTCACCCCCAAGTTTAAGTACCTTAAAGGGACAGACTGCGTCGGCTGCCTTCTGAGCAGCTCAGCTGCGAAGGGAGGAAGAAAAGTTCTCTTTTCCTTCTTGGACATGCACACAGAGTGTGCACAGTGCACATATCTCATGGTACTGGGGCCTTCTATGAGGAGACGGCATGTCCCTTTGGTGCAGCTGGCTGTTCTCCTGATATGAGTGCTGGAAGTCCGGTACTCCTTCCTGACCCAGTCAGCCTGCACTCCTCTCTCGCTCCAGGCACCAATTCCCCCAATGGTTCATGTGCGCACCCCCCAAAAATTTTAAAGAATTGGAGCCACAGGGAGACAAGGATCACTCATTGTTTCCCTCTGTGCAATATGCTGCCACTCCCGGGATTCCCTGAATGAGGGCTGGAAGCAACAGAGTAAGGAAGGCTTTTCCAAGGAAGCCTGTTTCCCATAGAGGCAAACAGTGAATGCGCCTTGCCTCCCCATGGCTCTAATTCTTTAAAATTTTGAGAAGTTGCGCACATGGAGGGCTGGGGGAATCAGTGCCTGGATAGGTTCACTGTCATGCTGGTGAGTAACTATGTGTCAGTCTGTGCTCCATTCAAAATCCAAGAAAGAAATATTCAGACTCCATAGGTTAGAGCAAAGTTTATCCTTTTACTGGAAATCAAAGTGGAAGCTACAGGTTAAATTCTGAATCTAAAGAATTTGGCGCGCAGATCACATATACAAAGGGATGGAATTGTTCCCACCCCCCAAAGTCCAAAAGACTCTTCCAATTAAAAGTTCTGAATATGATCATGTGGGCATCTTCAGGTGGTGATGAGGCCTCTGTCCGTTGACCTTGACATATTTTGATAAAACTTCGCAGCTGCGCAAAAGGAAAGAAAACTAGGCAAGGAAATGGAAACTTAAGAATAGGAATTTACACTCCCCCTCCTCCTTCTCATTTACAGCACAGGAATGTAACACCTCCAGCTTTCTTCCCCTCCAATTCCCCCCTCCCCCCATTACTAATGACAGCCGAAAGAGAGCAGTGAGCATAGCAGTAGAAAAGATGTAGAAGAGATCGCAATAGAAAAGATGTAGAAGACATCTTGAGGCTGACATTCGGACCCCCTAGAAAAAGGACATTTGTCCCTGTAAGAGAGAAATACATGTTAACAATTGCATACATTTTTATGGTTTATCAGGATACTTTATATGAAAATCTTTGACTAGTTCAGGAGCCCTTAATATCTTTCTCATTTACCCACTCGGCTTGGGATGAAGGAAAATGTTTCCAAGCTACGAGATATTGGAGCCGACCTCTCCATTTCCGAGAGTCTAAAATCTCTTTAATTTTGAAATGTTGTTCACCCTCAATTAGCAATGGTATGGGGGGATCAGTTTGGGTCGGTCTCAGTGTAGAGGTATGCTCAGGTTTCAACAAACTAACATGGAAAACCGGGTGAATCCGACGAAGAGTTTTTGGCAGTGTCAATTGAACTGTGACAGGGTTCACAATCCGTTCAATTGGGAAAGGACCCACATACTTAGGGCCCAATTTCTTCGACTTTTGAGTGGTTTGTAAATATTTGGTCGAGAGAAAAACTTTGTCGCCCACTTGGTAAGACTTCTGTAGAGTTCTCTTTCTATCTGCAAATTTCTTATGAGACTGATGTGCATCATCCAATGCCTTACGAGCGACCGGCCAATTGAGTTGAAGTTGAGATATCCATTCGTCCAACGACTGGACGTTGGGTCTTTCACGAGGAAGCTCAGGTATGGGCACAAACTTTTGCCCCGTGGCGACTTTGAACGGGGTAAAGCCAGTACTACTGTGGACAGAATTGTTATATGCCACCTCCGCAAAAGGCAGCAAATCAGCCCAGTTGTCCTGCTGGTAGTTTATGTAACACCTAAGGTATTGCTCTAACACTGCGTTAGTTCTCTCACAGGCCCCATTAGTTTGGGGATGGTGGGTGGAGCTTAAGCCCTGGGTGGAGCCTATTAACTTCAAAAATTCCCTCCAAAAGTTCGAGGTAAATTGGACCCCTCGATCAGAAACTATATGCTCAGGGACACCATGCAGTCTATAGATATGTATGATGAAGAGTTTAGCCAACGATTTCACCGAGGGAATCTTGGAGCAAGGTATGAAATGTGCCTGCTTGGAGAACAAATCGGTTACCACGCAGATAACCATGTGTCCAGTGCTCTCGGGTAAATCTACTATAAAATCCATGGAGATTTCCTTCCAAGGAGCAGTTGGCCTGGCCACATTCTGTAACAGACCTGGTGGCTTACCAGGAGGTCTTTTGGCTGACTGGACAGCTCGCTACATAAGTCTCAATGTCTTTTTTCAATGAAGGCCACCAGAACTGTCGCTTAACCAGGTGTAAAGTCTTCACGAAACCAAAGTGACCAGCTGCCTTGGAATCATGAGTCTGCTGTAACACTTGGCTTCTCAAGGTCTGTGGTGCATACAATTTCGCTCCCACCCAGGCCAAGCCATCTCTAACGGTGCAGTTATTCGCATTTGCTAGGAACCACTCATCCGTTTTCAACGCTTCCTTAAATCGTTCCATCAAATCATTGGACAGCTCCGCCTCTTGCTTCTTCTTTTGCGCTCTGGTGACCACCGGGGCGGCCAGCTGTGTGGTTGACACGATCAGCCTTATCACTTCTTGACGAACACTGTTGTATTGAGGCATTCTAGATAAAGCATCTGCCATAAATTTTTTTTCCTCCCGGGATGTACTTCAAGGAGAAATTGAATCGTTTGAAATACTGGGCCCACCTAACTTGCTTAGGAGATAATTTTTTAGGTGTCTTTAAGGCCTCCAAATTCTTGTGGTCAGTCCATACCTCAAATGGGTGTTTCGCTCCTTCCAGGAAATGTCTCCAGGTAAGTAGAGCCCAACGAACTGCAAAAGCTTCCTTCTCCCAGACGGCCCATCTCCTCTGTGTCAGTCAACTTACGGGAGGTGTATGCACAAGGTTGTAGTGTTCCCTTCTCATTTAATTGAAGTAAGACCGCCCCAACAGCCACATCACTTGCATCGGCTTGGATCACGAAAGGGGCATCCATATCCGGGTGTTTCAGTACCGGTTCTGCAGCGAACAGTCGCTTTAGTTTTTCAAAAGCAGCTTGGCATTCCATGGACCACTTCAATGGTTGGCTAGGCTTTGGTTTCGTTTCCCCCTTCGTCTTTAAGAGATTGGTGATAGGCATTGCTATTTTAGCGAAAGACGGGATGAATTGCCGGTAAAAGTTGGCAAATCCTAAGAAACTTTGAAGCTGCTTTCGGGTCCTCAGCAGGGCCCAGTCCCATACCGCTCACACCTTCGCTGGGTCCATCTCGATGCCCTCGTGCGAAATGCGATATCCTAGGTAGTCAATTTTCTCTTGATGGAATTCACACTTGGACAGTTTAGCATACAATTTGGCAGCTCGCAGTTTGTGCACCACTGAGCGTACCAGTTTCACGTGTTCATCTCTAGTCTCCGTGTAGATAAGTGTTGTGTCTCACCTGTATCCACAGGTGAGCAATCAAAATTCTAAAGTTCCAAAAATATAAGCAACCAAAAACAAACCCCAACAAAGATAACTGCTGAGGTTCTTCCAGTCCCCAGCAGTAATTCTGAAATCTGTTTGGCAATCCTGAAGTGCCTATAAATCACAATGCCTCAGATAATCTTCACAGTACTTTCGCTCTAACAAGACACTTTGCTTCTGGCAAATTTCTCAAGCCAATCCGTTTCCTTTTATCCCCTAAGGGGGCGTGTTAGTCTCATTCATTAATCACTGGCTTGACGCCTCTTTCCCAATTGAGATTGACGTCTCAATCTCCGTCTATTTCTCACGTCAAGCCAGGATCCCTCAAAGTCCTCCTCCTCACTTGAAACCTCTCGCACGTTTTCCTGATTATCTGCCACCTGCTGCGTAATCAGAGAGGGAGATTCGGGGGAGGTAGAGGACTCCGACACCTCCAACAAATTAGGTTCCTCTCTCATAGCTAAGTCCACTTCCTCATCCTGGCTACCCTCAAAATCACTCAACAATGCAGGCTCAAATCTCACTGCCAGATCCTCTTCACTCAAGCTCACATCTGCTAACGGACCAGATTCAAATCCCAGAGTCACAACACTATCCCTCACCGCAGGGCCCTTCCCCCGAGTCTGATGATCCGGATGCGGTTTCGACGGAAAGCGTTCATGGAACCTCTGGATAATGTCTGGGGCATGAACTGTGGAAGCATCCGTCCACGAAAAAACTTCCGAGCCATCCGCTCTCCTCCCAACGAGGTACTGGAAACGTCCCTTTAGCCAGCAAGAATCAGTAATGCTGACCACCGTGTCATCAACATCAGCTTCCTCACTGGGTGTTGATGGAGAAACCGCACCAGCGGGAGCACGAAGAGTACACTCTGGGGAGTCAGGAACCAGAAGGGAACGATGGAAGACAGGATGAATGTGCATGGAGCGCGGTAGGGTAAGTCGATACGCCACAGGATTGATGATCGCCTCAATAGGGAATGGACCAATGAAACGGTGGTCCAGCTTCTTAATTGGGCGATCGACCCGAAGGTGCCTTGTGGATAACCACACCTTGTCACTCACAGCTAGCGGAGGCGTCGCCCAACGAGAACGATCTGCAAACCGTTTGTAGTCTTCCTTCGCCCGTTCTAATTGTTGTGCCACTAATCGGTGAACCGACTGCAATTCCTCGAGAAATTCTTGTGTTTCGGGAACCAGGGAATCCATCATTGTCAATGGAAAGAATCGTGGATGATAGCCCACATTCGCATAAAATGGCGTTACTTGAGTGGAGGTATGCTGAGAGTTATTGAAGGCAAATTCTGCCAAAGGGAGGTATTTCGCCCGATTGTTCTGTCGATGGTTGACAAAACATCTCAAATACTGAGTGAGGATGCCAATAACTTTCTCAGTCCTGCCATCAGTTTCCGGATGGTGCGCTGACGCCAAACACACCTGTACTTGTAATGCTGTCATTAACCGTTTCCAGAACTGAGCAGTAAACTGGACACCGCGATCCGAAACCACTCTGTCCGGCAGACCATGTAGTCGGAAGACATGCTGTAAAAATAACTGGGCTGTAGTGCGGGCTGATGGTGGTTTCCGACAAGGGATAAAATGAGCCATCTTAGTAAGCATATCGACCACCACGAGCACCGTCATGTAACCCGATGAGAAGGGCAAGTGCATTAGAAAGTCCATGGAGATTGCTCCCCATGGTCTGCCTGGAGTTGGCAGTGGTTGAAGGAGTCCAGGAGGCGCACCTGATGCTGCTTTTGCTTGTCGACATCGTACACAAGAAGCGACATAGGAAAAAATATCATGTCGAACTCAAGGCCACCAAAAAGTCCGGGTGACCAAGTGCAGAGTTTTGTAAAAACCAAAATGACCAGCAGCAGGGTTGTCATGACATTGCATCATGATGAGGGCTCTAAGCATCCTGATGGGTACATACAATAAACCCCGATGTCTTAGCAAGACCTCCTCCAAAGTCCATGGGGAATCAGGTCCAACTTCCCCCCTTCTTTGTTGCGACCACGCATCCAATTGCTGCGCCTCCCGTATTTGAGCCCTCAAATCCACCGGATCCTGAATCACGGCCAAAGATTCCGGTGGCAACACCGTTCGTGGAGGAAGAGGATCCTCGGGACCAATATATTCGGGTTTTCTAGACAATGCGTCTGCTCTCCGATTCTGTCCACTGGGAACATAGGTGATGGAAAAGTTGAACCTCACGAAAAACAACGACCACCGGATCTGGCGTTGGTTCAACTTCTTGGCAGTAGACAAATGTTCCAAGTTACGGTGATCTGTCCAAACCTCCACCTTGTGCCGAGCCCCCTCTAGGTGATGTCGCCAGATCTCAAATGCAGCCTTCATAGCCAGCAACTCCTCCCAAATGGTATAATTGCGCTCAGAAGTTGTGAGCTTCCTTGAATAATATGCGCATGGGAAAAGAGGTGCGCCATCCCTTGAAGCTTGCAACAACACCGCCCCAATAGCTACATTGGAGGCATCTGTCTCGACCACAAATGGACGATTCGGATCAGGATGCCTCAATATCGGTTCAGCCACAAAGGCTTTCTTTAGAGTCTCAAAAGCCTGTTGCTGCGGGGGGCCCCACTGGAACGGGACCTTCTTGCGAAGGAGCTGAGTGATGGGATCCATCAGCTTGGCAAAGTCCGGAATGAAGGTCCTATAGTAATTTGCAAACCCCAGGAGACATTGCATGTCCTTTACTCGACGAGGGGGTTCCCAACTACACAAGGCCTCTACTTTCCTCGGGTCCATGGCAATGCCCTCGGGAGAGATGATATGCCCCAAAAACTCTATAGAAGTCTGGAAAAAGAGACACTTCTCCAGTTTCGCATAGAATTGGCTCCCGAAGACGTTGAAGTACCTGACGGACTTAACGAAGGTGGCTATCCCTGGACCGAGAGTAGATCAAAATGTCGTCCAGATACACCACCACGAACCGATCAAGCATGTCCCTTAAAATGTCATTCATTAAATGCTGGAAAACCGCGGTAGCGTTGGTCAATCCAAACGACATTACGGTGTATTCAAAATGTCTGTATCGGGTGCCAAACGCCGTCTTCCACTCATCCCCCTTGCGCATCCGCACCAGGTTGTAGGCCCCTCGAAGATTGAACTTGGGGAAAATAGTAGCCTCCCGCAACCGCTCCATCAACTCCGGAATGAGCGGCAAAGGATAACTATTCCTCACCATGATGGCGATCAACCGGCGGTAGTCACAGCCCAAACGTAGCTCTCCCGTCTTCTTTTTTACAAAAAGAACGGGAGCAGAAAGAGGAGACGAGGATGGTCTGATAAATCCCCAGGCCAAGTTCTTATCCAGAAAGTCTCGAAGAGCAGCCAATTCGGGCTCAGACATTGAATATAATCAACCCTTGGGCAGTGGGGCATCAGGTAAAAGGTCCACAGGACAGTCATAGGCTCGATGTGGTGGTAACTGATCTGCCTCCTTCTCGCTGAAAACGTCGGAGAAGTCCAATAGCTCCGGTGGTATGGAAACAGCGGGGGCGGCGATGTCCTGACCAGTGCAGATATGTCTCAGATGATCTACACACTGGAGACTTGGGAATGAAATGGCATTTTGCACCCAAGCCACCAGAGAATCGTGCAACCTTAGCCAAGACACGCCGAGAACCAAAGGGAGATGAAGGTCCGAGGTGATATAGAAGCTAATCGCCTCTTCATGGTCTCCGATAACCATACGCAACGGCTGGGTGGTGAAACGAATGGGCCCAGACCGAAGCTCACACCCATCCACGGTTTCCACCTTGATGGGTGGATCCACAGCAACCAATGGGACCTCAAAGTGCGTTGCGAAGGCCTGGTCCATAAAACTAGTAGTAGCCCTGAGTCAACCAACGCAACTGCAGGAATCCCCTCCTTCTGGGACTGTAAGAAAACTTGAGTGTCCAACAGTAAATGCCGAGGAGGGCCAGGGTTCACCTCAGCAACTTGGGGTGGTGGTGTGAGATGTGCCCGACCTAGGGTTTCCCCGAGGTCGGGCCTACCCCGTTTCCTGGTGGGCCAGGAGTAGATTCAGGAACTGGTCTTCGTGTCCCTCTTCGTTTGCAGGAATTGGCAAAATGTCAATAAAGGCACAAGCCTCCCTGAAACCTTCGCGCGCGTTCTTGCGCCGTCAACCGAGGGCGGAGTGCACCCAACTCCATCGGCTCCTCAGTCCTGGTCGTAGTTTTATAAACTTCCAATGGCGCTGTTTGCAAATGTGAATGAGAAGGTGGTTCCACAACTGGCCGTCTGCTCCTGTGCTGTTGTAAACGGGCTTCAATACGCAAGCACTGAAGCACTAGCGCATCCAAGGTTAAAGCCCGCTCCGCATGCACTAACTCGTCTTTGATGTTATCTGCCAAGCCCTCCTGAAAAGCATCCATGTGGGCTGACTCATTCCAAGTAGAGTCCATGCAGAGCAGATGAAACTCTGCAATATATTCTTGCAGAGGACGTTCCCCCTGACAAATGTCCCGCAAACGTCTAGCCACGGTTTGAGTCTTTTTTTTTTTTAAACAAGTTTTATTTTCAAGACAAACAATACACAAATACACATAAACACAAAACACAAAAGCATAAAAAATCTTTTTTCTGAAAGTTGCTTAGTCCCGGGTTAAAACTCTTGGTACAGACACAAGTTCAGTTTCATATTCATTTTACATACCATTTCATATCTTATTAACATTTTCAATTTTCTATATAACTTCTCCTCTCCTTTAAATTTTCTCAATTTTTTTTCCTCCTCTCAATTCATATCCTAATATTTATTATTCTTTGTCTATTCTATTCCAGCCAATCATTTATTTTTCTTCTTTTAAAAAAAGAAGAAATACTTCTCCTGTACACTATATGGAGTATGATATGCCTTTATCTTTTTCCCTTATATTTATAGTACTTAATATAAAATACATAACATACATTGGGATTCTGTCTGGTACATTCTAAAATTATACTATATTATCAAAAATAATACAAATCTATTCATTAGTATTGATATTCATTCATATCTTAAACGTTTAACTCATTACTTTTCAATTAAATCACATGCTTTTATGAGAGCCCTATTTTCCATAATTATCCCCCCCCCACATCACATATTATAGCTCAATATTTCGTTGAAATGTTCCTCCTTCTTCTACTTCAAATCTCATTTCACAAAAGATTTTGCTAGTATACCATATTCTAATCATTAATTTTAACAATCATTTATATCTTAAACATTTTATCCATTTCAATTGAATATCATGCCTTTGTGGGAACACTTATGCTTTCCACGATTATTACCCCCCACATCACAATCTTGAATCATATTTCATTACAGTACTCTCTTTTTCTTAACAAAAATTTCACTTATTTATGTTAAATATTTTATCACATTTTAAGCTACATATTATTTCTAATTTTCTATAATTACTTCTAAATACAGATATAAAAATGCAATCTTATGTACCTTTCTAGAATCCCATTAACAATAAGATCTATCCATTATCTCTGAAAAACTTTTGCTTCTTAATATCTTGCTCCCCACCATTAGAGCTTCTCATCCCTTCCTTTCTCCCTTGCTTCTTCTTCTCCTTGTCCTCTTTAACCCCTTGTCTCTCCACCTCCCTTTTATTCTGCTTTCCCCCTTTCTGTTGCTTCTTAACATAATGTCCCTTTTTCACCTTATTCTTCTCTTTTTGGGCTGTTTTTTCAGATCTTAGAGACCTCTTTTCCTTTTTCTCTTGCTTTTTCCCATCTCCAATCAAAGTCCTTTTTTCATCAAAGATGGCTTCTTCTTCTTCTTTGTCCCCATCATCCTCATTCTGCTTCGCATAAATATAAACCGCCATTTCTAAGTATTGAAAAATAGTGCCAAGTCCATCTTCCCCTCCTTGTTTTTCTCTTTCATATTTTTGATATATAAGTTCCAATCCATCCACAGGTGATGCCATTGTGTAGAGAAAAAGTTTTTCCAAACAACCACCCAGATGATTTAATCAGAAATAATTTCCAAAGGTTCCAAAATCACCAAACAATCCAAACAGACTGTTTCTTTTAGATACCTTCTTCTTCTTCACTTTTCCTTTCTGAGGTTAAAGTAATCACAAATCCTTTTCAAATATATTTTTTGGAAGTTTTTTAACTCTTTGCAATTCTAGGCAGTCTTCTCCTTATTTTCAAATTTTGCTCTGATTTTTTTTCACTCTCCCTTCCCACTCACAGCCAAAAAGATTTTTTTTCCCCACTGTCACTTTAGGAAGGAGAGTAGAACAAAGAAAAATAAACTTTCCCCTTTAGGGTATTCGCAGCTTGTGGCTCTCACAAGGAACAATATATCCTTAACAGCTTTCAAGGTTCCAAATCACTTTCTCCCGTCTTGTCCCGGTTCAAAGCACCTTTCACTTTCTCCAGCTTTCTCCCTCCTGCACTTGCTTACCCGGCTGCAGCTTTCTTCGTGGCGGCCATTGCTGACCGCCGTTCCTCCGCCTCGGGAAAAGGGAGTTTAGCTGGCTGGGGAGGGGGTTTGCGGCACCCCCAAACCCCTTGCCGGATCCCCCCTATCTTCAGCTGCCTCTACGGGGCAGCTATATCCCCCAGATCCAAATGGATCGGGGGAACCTTGGCGGCGAACGCAGCAAGGATCGCGCGGTCGCAAATCCCTGCCACCGCCGAAGGCTAGCAAACGGTTTGAGTCTTAATAGGGTTTTCAAACATTACCCGCAATTGCTGCTGGAAACCCTGAAAATCATTCAACAAAGGGCTATCTTGTGTCAGCAAAGGAGTAGCCCATTTGGCAGCCTGACCAGATAAGAGGCTAATAATAAACCCCACCTTAGCCCGGTCATTAGGAAAGTCTTCAGGCCGCAAGATAATAAATAATTGGCACTGTCCCATAAATGCCGGGAACATATCAGTCTGTCCTGAGAATTTATCCGGCATAGATACCGGGCTTTTCCTAAAGGGAGGGGCTGAAGGAGCAGCAGGAGTTTGCAAATGTGAAACATGGTTTACCAACTATGTTACCTGGTGTTGGAGGACCTGGTTATTTTGTAGCAGTTGGTCTATTTGTTGCTGTTGCTGCTCCACCAAACACTGTAGTTGAGTTTGGTCCATCTTGGTATGAAGATGGTTTGTCAGGCCAGAAGCAAAAATGTTATGTCTCACCTGTATCCACAGGTGAGCAATCAAAATTCTAAAGTTCCAAAAATATAAGCAACCAAAAACAAACCCCAACAAAGATAACTGCTGAGGTTCTTCCAGTCCCCAGCAGTAATTCTGAAATCTGTTTGGCAATCCTGAAGTGCCTATAAATCACAATGCCTCAGATAATCTTCACAGTACTTTCGCTCTAACAAGACACTTTGCTTCTGGCAAATTTCTCAAGCCAATCCGTTTCCTTTTATCCCCTAAGGGGGCATGTTAGTCTCATTCATTAATCACTGGCTTGACACCTCTTTCCCAATTGAGATTGACTTCTCAATCTCCGTCTATTTCTCACGTCAAACCAGGATCCCTCAAAGTCCTCCTCCTCCTCACTTGAAACTTCTCACACATTTTCCTGATTATCTGCCACTAGCTGCTGCGTAATCAGAGAGGGAGATTTGGGGGAGGTAGAGGACTCCGACACCTCCAATAAATTAGGTTCGTCTCTCATAGCTAAGTCCACTTCCTCATCCTGGCTACCCTCAAAATCACTCAACAATGCAGGCTCAAATCTCACTGCCAGATCCTCTTCACTCAAGCTCACATCTGCTAACGGACCAGATTCAAATCCCGGAGTCACAACAGATAAGGATGTCATCAAGGTAAACAAAAAAACCCTTGTATAAGTGTTCATGGAGTACCTGATTGATCATTTGCATGAAAACAGCTGGAGCCCCCTGTAGGCCAAAAGGAAGAACATTGAACTGGAAACAACCCATCGGGCAGTTAAACGCAGTTTTCCACTCATCTCCTTCTTTAATTTGGACTCGGTAATACGCCTCTCTCAGGTCCAACTTCGTGAAAATCTTCCCTTTGGCCAGGTGAGCTAACATGTCCTTCATCAGGGGGAGGGGGTACACGTTTTCCACGGAGATAGCATTTAAGTTTCGGTAGTCAACCACCAAGCGTTTGGAGCCATCTTTCTTTTCACGGAACAACACTGGGGCCGCCACCCGAGGCGTAGCGGGTTGGATGAAACCACATTTCAAATTTTTATCGATAAACGATCTCAACTCCTCCAATTCCCATGGCGTCATCGAATATAGTTTTGGTTTCGGGAGCATCACCCCAGGCAGAAATTCAATGCTACAGTCTGTTGATCGATGAGGGGGAAGCTCATCGGAAGCCTCTTCGCTAAACACCTCTCTCAAGTCCCAGTATTCCTTCGGGATTTTTTCTCTCCCTCCAAGGTCTCGGCACCCGTGGAGGCTGACTCAGCCAGGCTCTGTAGTTTCGGATGGGATTGCTCCTCCCCTTCTGGTCACTGATCGGTACGGATCCGTAACCACCCTTCCTCCAATTCACATGGGGATTCCACTTGCGGAGCCAGGGCAACCCCAATATTAATGGATGCTCCATTCCGGGGGCCACAATAAAGCACAGAATCTCACTATGGGTTCCCATGGTCATCTCTAGTGGTTCCGTTATAAAACACGCAGGGCAACTTCCCGCCACAGATCCATCCAGTTGGCAAAAGGATATGGGCGTTTCTAAAGTTCTCAGTCTGATGCCCATCTCCTTAACTACTTTCATACTGATTACGCACCTCATGCACCCAGAGTCTAGTAAGGCCAGCATTTCTCCCTCAGTCCCCGAAGTGAGCACCCTTAGTTTTACTGGGATGGTCATGGGCCCCTTGTTTGGACTTACCGGGACGTCGTCTTCTGAGTCAGTATCACTCTCTTCAAGGAAGGTCGGAGGTCCCAGCTCGCCTCCTGCCGGAGGGGTGACCTCTACAACCTCCCCCATCTTTAACACGGTTTCACAAGGTTTGGCTGGGGAGTTTTCAGGCTTCCTCCCTGCCCTCTGCGCTCCCTTTGGGTCCAGCCTGACCCTGCAATCCGCAATCCGGTGGCTCTCCTTCCCGCATCGAAAACAGGCAGTGGACGTGGGTCTCGCCATTACTCCTCTCTTCCGAGGCTTTGGGGTCTCTCGGAGACATGGGGGGCGGTTTGCTCCATGCAGAACCTCCTCTGCGTCTGCTTCAGGTCAGATCTATTTCCACTTCTTCTGCTAGCAAATACCACAGTTGCAGATCATAGGGATCCCTTCTGGAGATGCACATGTGGTATATATCTTCATTTAAGCCATCTTTGTAAGCTTCTATCAGGGCTCCCTGGGACCAGCCTCGGATGTGGCATGCCAGTTGCCTGAACTCTTGGGTGTAGTCAGCAACTGACCTCCCCCCTTGATTTATGGTTTTTATTCTGATCCTAGCCTTCCTCTCCGCTAGAGGGTCCTCAAACCTTCTCCTCAATGCAGTCATGAAGGGATTGACATTCCACAGTTGGGGGGAGTTATCATTATACAAAGTCACCATCCACTCTGCTGCTATTCCCTCCAGAAGTGAATTCTCTCTCGTATTCTTCCATATAGCTCCAAATTTGTGCCAGGAAGAAACCCAAATCCTTGGGACTTCCCCAAAATTTCACTTCCAAGGGGGGCAGGTTGAAGGCTCCACGCCTTCCAGGGATCAGACCTCCCGCTGGGCCCCCCGGAGCTGCAGCCGGCTGCTGCGCTGGTGTAGGCTGAGCTAGGAGGGTGGGGGATGCCCAGCTGCCCCTGGCTGAAGCTGCTCCCCCTTCCCCCTCATACCTTGGAGCGATGCGGGGCTTCTCGAAAGCATCATTTAGGAGCTGTCTGGCTTGATCCAGCATTCTCTCTCTTCCCTTTCTTGCCACAACTGCTCCCCCGCATGTCTTCGGATTACGGTGATTCCAGGGGGGGAGGTATTCAAGATCCCTCCATCCAACACCCAACGACCATCTGGGCCTCTCAGCTGGAGCTTCTTCCAGGGTGAGGTCGGCTAGCAGATCAGCGGCTGGTGCCTCCGGTAACAGCACCAACTGCCCCCCCACAGCTCCCTGGTTGTCTTCTTCACTAGCTGGAGATGACATTATGTGAAACCCCCTCGGAAGAAAAGTTGATATTTTCTCCGGGTGGGCTGATTTTAGATTCAGAATAATGTCAGTCTGTGCTCCATTCAAAATCCAAGAAAGAAATACTCAGACTCCATAGGTTAGAGCAAAGTTTATCCTTTTACTGGAAATCAAAGTGGAAGCTACAAGTTAAATTCTGAATCTAAAGAATTTGGCGCGCAGATCACATATACAAAGGGATGGAATTGTTCCCACCCCCCAAAGTTCAAAAGACTCTTCCAATTAAAAGTTCTGAATATGATCATGTGGGCATCTTCAGGTGGCGATGAGGCCTCTGTCCGTTGACCTTGACATATTTTGATAAAACTTTGCAGCTGCGCAAAAGGAAAGAAAACTAGGCAAGGAAATGGAAACTTAAGAATAGGAATTTATACTCCCCCTCCTCCTTCACATTTACAGCACAGGAATGTAACACCTCCAGCTTTCTTCCCCTCCAATTCCCCCTACCCCCGTTACTAATGACAGCCGAAAGAGAGCAGTGAGCATAGCAGTAGAAAAGATGTAGAAGAGATCACAGTAGAAAAGATGTAGAAGAGATCTTGAGGCTGACACTATGGACCGAGTAGGCTTTTTGCTTCCCCCCATCTATTTTTTACTCTGTCACCTGTTGCCATTTTAATGCAGGTAGCATTATCCTCATAGATGATTACAGCATTATTTAGCTTTACATTTTAATCCTGTAACAGCTGTACATACCAAGTTACCTCTGAACAAAGTTCAGACAAAGAAATAAATTCTGCCTCTGCAGTAGAAATGGCTACAGTTGTTTGCTTTCTGGACTTAGTAAAGGTATCACACATGGGATAAACGCTAGTCCTGCTATTCCACATAACAACACAAACAGCATTTGTTTAACCCAACCGGTTCCTGGTGGTTGGTTCCTTGTATTTCTTCTCATGGAAAACATTAAAAATCCATTTCATTTTCGGATCTGAGCTTTCCCTAAGGAGTTATCCCAAGGCATATCCAAGGCATATCTCAAAATGATGGGTAGAACTCAATTCAGCCAGAAAACACTACTTTTGATGCAGAGCTCAGATTTCGAAAAGAACTTCATTTTCATGTTCCCCATGGTGGAAAACATTGAAAACCCACTACCTTTTTGGATCCAAACTTTCCCTTAAGAATTAACTCAAGGCATATCTCAAAATGGTGGGTAGAACTCTTCAGCCAGAAAACACAACTTTTTACACAGAGCTCAGATTTCCAAAAGAACTTCATTTTCATGTTCCCCAGGGTGGAAAACATTGAAAACCCACTTCATTTTCAGATCCGAGCTTTCCTTTAGGAATTATCCCAAGGCATATCACAAAATGGTGGATAGAACTCAATTCAGCCAGAAAAGCCAACTTTCGACACAGAGCTCAAATTATGAAAGAAGCACATAATCTTGCTCCCCATGGTGGGAACATTGAAAATCCATTTTCGGATCCGAGCTTTCCATGAGGAGTTATCCCAAGGGATATCACAAAATGGTGGATAGAACTCAATTCAGCCAGAAAGGGCAACTTTTGATGCAGAGCTCAGATTTAGAAAATAAGCACATGTTCCCCATGGTGGGAAACATTGAAAACCCACTTATTTTCGGATCCGAGCTTTCCATGAGGAGTTATCCCAAGGTATATCTCAAAATGGTGGAAAGAACTCAATTCAGCCAGAAAAGCCAACTTTTGACGCAGAGCTCAGAGTATGAAAGAAGCACATATTCTTGTTCCCCATGGTGGGAATCATTGAAAATCCACTTCATTTTTGGATCTGAGCTCGGGTCATCACTATGTTTGGTATCTAGGGATTCAAGGGATCTTTACTTTCCAAGCCTGAATTCACTCCTCCTTCGATAGGGATTCCCTTATGTTGCTTTAATGAAAGATTGGCTTTATGAATCTCATTACACAGGGTTCAAACCACCCAGTGGGGAAGCTAGTATAGGCATATTTTTCACATACCCTATACATACCCCCTGGGGCAATCCAGTTGCTGTTATTTGCTTCATGATTCTCTAAATAACACACTTCACTACTAGTCACATTTTTATTAGAACTTCACTCAGACCATTCTGTCTCATTGGGCAAAACATATAGCCATCAGTGATCAAAATTTGTTGGATTCCCATTAATCTCCCATATTTGAATCCACACATACATACGCAAGGCACACAAAGTTCTTGTTAAAGTGCCCAATTTCCCCCTCTCTTCTTCCTGTTGCACGGCGTTAAGGTTCTTTTGACACCTAGCTGACTTACAGTAAGTTTTATACATACATACATACATACATACATACATACATACATACATACATACATACATACATACATATATATTCTGAGGTTTACCATAATATAATCACTTTTTAATTATCACATTCTAGGTTAGTAACAATAGTCTCCTAGCTACTACATATCACATATTTCTAATTTCTAATTTTTGTAGTATAATACTGCACATTTCCACTCTTTCATGCATCATTTTCTTTATGTTTCTTAATTCCAATTTTATTTCCTCACAAAGTTCTGCCATTTTTGTGCACTTCTTTTAATTTTTATTTTCCCTTTCTTTGCTGTTTAAGTTTAATCTAATTGCCCAGCAATATATTTCATCCAGCATCTTTGTTTGTTTTAAACAATCAATGTCCATAAATCTTTATTTCCAGGTTCCTTCTATTAATTCCTTTTTCAATTTTTTCCAAAGTCACCAAGTAATCCCAGGTTAATTTCTTCACATTTCTTTTTTATCTTTATAATATTCTGTTTTTTCACTTTTCAGGGTTCCTGTATTATTATAACAAAGTTCCTCTTATTTTATGTCAAGTTCCAGTTTTAAAAGGACCAAGCACTTTTCAAAGAGTGACTGAAAATTTTCCTTTGCCATTAGGTGGTGCTCTCTGCCTTCACTTTCTTTCTTCTTTTTTTAGGCTTTTAAATTTCAATAATTCAATGATTCCAATTATTAGCTGTTATTTCTTTTTAACACATTCAATTCCAGCATTTAATTATGCCTATTTAGTGCCAAAATCATATATTTATCCAGTTTAATTTCCAAGTCTTTTATAGTCAAATATTTTCTTCTAGCTTCCTCCTTCAGTCTAGTTTTCTTTAAAGTTCAAAGACACTTTCACCTGTTTCCAATTTTTCTCTCTCTCTGGTTGCTGCTTTTATAATCTTTTCTAAGAATTTCTTTATTTCTTAATTCCACAGTATCTTAATGTCCACATGTTCACACTTCACTCATGACTTCTTCGCTCCAGGACAGTCTTATTTTTCTGGACTGCCTCCTGTCTTCTTGGTGGCCATTTTAGACCACTATTGCAGCTCATCTTCAGAAGGGGTTTTACTTATTGGGAAGGGGAGATGTGGCTTCCTTCAACCCCCCAGTGGATCCCCCTTTCTTCACCACCCCTCCAGGGTGGTTCCAGTCCCAATTGGGACCCTCCAACAAGAGAGCACAGAGTGAAACAGTGCATCATCACGGATTTCGCTGCAACATGACAGGAAGACAACCAGAAGTCCCCCCCCCCTCTGTCTTGTCTCTCTCTTTTTCCCTCTCCCCCCTCTCTTCCTCCTTCTCTCTCTCTCTCTCTCTGCTCTCTCTCTCTCCTCTGTCTTGTCTCTCTCTCTTTCCCCCTCTCCCTTTCTCCCTCCCTCTCTCTGTATGTATCTTCTCTCTCTCTTTCCTTCTCTCTCTCTTTCCCCCTCTCTCTCTTTCTCCCTTTCTCCCTCTCTGTCTTGTCTCTCTCTATTTCCCTCACCCCTCTCTCTTCCTCCCTCCCTCCCTCTTTCTCTCTCTCTCACTCTGTGTCTTGTCTCTCTCTCTCTTTCTTCCCACCCTCTCTCTCTGTCGGAGGGACCTCTGAACTGGTGCTGGGTGGTGGGAATCTGATGTCTGGAGGCTGATGAGCCTGAAGACCAGATGGCCGGTGGGGAGGTGGGGCAATCCTGCAGTCTTCCTAGCAAACCCGTGCATTGAGGAGGCCAAGCAGCAGCGGGAAGAGTGTGCACCTCCTGAGCAGGAAGAGGCTGCCAGCGATGCCCTCAGGTGAAGATGTTGTGAGGGGCGGCTTGACCCCTCCCCTCAGGAGTTGCAAAGCACTCACTGCCCCTCTGTAACCCGCCAAGCCTCCTTTTTCCTACTGGGTGAGTGAGTACTTCTGGCAAGGAGGAAGAGAAGCAAGGTGGGAGGAGGCTTGGTGGCTGCCAGAGGGTTGGCGAGCACTTTGTGGCTCCTGAGGGGAGGGACATGGGAAATTGCATCCTCCCCTCACAAGCCAGGGTATACCCAGGAAGTGCTCCAATGCTGCAATCTCCCGTGCGCTACCCTCCCTCCCCGTGCACATCACTCCATCTGCCGCTGGTATCACCCCTGTTGCACTGTGCACTACCAAAAATTTCTCATGGACCACCATTGACCATCAGTGACCAGTGGTTGGCAACCTCTGTTATGGAGTGAAAAATATGGTAATTCATTTTGGATTCAAATCATCACAGTCTGTTGTGAGTAGCTTGCTTTCCAACTGGCTTGAAAATCATGTAGATATTCATCAAAGGATCTTCATAAAATTGCAGTGAGTTCTTGAGGGAATGCCACAGGATTCAACTTGGATTGTCTACTTTTCAACATGTTTGTTAAAGGAGACATGAGAAATGACAAAGAATGGAATGGAATTGCTAATGTCTTAGAAGACATAAATAAAATTGAAATAATATTGATAAGCTATACAATGAGTTGAAAATAACAGATTAAATAGAAAACAAATACATAGACCCATAGCCTGACAATTCTATTTTTGAAAAAGTAACCAGAACAATAATTTTACTAAACTTATGTCAATTATGTAGTTGAAAGTAAAGCAGAATCAATTTAGGCTGGGTTAACTGATAGTTTCCAAAGCACACAAAGGTCAGTTCCCCCTTTTGGTAATTGTGTCTGTTTCTAGGCATAAGGTTTTAAGAAGGATTTAGACAACAACCCGAAGAGAAAGAAATCCCCACTAATGAACCACAAGACTCCTGCACAGTTCTTATATATAAAGAAACTTTAAAGGAGAATGAAAATTCCACCAAATGTTCCCTATGTGACAACTATGCTCACCATGACTGTTTGGGATTACCCAAGCAAATTACTCAATTCCTAGAATCATCCAACCATACATTTCCATATTTCTGCCAACCATGCAGACCCAAACTGGATAATATATTATTATATATTGAAAGAGTTGATACCATAGAAACATGAATAACATCCCTTGCCACCATAGTAGCATCCCTGGACACTATAAAAGCAAGATTAACTAACCTTGAAAAAAAAGACACAATGCAAAAAAAGCGAACATCCAATAAGCTACAAACCACATCTCTACCCAACAACCACAACCCAATCCACAAAAAAACACTAATCCAACAAATAATAATATCCCAAATCCTCATCAAAGAAGCTGTTGAGCGTGAATGGAAGCATAAGATGTCCAAATGCCATCTTATTTGGTCTAGAGGACAACAGTGACAATGATGACATCACAAATGTCTGCAATATCATCAGTTGTTATGTCCCACCTTCAAAATCAAATAAGCAACGCCGAAAGCAGTCGTCCTCAAAAGCAAAACAAACGAAGAGGAGTTTCAGAAGATAACAGCTGCTATTATTCACAGTCTACAGCACATTAATCCTGGCTTAAATCCACAAGCCTCCGAGCTTTGACCGTTGCTTCTCCACGTAAATTAAACGCTTTGTTCCTGACAAATTTTCAAACTCAGGCGGATCCTTTTATAGTTATTAGGGCAACAGTTAATTTCCCTAATTACTGACTTGCCCTTCTCCTGCGTTCCAGCTGGCCTTGCCTCTTAAAGCGGCGTCTATTCCTGACATCTAACCAACAATTCTCCAAGTTCTCGTCTCCACTTGAAGACTCTCTTAAAACTTCTCTGTCAGCCATTCCCGGCTGATGATCAGATACTGAACCAGAGGAGGTCGAAGGTCCTGACCATTCTACTAAATCAGGTCTGTCCTCTCTTGCCACGTCCATCTCCTCTTCCTGATTATCATTCCAATCACTGAGCCATGCTGGCTCATATTTCTCTGCCATGTCCTCCTCACTTGAGCTCATATCAGCCACAGGAGCTGAATCCAAGTCCGGAGCCACAACAATCAGTGACTATCAAGCATCAAGCATCTCCCCTGATGAAATACTTGACATTTCCCGCATTGGCCCAGAGTTCAAAAACAGTGATGATTTGGTGGCCTCATGCTTCTGCAAGGTCATTTGCAAAAATGAATCAAGCAAATGAAAATTCATTTACACTATAAATTCACTCGTCAAAAGCAACACCAACCATAAAAACCTCCATTCTCACCCTGACCTAACCTTACAGCAACATGTATGATCCCATGAACTACGCTCTGAGCTCAAAAGACTCCATGAACAAGGAAATACTAACCTATACATTGACTACCACAAAGAATGTATCAAAAGCAAGACCTTCAACTTACATCCCAATAACCATCACCCCAACATCCAACATTAGGCATACATGCCCCTCCAGACCCACTACTATATATCTAAAATGCAAACTAATCAATGCAAGAAGGCTCGCAAACAAAATGCATGAATTCCTCATCTTATTAGGCACGACCATATTTGACATTATATGAGACATGGCTAAATGCATCTTTTCCAGACTCCATTACCACAGTCAGAGAATATCACGTTTATCGGTCAGATAGCAAATTCTGTAGAGGAGGTGGAGTTGCTACAAAAAATCCCTAAATCTAAAAAAGATTCAAATTACACAGGAACTTGCTCTTACAGAGACCATTGTCTGTGAACTGTCCTCAAATACCACAATCTGCTTACTATGCTACAGAGCCCCTGATTATGACATTGTTCATGCAAACAAGCTAACTTCACTGCTAACATGGGCTACCTCTTGCCCACACCTCTTATTTTCCTTGGTCACCTTAATCTAAATGTATATACATCTGATCCCATACATGCAACCTTGTACAAAGCTGTTACTACACTGGGACTGGAGACTCAACAACTGCCTCAACCTCATCTTCTGCAACAACTCAAACTCAATATATGGCCTACAAATACAAGAACCCTTTTCAAACAGTGACCATAGTATGATCGACTTTTTTCTCAATTTATGCCCTCACAAAGAGGATCATAATGATGGATCCCCAAAATACAACTTCAAAAAAGCCATGATCTCATAGATGCCGACCTATCATCTTTTGATTGGCACATTCTGTTCTCTAGCTGTAATACTATGGAAGATCATTATAATGCATTCTTGTTTGAACTTGAAAGAGTCATTAAATTATATGTACTATTAGTAACCTTTGAAACAAAACAAAAAAACAAATTACTATAACAATAAGGAAATTTCAATTAAAAAAAGATTGCTGTGGCATAAAAAAAACCTAACTACATAGCAAACTTTAAAAAACCAATACAACACCCCGTGCTGACAGATAAAGGCAGAATGCATAAATTACCACTGCAAACAAGAGGAAAACTTCCTATGTACAAAATCCACCCATGCTTTCTACAATTTTGTAAACACCAAACTTAAAGACTCAAGAACCATCCCACCCCTAAAAGGACCAAATGGGAAAGACTGCAGTGATGAAGCCGTTAAGGCCAACCTCTTCAACACATTCTTCAGTTCAGTCTTTGTAAACAGCAATGGCTCATGCCCCACATTTCCTAGTTGTACCACAACTAACTGTAATGATCTACTACATATTGACTTTACAGAAGATAATGTAGAAAAGGCACTACGTAACCTAAAACTATCCCTATCTATTGGCCCAATGGATTATGTGCATACTTCTTTAAAAAGCTCTCTTCTGCCATAGCAGAACACCTAAGCATTATATATGAGATATCATTCAGAACCAGCTCCTTACCAAACTTATGGTCCTTAGCTATGGTCATTCCTATCTTCAAAAAAAGTGACCCCAGCCTGGTTGAAAACTACAGACCAATCTTACTTGGTTGTATCACATGCAAAGTCATGGAATCAATCATTAACCAATTCATCACCCTCCACTTAGAGTCAAACAACCTAATCTCCAATAAACAATTTGGTTTCAGGGAAACAATTGTCCTGCAATCTTCAACTCCTACACTGCAAAAACATATGGATTACTCTACTTAACCAGGGTAAAACTATAGATGCAATTTACATAGTGTCAGCATTCCAGGGAAGATCCATTCCTGTCAGTAACTCCAAGACACATGCCAGCTCAAAGCACTTTTATTAGAACAGTACCTGGCACAGGGAAACTTGGAACTAAATCTTCCCAGCTTCCCCACAAAGTCCCAAGCTACAAGCCATCCCCTTTTTTTCTTCATCACCAGATCACGTGCACCAATCCCAAAGTAAGTTTTAATTCTTTCCGCACCACACTCTATAACCTTGAACTATCAAAATAATATATTTTGTCTACTAAGAGCTACTCAATTAACATCAACCCCTCCCACTTTCTTCAACTATGTGGCAGTGATGAATTCTATAGCTGACAGGTGTTCCCCATTGAAATATCCTTCTCCTATAAGAAAATAAGAAACAAAACACAAACAGGGGTTAATGTGTTGTCCTTAACCCCCTCTTCCCCCTCTAAGAGGACCCTTCGGTTTGTGGGGGAATTCCTCATGGAATTGGTTAACTAATCTATCTGTACATCCCAACTTTTTATTCAAGTAGCATCTGATATAGGGTAACCCTTCCATAAGACTAAATATTGCAACCATCCTCAGTGTAATCTAGAATCAAGGATTTTCTTGATTTCATAATGTGTCTCACCCTGTACAATTAAAGGTTTAGGGGGAGCAATTGGTATTGGTCTTATCATTGATGCAACAGCTGGTTTTAATAAACTACTATGGAACACTGGGTTAATTTTTCCCAATAGCCAGGGAAGACTTAATTGGACCATGACCAGATTGATTATTTTTGAAATCGGGAATGGACCTAATAATTTAGGCACCAACTTCTTACTAGGAAGTTTCAATGTAAGATATTTGGTTGAACAATATACTTTGTCTCCTACTTTAAATTGTGGTGGAGGGATCTATGTTTGTCCACCTGCTTTTTGTTATCCTTTGCATATCCTCCCAACCTTTTTTAATGAGTTCATCCATTCTGTTACAGACATGGATGTAGGAGGTTCTCTAGGTAATTCTGGCATAGGGACAAATTCCATGCCAGTGTTGATTTGGAATGGAGTCAACCCTGTGCTGCTATGTACTGCATTATTATAAGCAACCTCTGCAAATGGTAATAATTCAGCCCAGTTTTCCTGTTGATAGTTTACATAGCATCTAATGTATTGTTCCACCATGCATTAGTTCTTTCTGCTGCTCCGTTGCATGCAGGATGGAATGCTAAGGATAACACTTGGAGTGACCCAATAGACTTTAAAAACTCCCTCCAAAACTTAGCGGTAAATTGTACCCCTCTGTGTGATATTATTCTATGAGGTACTCCATGTAGCCTATAGATATGCTTCATGAATAGTTTTGCAAGCTTTTTTGCAGATGGAAGTCCTTTACAGGCTGTAAAGTGGGCCTGCTTAGAGAATAAGTCAATTACAATCCAAATGATTGTATTCCCTTCACTCTCAGGTAATTCTACGATAAAGTCCATTGCAATTTCTTCCCACGGCTGTGTTGGTTCAGCTACTTGTTGGAGGAGGCCAGGTTTTTTTTCCAGTTCTGTGTTTCATCATGGCACAAATTGAGCAGCTTTTTACATAGTCCTCGATATCAGGTTTCATTTTTGGCCACCAGAGCTGTCTTCTGACTAAATGTAGGGTTTTAAGAACCTGAAGTTTCCCCCCAGCCCTGAGTCATGGCTACGCTTTAGTACCATTAGTCTTAGGTTTGCGGGTACATAAAGTTTAGTCCCTTTCCAAGCCAGTCCCTCATTCATTGTTAATTCGGTTTGATGCTCCACAAACCAGGGATCGGTCAATAAGGCTGCTTTCAACTCTGTGGTCAGTTTGTCTTCCAGGCATTTGGGGTTGCGGTTGGCTTGGTCTCGAGTGGTTACTTGGCCTGCCGATTGAGCTTCTGATATCAAAGCCTGCACTAATTCCTCTTGGTGACTGTCAAACTGGGGTTTCCTGGACAGGGCGTCAGCCAATAAGTTTTCCCTCCAGGGATATACACTGCTCAAAAAAATAAAGGGAACACAAAAATAAGACATCCTAGATCTGAATGAATGAAATATTCTTATTAAATACTTTGTTCATTACATAGTTGAATGTGCTGACAACAAAATCACACAAAAATTATCAATGGAAATCAAATTTAGCAACCCATGGAGGTCTGGATTTGGAGTTACACTCAAAATTAAAGTGGAAAAAAACACTACAGGCTGATCCAACTTTGATGTAATGTCCTTCAAACAAGTCAAAATGAGGCTCAGTAGTGTGTGTGGCCTCCATGTGCCTATATGATCTCGCTACAACGCATGGGCATGCTCCTGATGAGGTGGCAGATGGTCTCCTGAGGGATCTCCTCCCACACCTGGACTAAAGCATCCCCCAACTCCTGGACAGTCTGTGGTGCAACATGGCGTTGCTGGATGAAGCAAGACATGATGTCCCAGATGTGCTTAATTGGATTCAGGTCTGGGGAATGGGTGGGCCAGTCCATAGCATCAATGCCTTCATCTTGCAGGAACTGCTGACACACTCCAGCCACATGAGGTTTAGCATTGTCTTGCATTAGGAGGAACCCAGGGCCAACCGCACCAGCATATGGTCTCCCAAGGGGTCTGAGGATCTCATCTCGGTACCTAATGGCAGTCAGGCTACCTCTGGCGAGCACATGGAGGGCTCTGCAGCCCCCTAAAGAAATGCCACCCCACACCATTACTGACCCACTGCCAAACCAGTCATGCTGGAGGATGTTGCAGGCAGCACAACATTCTCCATGGCATATCCAGACCCTGTCACCTCTGTCACATGTGCTCAGTGTGAACCTGCTTTCATCTGTGAAGAGCACAGGGCGCCAGTGGTGAATTTGCCAGTCTTGGTGTTCTCTGGCAAATGCCAAACGTCCTGCATGGTGTTGGGCTGTAAGCACAACCTCTACCTGTGGATGTCGGGCCCTCATACCACCCTCATGGAGTCTGTTTCTGACCATTTGAGCAGCCACATGCACATTTGTGGCCCGCTGGAGGTCATTTTGCAGGGCTCTGGCAGTGCTCCTCTTGTCCCTCCTTGCACAAAGGCGGAGGTAGCGGTCCTGATGCTGGGTTGCTGCCCTCCTAAGGCCTCCTCCATGTCTCCTGATGTACTGGGCTGTCTCCTGGTTGCGCCTCCATGCTCTGGACACTATGCTGACAGACACAGCAAAACTTCTTGCCACAGCTCGCATTGATATGCCATCCAGGATGAGCTGCACTACCTGAGCCACTTGTGTGGGTTGTAGACTCCGTCTCATGCTACCGCTAGAGTGAAAGCACCGCCAGCATTCAAAAGTAACCAAACCATCAGCCGGAAAGCATAGGAACTGAGAAGTGGTCTGTGGTCACCACCTGCAGAACCACTCCTTTATTGGGGATGTCTACCTGCCTATGCTTTCCACCTGTTGTCTATTCCATGTGCACAACAGCATATGAAATTGATTGTCAATCAGTGTTGCTACCTAAGTGGACAGTTTGATTTCACAGAAGTGTGATTGACTTGGAGTTACATTGTGTTGTTTAAGTGTTCCCTTTATTTTTTTGAGCAGTGTATTTCACATTAAAGTTGAACCGCTTGAAGTATTGAGCCCAGCAGACTTGTTTAGGTGATAGCTTCCAAGGTATCTTTAGAGCCTCAAGGTTCTTGTGATCAGTCCACACCTCAAATGGCTCCTTCACCCCTACTTGGAAATGTCTCCAAGTCAACAAAACCCATCATACTGCAAATGCTTCTTTCTCCCAGACCACCCATCTTCGCTCTGTGTCCATTAGCTTTTTGGACACATAAGTGCAAGGCATCAGTCAGTTCTGAGAGTCTTTTTGTAGCAGAACAGCCGCTATCGCCACATCACTAGCATCAGCTTGGGCTATAAAAGGTCTGGTCAGGTCTGGGTGCTGGAGAATGGGCTCAGCTGCAAAGAGGCGTTATAAGGTTTCAAAAAGCAAGGGGTTGATTGGGCTTCGGTTTGGTGGGTGAAGGGCCTGTTTTTAATAACTCTGTCAAAGGGAGGGCAACCTCAGCAAAAGAAGGAATGAATTGTCTATAGAAATTGGCAAAACCCCAAAAGCTTTGAAGTTGCTTTCGTGTTTTGGGGGGTTGCCAGTCCAGCACAGCTTTCACTTTTCCAGGGTCCATCTCAATTCCCTGGTTGGATATTTGGTAGCCTAAGTAATCCAGTGACTCCTTGTGGAATTTGCATTTTGACAGTTTTACATATAATTTGGCGGCCAAAAGTTTTTTCAGGACTTGTCTGACCAATTTGACATGTTCCTCGATGGTTTCGCTGAATGTAAGGAGGTCACTCAGGTAGACATGGACCCCCTGGTAGAAGTGCGGATGTAACAATTCATTGATGAGTTGAACAGCATTGGAGTGGCCAACTTAGATTTGGCAGATTCAATGAAACCTCTGTCCAAATTGCTATTGATGTATTTTCTCAATTCAGTCATTTCAGCTGGTGTCATGGAATACATCTTTGGTTTTGGCAGTTTTGCCCCAGGTTATAATTTTATGGTGCAATCTGTGGCTTGATGAGGAGGTGAAAGATTACATTCCTCTTCACTGAATGCCTCAGCCAAGTCTCTATATTGTTTGGGTACTTGGGGAATACCTGGAAGAAGGTCTGAGGTGGTGGTTGCTACTTCAGTTTCTGGACCCAGGTTGGATGGTGGTTTCTTCGTGGGAGGAAGTGGGGGCTGTGGGCCCGCTCCAATAATGATTTTCCATAATCCATCTTCCCACTTGATGGTAGGGGCCCATTTATCTAGCCAAGCAAGTCCCAATATGACAGATTCTGACATTCTTGGAGGTACTGTAAAACATATGAGTTTGCGGTGAGGACCCATCTCCAGTTTGATTAATTCAGTCATTTGGGTGGCTGGGGTCCCCCCAATTAATGTCCCATCCACTTGTTCAAATCTGATTGGGTGTTTTAGTGGTTTAGTTTTTATGCCCAATTGTTCAACGATGGGGAGCCCAATAAGACATCTAGAGCATCCAGAATCTATGACAGCTTCTAATTCCCCTGCCTCCCTGGTGTCAGGCACCACTAACTTCACTTTGACAGTAAAAGGTATGATGGGCGCACCCACCATAGGATCATCTTTGTCAGTGGGTTGTCCAGGGAAGTTGTGTTGGTCTGGAAGATTGTTGCTCCCTTCTGCATGGAGAGGGCCTTCTATAGTGTGTCTAGCAAAGCAGCTCGTGTCAGGGGACTTTCCTTGACTTTTCTGCCCTCTGGCGGCTGTATCAGACCTCGGTTGTGGAGCTTGTGGAACAGGTGCGGGGGCAAGACAGTTGGCTGTTCTATGGCCACACTGGCCACAATGATAACACTTTATCATTCTGGTGGTTTGGGTGGGAGCAGTTTCAGCAGGTCTAGTCAGCTGTTGTCTGGCCACATCTCTCCTAGGAAGGCCTTCAGATCTTTTTTGTTGGTTGATGTCTCAGTCTAAATTGAGGGTGGCTGCATACCACATTTTCAAGGTCTCTGGTATTCCCCTAATGTCACAAGCCTTCTTTACTTTTTGGGCCAATGGCATTTTTAAAATAGTGCAAGATTAATTCTTCAGGCCAATCTATGAGGTGGCTTGCGACCCTTTTAAAGTCCCATATAAAATCTGAAAAGGGTTGTGTGCCCTGTTTCATTTCCATTAATTTGTCCTCATTTTCAGCCACTCTGTCTCGATTCTCAAATCTGAGTCTCAGCAATTGAAGAAACGCATTGACATCCTGTAGTTCTGGGGCCTGTTCGTAGTGCAATTACGCCACCCAGTCAGAAGCATCCCCCTCATTCATCCCATCTGTTATTGCAGTAACTAAATCACATTCGCTTGCATATTGGTCTCCAGATTGGTCTATGTAAGACCAGATTTGAGTGAGGAAATAAGATAAATGTTCATGGTGCCCGTCAAAATTGGCCTTGACTTGCATCTGGTCTGGTCTGGGGGTTGGTACTCTCTGGAAGAAGAGCCTCTGCAGGGTTGCTGCTTCCTGCTGCCTGTACAGATCCTTTTGTTGGGAAGGGATCACTGATTCTCTCTGAGGCCAGGGTGTTGCTGGCGCTGGCATCCACTGGTACTGGATCCACCCTTGACCAGGATAAAATCCCCACCCTGGAGGGATACTTTCTGCAGGAGGTCAATTTCCTTCTGGGTGTGGGGGAGAAGGACTTGGAGATTGCAACATACCTATTGTAGTCTGCATCTCTTGTGTCTCCCTTGTAATTCGATCCTGTTGGCCTTCCGATATAATTGGAGCTCCACACCTCCAATCTGCCTCCTTTGCAGTATGTAAAAGGCTTGATGGAATGAATTCTCCAGGCAGCTTTTTCTCCAGTCCCATCTGACAACTTCTCCAGGAATCTGTTTCTTTGGGCCGGGCTCCTAAATCTTGCCTCTCTTCTGCATGCCTTAACTCCTCCAAAGAGGGGGTAGGGGATTCAATTAATCTTCCAGTGCACCCCCCAATGCTCTTCAGTCTCACCTCCCATGTTGGCTGATTCTCTGGATTGATCCATTGTTGGAACAAATCCTGGGGTTCAGCACCCCTGATAGCTCCCTCTTGGGAGAGCTGCAAGTTGTTATAGTTCCAGATTATTGTCAGCATTCCAGGGAAGATCCAGTCCTGTCAGTAACTCCAAGACACATGCCATCTCCAAGCACTTTTATTAGAACAGTACCTAGCACATACTGGGGAAATCCAGAACTAAATCTTCCTGGCTTCCCCACAAAGTCCCAAACTACAACCCATCCCCTTTTTTTCTTCATCACCAAATCACGTGCACCAATCCCAAAGTAAGTTTTAATTCTTTCTGTGCCACACTCTGTAACCTTGAACTATCAAAATAATATATTTTGTCTACTAAGAGCTACTCAATGAACAACACCCCCTCCCACTTTCTTCAACTATGTGGCAGCGATGAATTCCATTGCTGACACATAGACTTTTGCAAAGCCTTTGATTCAGTGGTACACGACAAACTACTGTTAAAACTAAACTCTTACAGCATTTCCGGATCCCTTCATAAATGGATTACTGCAACAAATAGTAACAATAGGGAGCGCTATATCAAACCCTGCTCTAGTTAATAGCGGTGTCCCCCAAGGCAGCATTCTAGGACCCACTCTCTTTATACTCTATATAAATGACCTTTGCGATCACCTTGTAAGCAACTGCATCCTCTTCGTGGATGACATAAAACTATTCAACACCACCGACAATGCTACTGTCCTTCAAAGCGACCTTGATTATGTGTCTGAATGGTCAAACAATTGACAACTCCAAATCTCGACCAACAAATGCTCTGTCCTACATATTGGTTAAAAAAATCAGTGCACCAAATACAAACTAGGTGGATATGACCTCGTTGACTATCCTCACTCTGTCAAGGACCTTGGAGTAGTCATATCAAATGACCTAAGTGCCAGAGCTCACTGTAACAGCATTGCCAAAAAGGCATTAAGAGTTGTAAATCTAATCTTATGAAGCTTCTCCTCCGGAAATATTGAATTGCTAACTAGAGCAGACAAAACTTTTGCTAGACCAATACTCGAATACAGCTCATCAGTCTGGAATCCGCAGTGTATATCAGACATTAATACAATTGAGTGAGTCCAGAAGTATTTCATGAGAAGAGTACTACACTCCTCTGCTCACAACAGAATACCCTATATCACCAGGCTTGAGATTTTGGGCTTGGACTATACCGCCTACGGTTGGACTTAAGTGTAGCATAAAAAATTATCTGCTACAATGTCCTATCAGTCAATGGCTACTTCACCTTCAACCACAATAGTATAAGAGCACATAACAGATGTAAACCACTCCAAACTTGATTGCAGAAAGTACAACTTCAGCAACACAGTGGTCAATGCCTGGAATGCACTACCTGACTGTTGTTACATCCTCTAACCCCCACTCCTTTAACCTCAAACTATCCATTATTGACCTCACCCCATTCCTAAGAGGTCTGTAAAGGGAGTGCATAAGTGCACAATCGTGCCTACCATCCCGGTCCTATTGTCCCCATTTATTCGTACGTATTTCCTGTATTCCTTACTCATGTTTATACTTATACCTATTATCTTGTAAGTGATTGACAAATCAAATAAATAAATAAATAAACAATCTAGACAAGGTTCAAAGAAGTGGCAATGAAGGATATCAAGGGATTGGAGACTAAACCTTTTGAAAGAGAAAAAAATAACTGATAATTTTTAGCCTAGGGAGGACTGAGAACGTATATGGTGCATTCTTCATGTGCCTGAAAGGAAGTAAGTCAAGATTTATTTACTATCATCCAAGTTGCAGTGCAAATTCCTAATGTAAAAAATTAACAAAGGAACCAATGACTCAGAGATAGTGATGTGATCTAGTTGATGTGTTTAAGTAGAGGTTAAACAGCTACATGTCAAGAATGTTTTAATTTGGATTCTTGCCCATAGCAATGATAGGTTAAGGAACAAATTTAATTCTATGATCATGAAATAGTAATAACAGCAACAGTAATAGCAATGTGTCTCAAAGCCCATTTTAAGGAATAGCTTAATTATCTCTTGATATATAAATAATTTGCATATATTTGTTTTCTTAAATTTGCATATAGTATATAGTTCTGGGTGTAGTATCATTAAAAAGTATAATTATATTATGCCATAAATGTAGTTTGCTAGTGCAATGTCTGCAATATATCAACAATACATTATGCTTATATAAACTACCTTCCTTACATCTTTATGAATTTGTATTAATATGTAAATGATGAATTTGCTACAAAAGTAATTGCTATAACTCTATGATTGTATTGTAGCAGGTCTGGAGTGATCTGAATGGAAGATCAAGATCATTATACAACTTATTAACTGAATAAGTAAATAAAAAGCATGAACTAATGAATCAAACCTAGTTTTCATTATAGCAGAATACAGAATTCTTCACTTTGGGAAATGTAAGGCTTGCTTAGATTTACTTAGTATCATTTATGAGAACAACATAAGCTATTTAGAAAAACTTGCTTTGAATAAAACCAACAATAACCTAATTCATATTTTTTCCCATAAGGAAATTGCTTTATTCTCATCAGAATATTGAAATTTAATGGTAATGATGGCAGAGAATGGAAAACAGTGGAAAAATAATTTATTCTACAATATTCAATTTTAACTGAAGCCTACCTAATAATAAGGCAGAGAACATATAATTTAATCTGCCAAAAAATTTTAATCTGTTGAAAACTATTTTTATATTCAAGCACTTATAACTTCAGAGTTCAAAATGGAACTTAAATGGAAAATGATTTTGTGTATGTGACAACTCAGAAGCGAACCTGGCTGAAGCCATCTTGTCCTACCTCGCAGTTGCCAAGAAACCTGAGAAAGAAGGGGAGAGGGAGTAGATTGCACAGTTTACAGTCAAAATAAAAAGTTTTCCTGTTAGAACCAAGATCATTGTAACAGGTTACTGGTGAAGGACGAGAGGAGCTTGCCAGCCATATTCATTGGACAATGTAACTGATGACACTAGGGAGTGGGGAAGTGTTAATCTTTTAATTAGGTGAAAATCAGGGAACCTTCAGAGTTGACTTTCACCGGCTGTGCTGATATAAGTAAATGTATAAATAAATATCCAATAAATGTGTTCTTAGAATCTACCTGCCTCAGAATTCTGCTTTCAATGGGTGCATTACTTGGTTAAGCAAACTCTTCTAATTTTCTGCTCCAACTGAAGCCGCTCTCTGGGATCCTGAGTCCTGGCTGCTCACCCAATCCTTTGTGAAGAATAGTGAAGAATCAGGGGAGGGTGCAGAGATGGAGAAGCAGGGGGAAGGAGCTGCAAGCACCAGCACAACCCCCATGAAGAGCCTGCAGACCCCCATGGAGAGCCTGCAGACCCCCCTGGAGAGCTTGCAGATCACAGTGACACTGACAGAAGTTGCCCTCCTGGTGATGACCCGGCCCAAGGTCCGAGCAGAAGCAATGACCGCAGGAGACTTGTACCCAGCCGAGGAGGACTTCCTAGTCCATTAAGAGGCTTGGGACAGAGTGGCATCTACGTGGGAGTTGGCCACTCTTGCTCTACAATGGAGGGAGAGAAGGCCTCCCAAGCTGGACAAATCCAGAGAATGGAGATATGTTATAGGTCACCCAGGGCAAGCAGTGGAGACCCTGCAGAAGAGATTTGACCAGATGAGCAGTGAGAGGATGGGGCAAGCATGGAGACTCAAGCCTCCCAGCAGGGGGTTGAGCAGACTGACCCTGACATTCCCGCCCTGCTGTGATGTGGCAGCAATGCAGCCAACTAACCTTCCTCCACTGCAGTCGGCTTGGTCGAGCCCAAAACCACAGCAGAGCCTGCCTCACTGCCATTGGGTAGCAAGCCCACCTGGCCATGCACCCCACTCTCCAGGATGGCAGGGACCTCCACCATGGGCCAGCTGGGGTCCTGGCTCCTGGCCTCCAGCTTGGGCACCACCACAACCTCCTGCTCCTCCTCCACTTCCTTGTCCAGCCGCCCCTCCCACCATGAAAGCCACCTTCAACAGGGGCCTGGAGAAACTGGCGATAAACCAGGTGTGGTCTCATCTAGTTGACCATATGACAGGCTACCCAAGTGACCAAGTGATGGTCTGTGCTGTGACAGCTAATCTAGAGGGGGAGGCAGCTGAATAGGTGACCCAGCTCCATGACGAGGGTGCACATGGCTCCCTGGCATTGGGGTCTCCCGGAGGAGCTGCAGCATCACCCCACGGCCAGAGTGATGGTGTCGGAAGAGGCGGCCATGGCTGAGGTGAAGGCTCCCGCAGATGTGCCCCCTCCCATGCTTAGCCCGGCGCCGCAACCCCAGTGACCTTCCTGTCCGTATAAGCAACTTCCTCCCCCAGATACCGCCAAGCCCAGCTAGCCAAGGGCATGCCTGAAAGATGAATTTGAAAAGGTCCCCAAAGACCCGGACTCCCCCACCAGTTCCTAACCATTGCAGCCCCCTGGAAGAGTCTGCTTTGTCTGAGGCCGCTGACTTGCCCCCGGCCAGCCCCTCATGTGAGGCACCCTCCTTGCCTGATCTGGACAATGCTGTGGGAGAACAGAGAGCCTTCCTGCTGCCTGGGGAAAGCCTGCCAATGGTCCACCCACTGCTTTCACAGGCTGCTGGGGTGTGTGTGCGGGAGGCAACTAGGAAGCACAAGGCTAAGCCGCCTGCATTGCCCCTCCCTCACCAGACCAAGTGTTTTAGCCGAGTGTGGGCCACC
This sequence comes from Notechis scutatus, assembly GCF_049901735.1. Taxonomy (NCBI): domain Eukaryota; kingdom Metazoa; phylum Chordata; class Lepidosauria; order Squamata; family Elapidae; genus Notechis; species Notechis scutatus. The sequence continues at coordinate 62,613,359 of NC_142013.1, read as the reverse complement.
ACTGTGTGACCTCCATGGGCTGGAAGATAAGGCTGATGGCGGGGAAGGAAGATCCACTCTGGCGAGGCTTGATTCACATCATTCTCACAGCAGCGGACCGCATTCAGCCAAAGCTTGCAGGCCAGCAAACAGCAGAGGGAAGGGGTGGCAGGCAAGGGGCGATATGCTCCCTGGTCGCCCCCACCCCACCCCCATCCCTAGCAGTCAAGGCCCACCAGCTGTGGAGAATCCAGGCGGGAGGAGATGCAGGCTGGTGGGGACCCAAGCGGTGAAAGGTCAGCCTTCCTCTCGACCACCAGCAAGCCAGGCAAGTGGGGGGGGAACCTTGCTAGGCCGCAAGAGCTGCATGGGTGGCCCCCATGGCTAAGCAAGCCAGACAGGGATGGGGGGCAGCTAGCTAGGCCATGAGCACTGAGGGTGATGCCAGCCTAGGCCAGCCTGGGAGTCAGGTCTCAAGCCAGGCTTGTGGTGGTGGTAGCGGCAAGGGCGGTAATGGCAGCACTAGTCCGGTGGTGGCAGCCTATACTGGCCCAGGAGTCAGGACTCAACTGGGGCTGGCAGCAGCAGTGGCATGTAGGCGACCGGGGCTTGCAGAGCCTCACTCACCTAGGGAGACCAGGTGGTGAAAGGCAGGCAGCAATGGCTGGCTGGCTGGCTGGCTGGCTGGGTGGGTGGGTGGTGGCTGCTGCTGGAAGCGATGGCAGCGGGTGGGAAAATGTGGGAAACAATGTAGCGCACATGTGCTATCAGGAGTGACTGGGCGGGGTGGGCAAATGCCATCAGTGATTGTTGTGAATGTGCAATAAAGACTGACTGGGCAGGGAATGGAGGAGCGGGTGGAGAGGGGTGGGGCCAGCCAGGGACCCATTTTACCGGTTCTACCGGGAATCGTAATAACCAGTTCTATAGAACTGGGCTGAACTGGTAGAATCCCGGCCCTGCCCGAAATGGCTCCTGGGGGCTGCAGCATTTGTGGGCTTGTGTTTTATAGGTTTTTGCTGCTTCCCACAATGCCCACTTTGTATTTTCTCCCACATGGCCCACCTCCTTTAGGTCTCCATCAATTTTTGGGAGGTGTAAGCACAGGATTGCAAGTTCCTGTTGGGGTTTCTTTGAAGGAGAGCTGCTATGACGGCCACATCACTAGCGTCAGGTTGGATGAAAAAAGTTTTTCTGGATTGGGTTGTCGGAGGATTCGTTCCTTTGCAAACTAAGCTTTGCCAGTGCAAGTCTATCATACTATGTTGACATGAAGTTATTTTCTGTTCAGAAGTCTGACAGCCCATGGGTAGAAACTGTTCTTCAGCCTGTTGGTGTGGCTGGCTATGCTTCTATATCTCCTACCTGATGGTAGGAAAGTGAAGAAGTCCTGATCGGGATGTGAGTCATCCGTGAGAATTTTCTTCACTCTTCTAAGGCAGTGAGCCCTAGCGATGTCATCTAGTGGTATCAGGGAACAGCCCACGATGTTTTGTGCTGTGCTCACCACCCTCTGTAATGTCTTTCTATCCACGACTGTCAAGCCAGCATACCACACCATAATGCAATATGTAAGGACACTTTCTGATAAAAGGAGGTCATCAGTCATTGTTCCACTTTATTCTTTCGCAAGACCATAAGGAAATGGAGTCTCTGCTGGGCCTTTCTGGCCACCTGGGTTGTGTTGATTTTCCAGGTAAGAACTTCACTGAGATAGATTTAAAGGACAAAACTTTCCCAGGAATTTAAAGGAGGAAACTCTCTCCACACAGCCACCCTTGATGTAAAGTGAGGTGGGTTCCTCTCTCTTCTTCTGGAAGTCTAACACCATCTCCTTTGTCTTGCTGATGTTTAGGCACAGGTTGTTTTCTAGGCACCATGAGGATAATTTTTGAACCTCCCCCCTGTACGCTGTTTCATCTCCACCTGTAATGAGACCCAATACAGTAGTATCATCTGTGAACTTAATGATCACAGTGGATGGGTCAGATGATACACAATCATGTGTGTACAGTGAGTACAGGTAGGGACTGAGCACACAGCTCTGTGGGGAGCTAGTGTTAAGCTTCAGGGAGATGGATGTGACAGACACAGCCCTCACTGTTTGTGGTCAGTCCCTCAGAAAATCTTTGATCCAGTCGCAGATAGAAGAGGGAAAATCCAAGTCAGTCAGCTTTTTGATAAGAATGCTCAGCAGGAGAATATATGATCCTCCATTCTAGGGTCATAGTTCTTGCCTCCCTCGTTGAGGTGATTGTACGCTCAACCATAGGCATCTGGAAGGCAGCCTGTGGGCCTGTGTCCTCCTCCACAAGTAGAGTTCTTGGGTGGCTGGCCATTTGGTGCAAACTTTTGGCCAGCTGCCCACCTGGTGTACAATCTCCACCACCACCTTTTTCACATATGGAAAAAGGTACCTTGTGCTTTTTTGCATTTCTAACAATTTGGGTTTAATTTAGGGTACATTTTTGCAAGCCTGGATGCTGCAAAAAGCATTTTATATAAATTTTCTTTATAGGCAACTGATTTTTACTAGAGAGGTTTTTTTTCCATACATCTTCCCAGTCATCCAATTCTATATTGTATCCAAAAAATTTTGCCCAAGCTAGCATTGGTCCTTTTACAATTTCCTCCTCTAATTCAAAGTTTAGTAAATAATTGTATAATTTCGTTATCATTTTTTGTTCTGATCCCAATAATAATTTGTCTAGTTGAATTGTTTTATTTCAAATTCTTTTAAATCGTTTTTATATCTCCTCTGTATTTGGAGATACGACCACCAGTCTATGGATATTCCTTCCATTTCTAATTCTTGGGCCGTCTTGAGCGTCCCCTGATTATCCAAAATTTGGTAGTATTTGAGTTTTTTACTGATATCCATAGTATTTGGGTGGAACATTGCCTCCATAGTGGATAACCAACCAGGAATTTTAGTATAGTGATTCTTCCTTATTTCCTCCCAGGTTTCGATCAATGAGTTCCATAAGATATGTCTAAAAAATTAAGAATGATTCCTATTCCTGGGGTCCCATATGCCACCCTATTTGCATATCATATCCTTCTAATATTCTCTAGTTCTCTAATTTAATCCAATCCTTAATCCATATTAAAGATGCTGCTTTGTAGTAATTTTCCCAGATTGGGAGTCCAAAGCCACTTCTGCTTTTACTATCCTGTAAATAAATTGCTTTAATTCATGCTTTTTTCCCTGCCCATACAAATTTCATAGTCATTTTATTTGAAATTTTTTAAATCTAATTTAATTGGAATAGTTTGGAACAAATATAATAATTTAGATAGGATATTCATTTTAATTGTGGCTATTTTCCCTAAGAACAAAATCTGTAGTTTACTCCATTTTTCCAGGCCTTTCCCTATTTGTTGTATCCTTTTTATATAGTTGTCTTTTTTAAAAGCTGAGCATCTCGCCCTTAACCAAATGCCTAGATATTTAACTTTTTTAACAATTTGGAGACCTGTTGTTTCTTCTAATTCCTTTTTATCTTTTACTGTTAAGTTTTTCACTAGCGTTTTAGTTTTATCTTTATTAATTTTGAGGCCTGCTACTTCACCAAATTTCCCTATTTTCTGTAATAATATCGGACCTGATTCCAAGGGGGTCTTCAATTACAAATGCCATATAATCGGCAAAGGCCTATAATTTATATTCTTCCTTTTTAATTTGTGTTCCTTTTATTCCCTTATTTGATCTGATTCTTCTCAGTAAGGTTTCTAATATTAGGATGAAAAGCAGAGGTGACAATGGACATCCTTGCCTGACTCCTTTCATTATTTTAAATGGTTTCATTATTTCCCCATTTATTAATACAATTGCTTTCTATGTGGAATAAATTGTTTCTCCAAATTTCATCAATTTGATCTGTTGTTTTATAAATTTCCAATTAACATTGTCGAATGCTTTTTGTGCATCCAGGAAGACAAGGGCTACTTGGCTCCCTGGATGCATTTCGTAGTATTCTAATATATTGATTATTATTCTAGTATTATTTCTAATTTGTCTTGCCGGGAGGAATCCATTGTGATCATGGTGTATTCTATCATTTAATATTTTCTTCAACCTATCTGCCATTATACTCATAAATATTTTATAATCAGCATTTAAAAGAGATATCGGTCTGTAATTTTTGATTTGATTAGTCTCTGAGTTCTCCTTTGAGATTAATGTGACATGAGTCTGGTATCCTAGCTTCCAACAATACCTCATTGCAAACTTCCAGGAATATTCCTTCTGTCAATTCTCCAATTTTTTTTATAAAGTTCACCTGGTAGGCCATCTGGGCCTGTGGTTTTATTATTATTTTTGTCTTTTAATTGCTTCCTTTAGTTCAGTTGGTGTTGTTTCCTTATTTAATATTTCATTTTCTTTTTCCATTAATGGGCATAATAACTTCAAGTACTCATCTATACTCTTTGTTTCTTTTTCTTTTTTTTGAAACAAATTTTATTAATTTTTAAAGACAAACAAAGCATCATTAAACCTCTTTCCATTATAAATTTTTACAAGGCAGATAAAACATTGCTTTATAGAATACAATTCTAATATATCCCATTTCCACTTAAATATCTTTTAGCAAATTTCTCATTACTTCTCTTTGCACTTAGTCATCCTATTCATATTTCCCTCTGTCTTGTTTGCAATTATTCTCCTCTCGCTTTCCTCCAAGGTTTTATTAAATCTCAAATAAACATACACACACAAAACACAAAAAATAAAACTTCTTTTTCAAAAAAGTAGCTTGGCCCCGGATTACCTCTCTTTGTATGGACTTCAATTAAATTCATGTTCATCTTATATGCCATTACCTATCTTGTTTACCATTCTATATCTTCATTATAACTTCTCCCCGCTTTCCACTCTTCTTAATTCTATTTTATTTATTACATCTTAGTTTGAATCATTATATTTGTATCTTTTGTCCATTCTTTTCCAATTATCTATTTATCTCATTCCCTATAGTAAGAAAAAAAAAAAGATTTCTCCTGAAATCACTAATCGAAGTATGATGCCTTTCCATCGCACCCCTAAATTAACATTTAAGGTAACACCTAGTTCCCTATCTGATTCTGCTTAGTACATATTACTTAGAGAAAGAAAATAATAAATCCTCAAAGTAATTAAGTATATAATTAAAGATTAAATCTCATAACATTCCAATTATCTATCTCAAAAACAAAATACTACAATAATATATTCATACTAACATCCACACAATAGTCAATTAAACTCTATACTTAAACTAAATATTTTAAACATTCCTTTTAATATTTTATTAAGTTATTAAACCTTTAATGTTTTAATCTTTACTCAAGTCTTATAAAATTCTAATTTTCTATTTCTAATACATATACTACAATACTATCTTATGTACCTTGCAGAATCCTAAGACAAAGTTATATTACCCTTTATCCCTAAAAAAAATTTTCTTTTGCACATCTTGTTTCATACCTTTGTGGCTTTCCCCCCCTTCTTCCTCCCTATCTTATCCCATCTGGTCTTTTTACCCCTCCTTGACTTCCCCTCTCTGTTGTATTTCTCTTTTCTTTTGCTTTTTAACATTGTATTGATTTTGCATCTTATTTTTCACTTTCTTGGATGTTTTTTTAAGTCTTGTGTCCTTTTTCCTTCCTCTCTTTCTCCTTCCTTTCTTAATCAACTTTGTAAATTCATTAAAGATGGCTTCTTCTTCTTCTTCTTCTTCTTCTTCTTCTTCTTCTTCTTCTTCTTCTTCTTCTTCTTCTTCTTCTTCTTCTTCTTCTTCTTCCTCCTCCTCCTCCTCCTCCTCCTCCTCCTCCTCCTCCTCCTCCTCCTCCTCCATCAATTGTTGTGTTTTCTGATAAGTAGCAAGCACCATTTCTAAAAAGCGAAAAATTTCTTTCACAGTGTCTTTTCCTTCCTTCTTTATTTTGCCATATTCCTCTCTCAGTTCGTCAACTGATAAAGTCATTATAAACTTTTTTTCCCTTCTTTTTTCCCTTCTTTTTCTTCTTAAAACAACCAAGATAATTCAGGGCTTAAAACAATTCCCAAAGTCCCAAAGTCATCAAACAATCCAAACAGAGCACAAAGTTCTTCCCTTCACACTTTTTCTTCCTGGGGTAATATCAATTGAAAAGGGAAAAAAAAACACCAATCTGTATTTTAAAGTCTTATTGCAATTAACTTCCAATCTCAAAATCTTCCAGGCATATCCTCCAACAAAATCTTAATATAAATTTTCCTTTTGTCCTCTCCCTTCCCACTTATAACAGAAAGCTTTAAATTTTTACCTTCTATAAAATAGCAGGATTTTCAATATCCATTTGTTAAATCCATCTGGAAGGAGAGTAAACTTTCTCTTTAAACACTTTCACTCGCCGCTTGTAAATCTCTTCTGGAAACAAAGTATCTTTCAAAAAAATCAGGATTTTCAGGATATTACTTATATCTTATAGTCCCAGTTCAGCCAAAAAACTTAGGCTTCAGAACTTTCTCCTTCTTCCTCCAGCACAATCTTATCCAGCTGTCAGCTTCTTTGTGGCGGCCATTGCTGACCGCCGCTCCACCGCCTTGAGAAAAGAGGGTTAAGCCGGGTGGGGAAGGGGTCTGCGAAAACCCCAACCCCCTATCTGGATCCCTCCTATTTTCGGCTGCCTCTACGGGGCAACCTTAGCCTCCAGACCCATCCAGATCGGAGGCACCAAGACGGCTAACGCCGCAGGGATCGCGCAGTATCGCGAATCCCTGCCGCTGCCGAAGCCGACAAACCGGAAGTCTATACTCTTTGTTTCTATTGTTTCCTGACTGTATAGGTTCTCAAAATATTACCTCACAATTTCTTTTCTTTTTTTTCTATGTTGGTTTCCTCAATTCCATTCTTATCTAATAATTGGTGTATAGTTCTCTCATTTTCTTTTTTAAGTTTATAGGCCAATCATCTACCAGGTTTATTTGCATACTCAAAATAATTTTGTTTTGTATATTGTAAGCTCCTTCCTAGGTCTTCCTGTTCTAGGATGGTCAATTTATGTTTTGTTAATGCCAAATTATTTCTGATTTGTTCTTCCCCCTGGTCTTTTTGAAATTTATCTTCTAATCTCTTTATCTCCTCTATTAATGTATTATGGGTCCTCCATTTTTCTTTATTTCTTTTTGCTGTGTAGGCTATTGTAATTCTCCTTAGATATGCCTTCATTGTATCCCATACATTTTGCAATGAGGTATGTTGTTTTTTGTTGTTCTTAAAAAAAAAATTCCAAATCTTCCCAATTTTTTTTTGAAGGTATTCTTTTTCTTTTAAGATTTGTGAGTTTAGTGTCCATCTACCCCCTTTCCTCGCTTGTCCTTTCCATGTTATTTTAAGTGGGTTATGATCTGCCCAAGTTATTTCAATTTTCCAAATGTCTTTGAGTAAATCTCCATTCATCCAGGTCATGTCTATTCTCGACCAGGATTTATGCAGGTTGAAGAAGGTGAATTTTGTTTCTCCTGATTCATTTTCCTCCATACATCTAATTATTAATCTTTTAATTAGGTGAAAAAAATGGGAACTTTCAGAGTTGGTTTTCACTGGCTGTGCCGATGTGATGTATCCAATAAATATGTTCTTAGAGGAATCTACCTGCCTTGGAATTCTGCTTCCACTGGGTGCATTACTTGGAACACTGACAGTATGTTTCATATAACTTTCCATGAGATTTGATATGTGATTGGTATGATGCCTTTATTTCAGTTCTTGAATATTCTTCCATGACAAGCAATCGATGACAAATGCAGTCTCTATCTTTGTGCAAATGTTGTGAGCTATAACAAGTTTTTAAGCGACAGTTTAAGCATGATACTCAGCTAAATGATTCCTTGTGCAACTCCATTCACAAATGCCCAAGGAGGCCTAATTACTAATGAAGCAGATAATCATGTAGGATTCCTACACATGAATTAAAATTAGGGAAATGGATAAGCTTTGTGATTTCACAGACATTCCTGCTGTATCCAGCTAAATTTACATAGACTTCTGTAAAGCCTTTGATTCAGTGGTACACGACAAACTACTCCTAAAACTAAAATCTTATGGTATCTCTGGACACCTGCATAACTGGATAGAAGCATTCCTGTCAAACAGACAACAAATGGTCAAAATTGGGAGCGTCCTATCAAATTCTGTACCTGTCAACAGTGATGTCCCCTAGGACAGTGTTCTAGGACCAACTCTCTTCATACTCTATATAAATGACCTCTGTGATCATATTTTTTTAAAAAAAAGTTTTGTTTTGTTTTTTAAACAAACATACACATACAAAACATAAAAACATAAAACCATCTTCCATTTTATATACATACAGTGTGTCAGTTGGTTACAAATCTTTTGTGCTATCCTTTTGTGGTCATTACACACAGTTTATATCAATTTTCACATTGTCAAACTAACATATGCTTATATATTTATCAGTTATTAATCATCCATGACTAAACTATTTATTCCATCATTTTATATGAGATATTCCGAATTTTATCTTAAAATTTATTATACTTTCAACCAATGGTTATATATGTCTATATTATGTTTTATATCAATATAAAATTTCTATCACAGAATTATCTACCGTGTTTCTCCAACAATACGGCCTCCACCAATAGGAAGGCCCAGCATGTGTTTTGGGCATAAAATCAAATTAAGCCCCTCCCCCCAAATTTAGGCCTATTTTAAAATATGCAAAATAAGGGGGAAGGGCGGGAGACTTGCCGTTAGGAGCGCCCGGCGGGCCGGAATTCCTCGCCACCAGCCGCTCCTAACGGGCAATCATGGCCAAGCACAAAAAGCTCCCTACTGCCACCTTTGCTGCAGACACCTTTGGCACCCGCCGCTGTTGCTTTCCCTTCTGCCCATTACGCCGCCACGTTTGGAGCTGCCGCTTCCGTGATTGGAGCGCGGTCGCCATTTGGAGCTCCAAACGCGGAAGTGGCAGCTCCAAACATGACGGCGGGCGATCTTTTTATTTTGGTCCGCGCGAAGTTCAGAGCAAGCAAGAGAGGGAGACCGCGATGCCTTGCTAAAGAGCTTTCGCCTTTCCCTCCTTGCAGCGCGCATGCGTCCCAAGCAACACTCCGCCCCGAAGAGTCGTCCTACTGCCTTCACTCTGCGTCAATTACACGACTCCGCCCTCCCCTCCGTCTCACCCTCCTGCGCTTTGGGCATCTCCGTGTGATCGCGACCCTGTCCTTTCCACCTGGCGCCCTTGCTGCTTTCTGGCTCTTTAGCAACCGGCTTCGTGTTTGGAGCACTGCCGCTGTTTGGAGCTCCAAACGGCGGCGGAAGCTCCAAATGCGGAACCTCCAAACATGACGGTGGGCGATCTTTTTATTTTGGTCAGCTCGCTCTGAACTTCGCGCGGAATACAGTGTTAACAGTGTTAACTGTTAATCAGGAAAGTGTGTCGGAGGTTTCAAGCGGAGAGGAAACTGCCGGATGCTGGCTGGATGCCAGAACTAGGAGAAGATTGAGACGTCAATCTCAATTAGAAAAGAGACGTCCAGCAAAGGATTAATTAATGAGACTGACACACCCTCTCTTAGAGGATATAATATTTTAATATTGTAATATTTGCTGGAAACAAAGTGAATCTTGCCTTGGAAAGACTTGCGTCTGATTTACTGCGTTGTGAGTTACGAACTTTACAGAATTGCCGGACAGATTCTAGGAGGATTGCCAAAGGACTGTGATAACAGAGCAATTGAATCTTCTGCCTCTGGTTTTGTTTACATAAAGTATTTGAACTATATAATTTGAAGTTTCATCTGTGGATACAGGTGGGACAGAACATATGCATATTAGGATTTGTATATGTCTTTTGATGAAAGAAACTGAACTTTTAAATGTTGAAATCAGAAAGTGATCACTTAGTGTTATTTTGGCTTTCCTGACAATCTTTAAATGGAATTTGTACATTTTTTTAACTTTACAAGACCAAGAACTAACCACTAGAATATAACTGAAAATCATTTGGTATTATTTCAAACCATTTTCATTAAATCATTTTTATTATTTGGGGTGGTTTTGTTACTCTGGATGTAAAAAATTTACACAAGGCAAAAAGTGAATTACATTCATTTAATAGTGTTTTATTAATTTTTTCAACATACAATTTAATGTAAGCTACAAAAGCTGTGAAATAGTAATATAATATTTATAATATAAAAAGAAAAAATATACCATTAAGTTTTGCTTTTTAAAAAGTTTTCTTATATCTCTTTCCATAACTTAAATCCACCAAGATTGATGTATCACTTACTAATTGTAACACCTTTTTGGAATATGTTATAAAATCATAAACTAAACAAATGTTTTCATCAACAACTTGAAGAACATTTCATATTGAGACAAAGAAATAAAATTTCTAGGCAGAGTTTTAGGTATGATTTAGTAGATAAAGGGATAATATTTTCATATGTACTATTCTGTACAAAAATACAGCCTGGATAGTATTATTTTAAATATTAAATTCTAGTTTTCAATCATTTCATAGTATGGTAATAATATGCAGTAGTTTATATGTTAATCCAAGTTTGCTTCTGTGTATATTACTTCTATTTCAAACACCTAAATCCAGGGGTGGTATTCTACTGGTTCAGACCAGTTAGGGCAAACCGGATGTTAAGTTTTCATCTGGTTGACTGAACTGGCATTTCAACCGACCAGCTGGCCCCGCCCATTGCACCCCTCCCCTCCCAGGAGTCTCCATGCGATGCAAGTAAGTGCAGGATCTGCACGGAGGCTCTGGGAGGGGGGGGGAAATGAGCCTTCCGGAAGTCCAGAAACAGGCCTGTTTCCGGCCTCTGGAGGGCCTCCAGAGCCCAGGGGATGCCATTTTTACCCTCCCAGAGGGAGGCCTCCGGACCCTTGGGAAGGCAAAAAATGGCCCTCCCAGAAGTACCGGTAGGCAACATTCAACATGACCACGCCCACCCAGCAACTGTCAGTGAACTGCTTGCTGGGATTTTTGAATCCCACCCCTGCCTAAATCTATTTAATTACATCTTTATAATTTACATATTGACCTTACAAAAATTAAAGGTAATTATGCAAGAAATCCAATAAAGGTGCATTTGTAGCATTTGATAGATATTTAAAAGCTTAATAAAATATAAATATCTAAACTTAGCTGCTGTTTGGCTAAATGTGTGTGTATTTGTGTGTGCAATATAAAGCAAATTATTTGTAATTCATGACATTTTTATGTTGGTGACAGGAGACCAAATGAAAGTGAAGTGCTAGTACAACATTTTAATGCAATATAATTATACACAAAATATAGTCTTTCACAGAAACAAATGTTTAATCAGTGGGTAGAAAAATATATTTATTATGCTGCATTGCACATAATATTTAGTTTTTAAATAGTTGAAATAATAATCTTTAAAAGGTGTAAATAAGCAGGAAAATGGAACTTAAGGTAATAACAAAATGAACTTAAAAATAAAAAAAATCAAGAATTAGGATCTTACAATGCTTCTAATGGGTTTTGTCATATCTAGGTGATAAACTGCTTTTATAAATTTTAATAATAAATGGATTTGTAAGGTCTTGTAAAATTTGTAAGAATTTTAGCACTATCTTTTAAAATTGGCTGTGTTGCTAAAGCTACAGGGACCTGTATTTTAGGAGTCTCATCTCTGATTTAACAGAAGCACTAAATACTATTATATGAAATAATTTACAAATTAAACCTGTAATTCCTTTTTTTTTAAATATAGTGACTCATCTAAATCAAGGTATGTGAGCCTGATTTAATGGTACACCATTATTTTCAGTGAACTGAAAAAACTTTTAGGTATTCCCATTTGGTACCTTCTACCTTCAATTTTCACTGCACGTACCATTTATCATACAAAGATATTGTCCATAATGTTATTTGGTACATTATGAAAAGAACACATTATAAAGCACCTTGGTGAAAATTATTGTGATAGACAATATTTTCTGGAAGTGTTAGTATGGTTGGTTATCTGTGTGAGAGATTGTAGAGACAATACTTCATTGGTATTATAAGTGAAGTGAAATAGTGTACATTCACAGACATATGGAGGGAATTTGATAAAGTCTTTAAAGTGGCCAAGCTAAGCATTTGGAACATACCACTGATCTAAAGCTTTAGATCAATTTTTGTTAACCTTAGCAAGGTTGTGTGGACTTCAGCTCCCAGTGAATGCTGGGGAATTCATTAGGGGTAGGGAATATATATTCTCCATGCACATCCCATTTATCTCCCTAAAATCCACACACAACATCATTTCTTCTTTGAACAACTCAGGGTCTGCCACGTGAGATTTGGCCAGCTGAATAAATCCCAAGGCTAGGTTTTTGTCAATGTAGTTCCTCAGCTCCTCCACCTCCTTTGGGATCATGGAGTACATTTTTGGCTTAAGGAGCTTTGCTCCTGGCAGGATCTCGATAGCAGTCAGTTAGGTCAGTGGGGGATGGGGTAGGACGTTGCACTCTTTCTTGCTGAACACCTCCATGAGTCTCTGTATGAGCAGAATTCCTAGAGAGTGCTCCGTGATGGCCTTTAGATGCTTGGCTTCCCCTGCTCTCTGCCGCTTAGCTTCTCCTCCAAGGTTTCTCGTAGATGGAGGAAGCTGTCTCCTCAACTTCATCTTCCTTTCTTTTTTCTACCACCATATGGTAGCCAGGACAGTCCCAGGATCACAAACTCTGCCATTTTTGGTGCTATCACAAAGTGGATGATCTCATATTGGCCTATTTCTAGCTGCATTAGGTGGGTTGTTGGGGAGCTCCTTATTAGAGAACCATCTACTTGTTTGAACCTCATGGATTGGGTCAATTTCCTCACCTGTATCCCCAGCCTCAGCACCATCAGCATGCTCATTAGGCAATGGGTCTATGAGAGCCTCTAACTCCTTCTGGGCTCCTGATTTGAGTATCAGCCCCCAACCATCTTGAATTAGATTTGGGGCTGCCACAAAGGAGGATAGGTAACCATGGAAATAAAAGTAAAGTGAGACGGAAGGATAGCCGCAACATTCTTTTGCCAGAGCTCAAGGCCAAATCGCTGGAGTATGGAGGAGAATGACTGGACTTGGTGGGAGTTCAGAATGGAGGTGGATTGGAGAATGTGACTTGAGGGTCATCAGAAAAGGGGTCTGGGTATGAGTTTACTATAGCAGGGAAAAACATGGTAATTCAGATTCGGGTTTTCCAAGACGTGCCAATATAACTTCTCTAATAAATTCTTAGGATGGCTTCGTGGACCAGGGCGGCCAAGACAGCAGTTGCTGGGGCAAATGTTCATCCCAGCTGGTGCTACTCATGACTTCTTTTCAATTTTGACTCAGAGGTGCTAAGTCTGTTGTACTCCCACAAGTTGATGTCTATCACCTTGACCATCTGGTACTACTCACAGATCCTCTCGGGCACTCCCTGGGATATGCAGGCATGGAACAGATCCCGGTTCAGGCTCTCTGAAGTGCTAGCAACTGCTCTGGCCAGCGCCTCAGCTTCATGGCAACCCTCCAAAATACTCGGATATACTCCTCCACCTGCTGGCTCCCCTGCCTAAGATCCCATATTTCCAACTCTGTTTTCTGGGCTTGCGTTCTGTTTTCAAACCTGCCTCTAACTCATCCAGGAAGACATCGATGTTCTCCACCTCCAGTGTGTCTTCGTTGTGGAGACTCATCACCCATTCCGTTGCCTCTCCTTTGAGGTTGGCTGTCACATTCACCATCGCTACCTTATCAGGATAGGCTGGGGCATACCACCCCAAGAGAACCCACACCAGGTTCAGAAAGAATGCCAGCTTCTCCTGGCTCCTATCAAAGGGGGCTCTTATCAGCTACCTACACCCACAGGTGGACTCACTGCTCACTTGGGCCTCATGGGATTCTGCTGGGAGCCAGGATCTGCTGAGGTGGTGGCTCTAGGAGGACGGTTGGCAGCCTTAGCTATGGTGACTATACTGTGTGGGATATTGTAGAAGCAATACTTAATTGGTATTATTAATGAAATGAAAAAGTGTACATTCACAGACATATGGAGGGAATTTGATAAAGTCTTTAAAGCTATGCATTTGGAAGATACCATTGATTTAAAGCTTTAGATCAATGTTTATTAACTTTAGCAAGTTGAATTCCCAGCTGGGGAATTAAAAAAAATGTTAACAGACCTTAAAGTGGACAAGGTTTAGAAATACTGATCTAGACAAATGCTTCATTCATAAAAATGTTCTTAGGAAGTTGTTCTTTCATGTAGTTGAACTAGGGAAATACAAAAGCAGACATTAAGTAGTACCCACTGAATTAGTAGAGATGTTTCAGGATCAACTGAACAGATTCAATTATGAAATTATAGTGTTATAATATACCATTCTAAAAATTCATTAATTAACAAATGAATTGTATAGAAACGTGGATTCATGTGCTGAATAAAGGGTGGATTCTATGTTCTAAATGGCCTCTTTGAAATTATTATTTTGGAAATATGATCTAACAAAACTGTCCCTAAACTGAATAATAATTTATCTGTCAACCTGTTTTTATCTATATAAATTCCCTCTGATCTAATTAGTTAAATGAATTCAGTAATTGTCATTTCCATTTTATTCCAATGGAGATTATATCTAAAAGCGAGCAAGATTCCTAGGCTGTAGCATTGGTGAAAAATTTAAGAGATCAGTGACATCCACATAGATTAGAACACAGGTGTCAAATTCTACCATGCCACGTGACGTATCACGAATTTTTTCCTTTACAGAGCTGGGGAGGGCGTGGCCTGCATGTGATGTATCTGGCCTGTGGGCCACCCGTTTGACACCCCTGGATTAGAAAGTAAAAAACAAAATGATATATACTTAGAGGTGGCTGTACATAAAGAAACCAAAGTTGCATGATATCAAATCAGATCCTGATATACTTAGCCTAACAATATCAGTTCTGGGAGCAATTCTCCAAATTGTCAGTCTGATTTCTTTACTATCTTTTCCAGGGAATTCTGCTAGTAACTTAATCCAGATTTTTCTTCACTATCATTCAGCAGTTTCAGAAATGTGCATTAAAACAGCTCTAGCTTACAATGTAGGCTAAGACATATCCACTTCTGGAAAAGGTTAGCCAAAATGGAAATAATATTGATTTCTACTTCAAATTGCATGTCATCATCTCTACAATCCTGGAATGCCATCTCTTCTCTTCTAATAGTGGACTACAATTGCACATAGTTTCTTCACAATACTTCAGTTTCTTTAACCTTTGTCACTGGTAGCTTGGCACATTTTGTTTTTCAATCTGCTAATTACATTTTTCCACATATAGAAAACATTGAGCCATTCACCCTTTACTTTTTAACATTCTCTACAACAGTTCCAATCGTTCCAAATGGAATTCCAATGAAATATTTATTTTGTTTCTCACTACTTACCAGCCCAATTAGCGTATGTTTTAGGGTGGAGGATAAATGAAACAAGGATTTGTTTTACATGGAGTACGAAGACATGGCAGTTGTTCCTGCTCCTGAATATGCAGGCTGTTACTTCCTTCCACCTGGATATACAGTAACACATTTTAAAGCTTCAGTGACATAGGGTGGATGAATGGTGGTTGCCCAGAAAGAGTAAGGCATAAAAAAGTTTTAGACTGAGGCACAAATCATAGTCCAGATCATTTTTTTAAAAAAGCACATCTGTTTGTTAATAATTATACATTTAAACATATTTATTAATAGATTTATATTTTGCAGGACACTCTGTTTTTATTTCTGTCATTTGCAGTAATTGTCTATTACTTTGAGGTTTTCAAATTAAGAAATTCTGCATTACAGAGCAATAACACAGAGCAGCTTTTCCATTGTTTTAAGTATTATGTTTTAAAGGAGAGCCAGACTAGGGTACATTCTAATTTACATATAACAAAAATAATTGTTTTAAAATTTGTATTAGAACTGTGTATACTGTATAAAAATATTTTCAGAATTGAAAAATATCCAAACAAGACATTTCTAAACAAAAATAAATGTTCTACTGGGCAAATCAATATCAATTTCCCATCCCAAATTAATATATAATTTTTATTATATTAAAAAATCATATGTACCCAGAGGGATTTGTCACATTAGCACTTTTTTCAAATACAATGTCTAAATTGTGTTATAATTCTTTTTTCTAGTTTTACTTCAAGTGAGTTTAATAGTAATATTTCCCACTCCTTAATGAAATATATTTATCAGCATGGCTTTACAACCATGTCAAATGTGCTCCAAAATATATCATTAAAGACTGACAATATCTTGTTAGATTAACAACTGCTCTCAGAAATGTATGCATATATTAATATTGCCTTAATTTGGAAGGATGTTTCCATTTAAAATGTTTGTTTTTATCTGCAAAATAATTTTATTTATAGCAAACAAATACTCTGGCAGCATTAAACATTGTGGCAAACTATTATTTATCATCTTAAGAACTAAGCTACGTGAGATGCTTAAATTCTTACAGACTTCCCAATCTTCTTACAGTGTTGCCCAGAGTATATTAGAACATTTTACTTAAAGCCAAAGTAATGTCACACTTATTTGAATTAAATGTTTATTGTTGAAAAATGTAGTTAACATTTACTAAGTTTTGTTTGCAAAAGTTAGTTTCAGAATCCATAATTTTTAATTGGCTAATTGCTAAAATTTACCAGTTTATCAAGTTTGGAAAAAATATGAAGCTGCAATTAATCTTAAGGGGAAAAAATTTATATCCTCTTATATAATCATGCCAGAGGAAAACATGGGAACTTGGTACCATGCATACCTGAAATTCATTGTTTCTCATTTGCCACATAATAATCCATGATTTATTGTGATGACTATGATGATGAAGACAGCTCATCCCATTTTAAGCACTTATTTTGCTGTCACTTCAAATTGTCGATAAGCAATATTAATTTTAATTAATTATTTTAAACCTAACCAATAGTTGCAGAAAACTCTTATAAACTGACAGTCATTTAAGAGTTCTTATTTGCACTCTATCATTAGGTTCTACTGTATCTCCATAGTTCTATAATTACAGCCTTCTATAAAGCATTTTCAAACATTGCTCATGAAAACTTTACTGTGGTGCTTAGAAATGAAATGGCATCAAGATAAAAGTAGCTCATTCATATTTTCCCCACTCCCCCCACCTTTAAAAATTCTCAATATATTTTTGTCATTCTCCACATTATTTCTAGAACTTGGGTTATAACTGAAACTGAATGTCCAAATACATAAAATGAAGAATATGTTTTAAGTTTTGACTTGTTGACATACCACAGCTGGCTGAAAAATGTACAAACTCATCTTGTTTGAGAACTGCTACTAGAACATGTACTAATCAGTTGTTTTCTCTTCTCTCAGCATCCAGTCATTCAGTCATTTGTTTTGTGTAAGAGTCCCAGGACCAATACAAGACAGGAGCCTAAGTTGGTAAACTTCAGCATATTTCATCATATATCATCCTGTATAATATAACGACAGAATTGCACAATTTTTGTGCTAAGAGACTATAACAAATACAACTGCTTTTTGTCATATCCATTACCTTCTTTTCTGTAGCTGCCACTTCTTTCATTTCACTACAGATGTAGCAGGTGTAATTTATCAGATATTTTTTTAAAGAAATGTTAAAAAGTTATTTGCAGTAGTTATAGCCAAAAAGAATTGGCTAATGGATTAGACAGTTTGACACTCTACAAAAGTACTAAAAACACTTATAAAAGACAGGACAATCCTTGTTTTATTCCTTTCTTTACAAAAGAAGTTTCCTTTAATAGTAGTCTTCATAGTTCTTAGGGTTCAGACAATAAAGTACAGCACCCCCAAATGAAAATATAGTTGCACCCCAAGCCAGGCCATAGCCCCAGTTGAATTCATGGTATATTCTTAAGTTGACAGTTTCAATGAACTTGATTGGGTAAAGGACAAGACTGCACACCTGAAGAACCACTAGAAAAAAAAGAGGAGGGGGAGAGGGAGTCAGATATAACTTGTCTCAATTATCTAGTACAAATTCAACACAAAATTTTCAGGATGTATTTTAAAAATAACATATCCCCCTTTCTGGACTGGATTAGAAATTAGAAATCATGTATGTTCTGAATTAGAAATTTTCTTTTTATAAAGCCAACACAGTTATTTTATCAACAGCAATGAAATATATTACCATATGCCATTCATAGTTTAAAATCATTTATAAATGATTCATATATTTGTAATGTCTGTATATGAAATCAGTTATATTTGGAAAGGATTGCAGACAAAGAATGCATTTTAGGGAATGTTGACTATAAAAAATTCTGATATATAGTAGGATTATATAAAAATTTATATGGCATTAGAAATTATGCCTGCTTGGTACAAAAATGCATAAGTCCAATTATTGAAGAGTACTGGGGATTAGTGCAATACAGAATTTGAAAATCCTAAATATTGATATTAAAAATCCTAATGAATCATAGGATCTGCAGTTTTATTCTTGTACTTATTTTGTTTTCACTAATAAATTAAAGATAGTAACTTATTTTCTCAATTAAAGCTAATAACACTAATAGTAATGCGGACTAATGATCAATCTAAAATTCTTATTTGCTAAACTACTTTTATCTCTGCATTTTCTTTTTTTTAAATGCTTTATTGAGGTTTTTTCCATTTATACATAATACCAATACTTATTAAACAGTGCTGTGACATTATATATACATTTATGTATCCTATCTAAACTTACAATACACAAGATGTAGCTGTTGCTACATATATTTCCATCTCAATTAACCAAAGAAACTTATATGGTACCATAAAGTAATACCACCCCTGGCTCAGGTAAAAAGCAGATTTGTGGGCTCCAATGACCAGAAGATTTTTTGTTGAGAAATGTATCTATCTTCTACATCATGTCATATGTAAACTGATACCTATAATCATAGGAAAAATATGAATCTCAGTAATCTTTCAAATGACTGATACCTATAATCATAGGAAAAATATGAATCTCAGTAATCTTTCAAATGACTGATACCTATAATCATAGGAAAAATATGAATCTCAGTAATCTTTCAAATGTAGAAAGAAAAACAAAAATACAAACAATAAAAGGAAAAGAAGATTTTGGCCCCATCGTAAAAATATTACATAGCAGGTATAGTACAGGGGTGTAAGACAGACAGAAACAGAAGCAGGGACGCACAGAGATTAAAATCCAATAAAATAATTTCAATATAGCAGTGAAAAATTTTTCAAACTGGATCTGATGATGTGTGGACCCAAAGCCTTATATTCCCCCTAACAATCCATAGCTGTTGAATTTGAATGAAATAAATAGTTTACCAATATTATTTATTGTTTCATCTGCCACTTAAACTGACATATTTCAGTAAATGTAACTTGTTATTTAATAAACATTTGCTTCTTCTTTATAATCAAAACTTTTCAGAGTATCTGAGAAAAGACTCAAATGGTCTAGGTTTTATGCCCAGGCTAGAAACCAGGAAACTGAGTTCTAGTACAACCTTAGGCATGAAAATCAGCTGGGTAACTTTGAACCAACCACTCTCTCAGCTCAATCCACCTCGCAGGGTTGTTGTGGGGAAAATAGGAGAAGGAAGGCGTATTAGCTACATTTGCTGTTTTGAGTTATATGTAAAATATATAATATATATATAAATAATAAAGGTAGAATAAAATAAAATAAAAAAATAAATCCCCACAAGCAGCCAACATTATTTAAAAAATATTGCATAGAAATGTTTTGGGAACGTGACTTTTAAAGTAATATACAATCAAATTTTTCTTAGCCAATATTCAGTAACATCGAAATTAGGTTATCACAATGAGTTAAATTTAATCCACAAAGAACACATCAATCCAAATATTCAGCAGCATATATAAATCATGTTATTAGAAAATAGCATATATGAGGATTCTAAAGAACAATCCCTATTCTCCTTCCACTATGGCAAAATTCACGATTTATATAAACACATTATAACAGAGGGGAAGTTAATGAAATAATATAAACAAGGGAACCTTATTCATCACATATGGCTTGTTATATAATATTCACTAGCTGTGTTTCCCTGAAAATAAGACTGGTATTCAGAGTTTTGCAGCCTCTTGCCTTGTTTCTTACTTTTAACACAGGCAGTCTCTCAGCTTTAATTACAATTCAGTCTTTTCTGGCCTTGTTACCTATTCAGAGTTTTACAGCGTTAATTTAGCACCAGAAAAATAAATACAGATGGCTGATGCTTCATTTAATGTCTTTATAAACATAATAAGTAGATTTTACAAACCAACTGTAGATTTCTCCAACATGGAGCAAACTCAGACAGAAGTAGACATGTTACTAGTTCAGAGCTTCAGCAGCAACTCAGGAGCTCAGAAACAGACATCAGTTTCACTTTATTTCAGCAGGCAAGCAGAGGAGAGAAGCACTTTCATCTTCAATAGACAGATTCAAGAGCTTAACATAGCTTCAGAGCTGCAGAGCTTAATGTATAGAGCCATGCCTAGGCTACTTCTCGTTTCAGTTTCCAAACTGTCCTCATTGGATGATTTAATTGCTATGCCTATTCATTGGCTGACCTTGTTACCATGCTCTATTCCAGTTCATGAATATACTCTGACAATACGCTATTCCAGTTCATGAATATACTCTGTCTTATTTTCTTTTAGGCTTGAAAATAAACACTCAGGCTTATTTTCGGGGAGGTCTTTTTTTTTGAAGTGCAGGAGGCAGTCACCTCATGGCTTCTGGGCCCCTTTCAAGCAATCAAATGCTTCTGTGTGCAAGAGAGAGAACGAGAGAGGGGGAGGGAGGGAGGGAGAGAGAGAGAAAGAGAAATGATGTAGGGGAGCAACAAGAATTGCAGGTAATGCTGTTTGAAAGGGTTTCCTCTCTCTCTCCTCTCTCTTTCCTTTCTCTCTCTCTCTCTCCCTCCCTCTCTCTCTCTCTCCCCCTCCCTCCCTCTCTCCCCCCCTCTCTCTCTCTCTCACACACACACACTGACATTTGATGAGAAACAGTGGAGGGCAGCTGGGTAAGAGGATTGACCCTCCCCCGCCTCCAGCTTGGGGCTTGCTCAGGGTGGTGCCTGAGACCCGGCCTCTGCGTGGGCAACTCCCATCCAGTCAACATGAGAAATGGGCTTCCTCACAGCACCTCATCTCCCGCGTGAAGCCAGCTGGACTTGACAACCCCACCCAAAGCTTTGGCGGCCAGGATAGGGTTAAAGCCACTGGTGGCAATGGCCAAGATCAGCAGGCCAGACTTAGTGAGATGGATGCACTTTGGATGCACCACCACTGCCCAGGAGAAGACTACACCAGAGCCCAAACACTGGGCACCACTGGACTCAGAAGCCAGGCATCCTGCAAGCACTTAAAAGGCTGCCCAATCCCCGATCTGTTCACAACTCAAATAAGCCACACACAGGAGTGGCGGCACTGCTGTGAAGTTTCTCATACCACTGCAGTCTCTTGGAGCAGGACCCTGCAAGGCTTGTTGTGGCATTACATTCATGAATGGCAGCACTGCCACAAGCTTCATCACAGCAGTGCAGACAGTATGTCAAAACTCACGGCAGTGTCGCTGCTCACACGTGCAACAATACAACAATCCTTGCAGGGTCCTGCTCCAAGAGGCTGTGCCGATGTGATGAACTTCATGGCGGTGCTGCCGCTCGCAGGCACAATGTGTATCGCTTCAGGGATACGCTGAAGGCTCAGAATGGAGCCTTTTTGACGAATAGCAGGAAAATGGGGAGATGGATTTTCTTGCCTGTCATCCTTTCCTCAGTCTGTGCTGAGCTTGATGAAAGGATGACAGACAGGAAAATCCCCATCCCCATCCCCATTTTCCTGCCATTCATCAAAAAGGCGCCATACCAAGCCTTCAGCGTTACAATCCTGGGATACACTGAAGGCTCGGAATGGAGCCTTTTTGATGAATGGCAGGAAAAAGGGGAAGGGGGATTTTTCTGCCTGTCATCCCTTCCTCAAGCTCAGCATAGATGGACATCCTCAAAAGGCTGCATCCTAAGCTTTCAGCATTGCAATCCTGGGATGTGCATCCTTTTCTCAATTGACATTTGATCGCTTAAAAGGGACAAGCTGCACCCAGAGAGAAGGAACGAGAGACAGCTCCTGGCCCTCACTGGCTCAACTGATCCACAGGCCCCAATTAAGGGGCCAAGCAGCCATGAGGTGACCGGGGAAGGGAAGGGCTGCCTCCTGTGCTGGGCATGCCCACCCCCTTCACAAGGGCTTATTTTTGGGGGTAGAGTGTATAGACCAGGGCTTATTTTTTGGGTAGGGCGTATTTTCAGGAAAACACAGTAGTACTTAAATATAATTCCTATGAAACTGTGTATATAATTAAATTGTGAATTCCTATTCACAATACCTATTCACAATTGGGGAGATACTGTATCTATATGTAGAAAAGGAACACAACTTCCATTATTTTAATTTGAATTCTTTAATTAAAATATGGAATGTGGTTTATAACCTAAACAAATTTAAACAAATTTCTTCAGAAGATTAATAATGAAAATGTGTAGATGTTTACATTTTTAAATGTCCTTTTTTTACTAAATTTGCCTAAGTAAAGCTGATCATTCACAATATGTATTTAGTCATAACTATACTAATGTATCCATTATATAATATTCATTATACTCTTGGTTATTTTATTAATTTTAATTTTCTTTTTTAAAGTCAAGGTTTTTTTATTTACATATTAACATTTTGAATAAGTGTATGATCTGGGCATACCATTTTACAAAAGAAAAAAAAAGAAAAGGTTACATATCTACATAACAATAGTAATAGTACAACAGAATGATTCTAACCAATTAGCTTATTTGTAATCCTATTGATTATATTAGCATACTTATAGTTATAAACAATGTTCATGTTTAATTTATAGATAACAATGCTCTTTCTTCATCTAATTTCTGCCTCTTACCTCTAACCATTGATAAAACCTATTCCATGTTAAGTAATGCTCTATATCTCCTTTATCTTTTATTTTCAATGTCAATCTATCCATCTCTGCACAATCCAATATTTTCTGAATTATATTTTCATTTGATGGGGTGTTCTCATTTTTCCAGTTATTATGCAAATACAACACTTGCTGCAGTCAGTACATGTAATATTGAATATATAGTCCCTTTATCAAAGCTTTATCATAGCTTTCTGGTATTATATCTAACAAAAATATTTCTGGTTTCAAATCTATATGCTGTTTAATCATCTTTTCCAACCATGTGTGTATTTTCATCCAGTATTTTCTTGCTTTCATACATGTCCACCACATATGATAATAACTACCTGGGGTCTGATTATACTTCCAACATTTAGCAGACATGTTAAACATTTTTGCTAGTCTTGCCAATGGCAAATTTACACTTCAATATCTTCAATATCTTCATTAACGACTTAGATGAGGGAATAGAAGGGGAACTTACCAAATTTGCAGATGATACTAAGCTGGCAGGAATAGCTAACACCCAAAAAGATAGGCTCAAGATCCAGATGGATCTTGACAGAGTAGAACACTGTGTCAGCATTCCAGGGAGTATTCCATTCCAATCAGTAACTCTGAGTCAAGCATAATCTCAAAAGTACCTTTATTAGAATAGCACCTGGCACATCTGTGGAATTTCGAAACTAAAAGTTTCCCAGACTTCCTACAACGTTCCAAACTACAAACCATCCCCTTTTCCCCTCATCATCAAATCACATGAACCAATCCCAAAGTAAGTTCCTTGTTGTTTCTGCGCCACACTCTATGACCTTGAACTAACAAAGAATTCTATTTTGTCTACTTAGAGCTACTCAATAAAAATCACCCCCCTCTCACTTTCTCAAGCTATGTGGCAGTGATGAATAAGGATTCCAAAGCTGACACACTGGGCCGTATCTAACAGAATGAAATTCAATGTAGAGAAAAGTAAAGTCCTACATTTAGGCAAGAAAAACCAAAAGTACACATATAGACTGGGTGAAACCAGGCTCAGTAGCAATAACTGTGAGAGGGATCTTGGAGTCTTAGTGGACAACCAGCTAAATATGAGCCAGCAATGTGCAGCAGCAGCCAAAAAAGCTAATGCAATCCTAAATTGCATTAACAGAAGGAATCAAGATCAAGTGAGGTACTAATACCTCACTCTATAAAGCCTTAGTAAGACCACACCTAGAGTACTGCATCCAGTTTTGTTCACCACATTATAAAAAAATGTTGAGACTCTAGAAAAAGTACAAAGAATAATCAGGATTATTAGAGGACTGGAGACTAAAACTTATGAAGAGTGATTACAGGAACTGGGCATGGCTGGTCTAGTGAAGAGAAGGACCAGGGGACAGCAGTCTTCCAATATTTGAGGGGCTGCCACAGAGAGGAAGGGGTCAAGCTATTTTCTGAAGCACCTGTAGGCCAGACAAGAAATAATGGATGGAAAGTGAACAAGGAGAGATTTAACTTGGAAATAAGGAGAAATTTTCTGACAGTGAAAACAAGCAACCAATGGAACAGCTTGCCCTCGGAAGTTGTGGGAGGGCCATCATTTGAGACTTTCAAGAAGAGATTGGACTCCCATCTGTCAGAAATGGTGTTGGGCAGGGGGTTGGACTAGATGACCTATAAGGTCCCTTCCAAATCTGATTATCTGATATATGTAACAAATGCCACCTCTAAAATATTTTATAAAGATTTTCCATGCAGTAGCCATTGTCAGTTTATAATTCCTATCCCAAAGTTTTTGCCATTTATCTAATTCTATAGCATAGCTAAAGTTTTAGGCCCATACTATCATTGTTTCTTTAACTTCAACTTCCATTTTAAAGGAATGTGTGTGTGTGTGTGTGTGTGTGTGTGTGTGTGTATGTATGTATTGTTGAGGTTCCCCATTAGAAGAATGAGCGCATACAGGGAGACGTATTGAGAGAAGTGTTGAATAATACACACACAGCACATAGATACACTGTACAGTAAATGTAGGTTTTTACTTTCAGAAATGTTAAGTAAAGTTCAAACAAGCAGTCCAAAGTCATTCACAGGTAAAATCAGTCAGTTTTCAGTCCAGGGATAATCCAATAACAACGTCCAGTGTCAAAAACGGTTCAGTATCAGACTTACATCAGTTCCATGAATATCAGTCAATTAGAAGGAATGGCAATATTCTCCAACAGAAGGAAAAAGAGACTCACTGAGACTTCTTCTGAGACGAAGACTAAGACAACCCAGGTTTCTGGCTCCATCTTATGGCCGTTTGAGAAACCACACCCAATTACAAATTTTGCATTTTCTTAAAGAGACAGTATTAAAATGTCTATCCTGGTTTATATATTTCCAACCCAAATAGCTGTTAGGTGACTTACATTCCCAACATTCTCTCCTTTTGGGTAGGACAATATATACAACCTTATATTCTAAGTCCATAATCTTCACAGCAAGCCTTATGCCTTATAGAGCCTTGGGCCTTTGTAAAATGATCTGCTATATTGTTTTCCGACATACAGTATTCTAGCTTAATTGTCTTACTTTGCAGTAAGATGCGTACTTTGAGACATTGTCTCACATTAAATATCTTAAATCTTGTCTTAACAGCAATATTTGAAGCCATGTGTATTGCTGATTGGTTATCTTCGTAAACTACAATAGAATCTGTTACATCAATTCCCATGTCAATTAATAATTGCTTATACAAAACTAAATCTGTACATAATAAAGACAAATATGAGAATTCAGCCTCCATTGTTGACAAACTTAGATGTTTCTGTCTAATAGACCTCCATCCAATCAATGCTTTTCCCAATAATACTACAGTACCCGATGTAGATTTTCATGTATTTATGTCTGTAGCAAAACTTGCATCAGCATATGCAGTTAAATTCAGTTCATCTTTAAGCTCCAAATACAATGCATAATGCATTGTTTGTTTTAGATATCTTAACACACGCTTAGCAGCTTGCCAGTGCCTTTCAGTTGGCTCAGCATTAAACCTCGCTAATTGGTTAACACTGTATGTTATATCTGGCCTTGACCAATTACTGAGATAAGATAAACTACCAATCAAAGACTGATAAATGTTCTTATCAAAAACAGGACTTTGAACACTGTGGCTAAACTCCTGGCTCATCGGTGTTTTAGCCAGTTTACAAAGTTCAATTTTAAAAGTCTTTAGTAACTGGTTAATTTTATCTGCCTGTGAGATTTTGTATCCCCCTTTAGTTTTATCTATCTTTGAACCAAGATATTGTTTAATTTCACCTAACTGTTTTATCTTAAATTTCTTTTCTAACAGTGACATTATTTTAGTAGCTTCTTGTTCAGTTTTGGTGATTAATGCTATGTCATCAGTAAACAATAGCAACAATGAAATTACACCATCACTTTCTTTTTTAAACAAACATGGATCAGCCATGCCAGCTACAAAACCTACCTTTGTTAATTCCTTAACTATACACTGGTTCCACTCATATCCTGATTGCTTCAAGCCACAAAGACTCTGTTTCAATCTCCAGCAATCAGTTGTATTATCATTTTTGATACCTAAAGGTTTCTTTAAATATATAGTGTGTTGCAAGGGTGCATGCAGATATGCCGTCTCTACATCTAAATGATTTACAATGTATTCCTCCTTAGCTGCCCACACTAATGCTGCCCTTAATGTAGTAGCCTTCCGACTAGGTGCAAACACCTCATCATAGTCATTTGCTGTCTGATTGAACCCTTGTGCTACTAACCTGGCTTTATGGGTAACAGTCCCATCCACACCTGTCTTCAGTTTATATATCCATTTACATCCTATGGCATGTTTACTTGGTGGTAACTTAACATTTTCGTATACCTCTAACTTTTTTAATGATTCTAGTTCCTTATCCATTGCTTCCTGCCAAGCAACCTGATCCTGCTTGGTAGAGGACAAGCTTGGTAGAGGACAGGCTATGGAAAAAATGAAACAATGATAAAAGAAATAGAGACAAGGACGGAACAAACGGAAAAGAATCTAGAAAGGGTAGACGAAGAATTAAAAAGTGTAAGCAAAGAAATGGAAGATTCTTTGGTCTACCTAGAAATGGACAAGGCAGCTGCATACCTGAGATTCCAGAATGTGGAGGAATCTAAGGAAGAACAACTGGAGCAGCTAATGGCAGAAATACTGGCCGAACTATTAGGAAAAGACAAAGATGACATAATCAAGGAATTTGACGAAGTCTATAGGGTCAGTACCAATTATGCAAGACGCCATAAATGTCCGAGAGAGGTT
This sequence comes from Notechis scutatus, assembly GCF_049901735.1. Classification (NCBI taxonomy): domain Eukaryota; kingdom Metazoa; phylum Chordata; class Lepidosauria; order Squamata; family Elapidae; genus Notechis; species Notechis scutatus. The sequence goes on along the minus strand of NC_142013.1, from coordinate 62,586,076 downwards.
CACATCCATTTTGCAAGAAGGAGTGCGCGAGATGTAATACTCAGATTGTCGAGAGATGGAACAATAATGTATAAAGGCAAAGAGATTTTGATCCTTAAGCAAATTCCAAGAAAAATAAGGGAAATAAGATGAGACTACAAATTCCTAGCCAGCTATCTAAATCAGAAAGGAATTCCATTCAAATGGTTAATCCCGGAGGGGATGCTAGTAACATGGAAAGAACGAAAAATCAAAATAGACTCTATGGAACGGGCACAAGACTTTTATGAACAGTTAGTAGGCATGGAAGATCAAAATAGTAAGGAATCAAAAAGAAATTCGCAGGAAGACCGAAGTCGCCACAGAAATAAAAAAGGACCCCCCCAAAGCCAAGGGAGCGACTACCCCCATCAAGAGAGAGAAGAACCAATCCCACAACAACTACAAGGAGAGAGCCGAATCATCATGAGACAAAAAGTGAAACAGATTTAACTAAATGGAGGAAGAAAAGAAACTTCTATCCATCAATATAAATGGTTTAAATTCGACAATTAAAAGGAAAAGAATAAACGCCAAATTAATTAAACAAAACGCCGACATAATATAATAAACAAGAAACCCATATAAGGAAAATTGATGAAAGATATTTAATTTGCCCTAAATTAGGAAAGTTATTTACGGCACCAGCAGATAAACAAAAAAAGAAAGGAATTGCAATATATGTGAAAGATGACCTAAAAGCAGATCTAATTTGGTCAGACCCAGAAGGAAGAACTCTGGTTTTACAGATCTCGATTAATACTATTTCATTTCTATTGGTAGCAATTTATGCTCCAAATGAAGAACATAATTTTTTTTTAAATATTTACACCAAAAATGAGGATTTGAAAAAAGGAACATCTTTATGATAGGCGATTTTAACTCTATTGCTGATTACCAAAAGGACCATAGTAACACTAGCAAGAACAAAAAAGGAAAAAGAGAGTTTCCCAAGACGTGTAAGGAAATGATGAAGGAACTAAATTTGGTGGATTTATGGAGAAGATTAAACCCAAAAGAAAAACAATTTACTTTTTACTCTAACCCACACAAAACATGGACAAGAATAGATATGGCGTGGATGAATGGGGAAATTGCAAATGAAATAAAAGGAATCGAAATTCTACCAAATGAATGGGCCGATCACAACCCAATTCAAATAATTTGGAAAGGCAGCAAAAAACCAAAGAAAAGATGGACATTAAATACTCAATTAATAAGAGAGGAAGAATATATTAATAAGCTTAAAGAGGAATTAAATTATTTCCTAAAGGAAAATGATCATGATGTAACCTCGAAACAAAATATCTGGGATACATTGAAGGCAGTTATAAGAGGAATAACAAAAAATAACTTCTTAGCTCTATGTTGCCCTTTCATTCTTACTTGTGAGGGAATATGCACCCATGCTGGAGCTCCAAATGTGTGTAGGTAACTTACATTTGGCTTTCTGCCATGCCAACGAGTGAATGGCAATTATCCAGTTGTTGTATTAACTACATTGTTTAACACATGATTGCTACACATTATGGCTTCACCCCACAGTGTTTCAGGTAAACCTGAATCAGATAACATAGTGCGAGCCAATACTTGTAACGTTTGCCCTCTTTGTTCTACAAACGAGTTATGTTGTGGTCTGTAAGGTGCAGAACGTTTATGTTCGACACCAGCCAATTTCAATATTGTTTGGAATCTTTTGTTAACAAACTCAGTCCCATTATCAGTAACTAAAGTAATTACTTTACTCCTCATTTTTCTCTCAGCAAACCTTAGCCAGTTAAAGAAATGTTGGAATGTTTCTGTTTTGTTTTTCATAAGATTGCAGAAACCGTATCATGAGTAATGGTCCATAATACTCAAAATATAGCAGGCACCTCCTAAACTTGGTTTCTTAGGACCAATTATGTCAGCAAACACAACCTCTAAAGGTTCTTTAGTCTTAAACCCATTAAGTCTGTTTGCTGGAGTAACCTTACTCTTCTCTTGGCTACAAGCATTACAGTTTAAATACTTGCTACAGGGTTTCAATTTTACTTCCTCTGACAATTCAACAGTTTGTTTGAGCATTTTGAAATTAATGTGCCCAAGACGTCTATGCAGTAAATGTATACATTCATCATGTGGCTTAACATTGTTATAAACTGAGTTAGCCATCTGCAATTGGTCATCATGTATCACATATAAATCATTCTTTAAATTAGCAGTAACACTTTTACCCTCTTTCTTTATTATACAGTTATCTCCCCTAAAGGTTACTACATAACCAAGATTAACTAAAGTCCTTACTGATAACAAATTAAATTTCAGTTTAGGTACATATAACATAGTTAAATGTTCATTTATACAAGAACAATATGCAGTACCTTCACCTGATGCTTTAATCTTCCATCCATTTGCCAATGATACATGTTGCTTACTCGCGGACATCTTTACCAACCTGTTTCTATCTTTAGTAATGCATTGCGATGCTCCACTATCAACAATCCACAAATCATGGCTTACAGTTGAATTGCTAGACATAGCTAGATTGACATTCTTCTTGGCCTTCTGGTGTTTACCAGTATTCTGTCTTTTTCCTTTTTTACAGAATCTAGCTATGTCCCCTAGCCCCACAAGAAAAACATTTCCTAACAGTATAGGCAGTTGAAGATAAATCCTCTTCTTGTGGTTGTTCCTTCCTCAGTTGATCTCTTTCCAGCTGTCTTCCTGCCTCTTCTAACAATCTTCCAGTTATGTCAGTCAATGTCAGTTTATCTCTGTCAGAACTTCCAGAGAAGATACATAATCATCATAACTCTCATCCAATGTGGAAAGAATGATGTAAACTTGATGCAGCTCTGAAAGTATCAGTTCCTTTTCATGTAGCTCTTGAAAAGTTCTTTTCATGAAGTTCAAATGAGCTAACATATCTCCACCTTTCAGAAGACATGCTCTAAACAGTTTATGTGTAAGATGTATATGTGCATCTACACTGTAACAAACATATATCCTCTTCAAAATCTCCCAACACCTAGCAGCAGACTCTTCTCCACGAATATGGACTAACTGCTGGTCACTCAGTGTTAGTCCAACTATACAAAGAGCTCGTTCGTTGTTCTGTTTAAAGTCAGCAAGCTTCTTGGCATCATCCTCATTATCTGGATCCCAAGCATTTACATCCAGTGGGTCTTGAACTACATTCCATAACCCTTCTCTATGCAGAAGTAGACTGCACTTCATAGACCAGGAAACATAGTTTGTTCCATCCAACCGGGTTATCAGTGATAGACTTGTTGAAGTGTCTTGTGCCAACTTTACCAGGATAGTAACCCACAATTAAACAGTAAACAGTCTGTATACAGTACTGTGCATTCATACTCACTCTCAGTTATCTGAGCCTGGTATGGCCTGGGCCCATAACCAGTGTTGAGGTAATTCCCCGTTAGGAGAATAAGCGCATACAGGGAAACGTATTGAGAGAAGTGTTGAATTATACACACACAGCACACAGATACACTGTACAGTAAATGTAGGTTTTTACTTTCAGAAATGTTAAGCAAAGTTCAAACATTTTGCATTTTCTTAAAGAGACAGTATTAAAATGTCTATCCTGGTTTATATATTTTCAACCCAAATAGCTGTTAGGTGATTTACATTCCTAACATGTATATGTTTTTGCCATTTATCTAATTCTATAGTGTAACCAAAAAATTTTGCCCGTACAATCATTGTTTCTTTGACTTGTTCCTCTTCCATTTTATAACTTAATAAATAGTTATATATTTTCTTAATCAGTTTTTCATCTGTCCCTAATAATATCAAGTGTTGTTGGTTCTTTATAAAAACCCCATGTTTTCGCATCTTTCTCCTATCTCGATTGCATTTGCAAGTGTGGCCACCAGGCGAAGTCCACCCCTTGATTTGTAATTCTTGCCTAGTTTTAAGTTCACCATTCTCATTTAGAATGTCATTATAAATACATTTTTTCCAAGTTAATAAGATTTGGATGTATCAATGCTTCCTTTGTAGAAAGCCAGACTGGCATTTTCCTATAGTTTTACAATTTAATTTTCCCCATACTAAAAGTAAAGCATTCCCCACATAATGTCTTTGAAATTATCTATGTGCAGTACTCCTTCAATACCATAAAAAGCATGCCATCCTAATTGAAGATTGTGTCCCTCCAATGATAATAATCTTCTATGCCTCAAATTTATCCATTCTTTTACAGATGCAAGTACGGATGCCTGATTGTATAGCTCCCAATCTGGTAGCCCAAAACCCCCATTGTCTTTAGACTCCTATAACATTTTCAATTTTATTCTTGCTTTTTCCCCTTGCCAGATATATTTCAAAATTGTTTTATTAAATTCTTCTAAATACGTTTTTTTAGTTTTATTGGTATTGTTTGAAATGAGAAAAGTAACTTTGGTAATATATTCGTTTTTAGAGGACTCAGACTTACAACAGATTAAGAACTACAGGCCAATATCACTATTGAATGCAAATTACAAAATATTTGCATCAATAATAGCAGAAACGTTGAAGAGATTTTTAAATCAATTTATACACCCAGATCAAAACAACTTTTTACCTAAGAGACAGATCAAAGACAATATGAGAATAATTTTGAACATGCTGGAATACTATGAAGCACACCTGGAGAAGCAAATGGCGTTGATTTTCTTAGATGCGCAGAAGGCCTTTGACAACATGAACTGGCAGTTCATGCTGGCACAATTAAAAGAAATGGACCTTGAGGAGAGATTTATTAAAATGATCATGGCAATATACCATAAACAAACTGCAAAAGTGATGGAATGAATAGTATTGAGAAATACAACTGTTGACATTGGAGGCACATGCATTTTTATGGTATGGGAAAAACAAGATACATGGTTACTTTCAGAAGCACTATATAAGAAATGCTTTACTGTTAATATGGGAGAAAATTAGAGAACAGCACTATTTGAAAGTACCAGTTTGGCTTTCTACAATGGAAGCACACAATCATCTGAATATTTTTAATATGGGAAATATTGTAAGATACAAAGATATTTTAAACAAAGGGGTGAGTTCAAACCCAAACAAAAATTGGGCGAACAAGGAATCGAGATGATATGGTATTCATATTTGCAAATACAGTTGAGAAATGAAAAAGATAAAAAGATATAACATGGCTTTTATAAATAACTGACAGAGTTGAATAAGATACTAACAGGAACAGAAGAAAGGTTGATAAAAATGTATAGTTACTTATTGGGTATTAAATTAGAAGAGGAACAAGTGAGGGAGACAATGATAGCATGGGCAAAGAAATTTTGGTTATACAATAGCACTTGATGATTGGCAGAAAAAAAGGGATAGAAACTATAAGGTAACAATGTCAACCACATACAAAAAGAACTTGTATAAGATGTTTTACAGCTGGTATTTTGCACCAGTGAAGTTGGCAAAGATGTTTAAAGATAAAAATGTTGGAAATGCCACCAAACACCTCGCACATATTATCATATGTGGTAGACATGTGTTGAAGCTAAAAAATATTGGACAAAAATAGGTTTGTAGTTGGAAAAGCATATTGATTTAAAACCAAAAATATTCCTGTTGGGGATCTTAACTGAAACTTACAGCAAAGAGAATCTGATTATTCATGTATTAACTGCAGCGAGAATTGCTTTTTGCTCAAAATTGGAAAGGGGAACAGATTCCTGCTGAAGAAAATGTGATTAGGAAAATACTAGAATGTGCAGAAATTAATAGATTAACATTTGCAATTAAAGAAAGAGAGCAAACTGAATATTACAAGGTATGGGAATTATTTTACCAATGCTTAGAGAAAAATATGAAAGCTAAATATAGGTAATGGATTAGTCAAGAATGTTGAAGTATAGTAGATACCTTAATAGAAGTAAATAAGCTAAGAAGAAGGGTAAAGGCATTATGTATATTAAGATAAGACTAGAGAATAATACTAATATAATGAATATGACTGTAAATATCAACTGTATTGCACAATATATTTGTATTCAGAGGACACATCAAATGGAAGTAGATATGTTTGTAATAAAAATAAAAAAAATAATTTTAAAAAACATTGCTTTTAGACTCCTATAACACTTTCAATTTTATTCTTGCTTTTTCCCCTTGCCAAATATATTTCAAAATTGTTTTATTTCATTCTCCAAAATACTTTTTCTCTAGTTTTATTGGTATTATTGGAAATAAGAAAAGTACCTTTTGTCATATATTCATTTTTATGGTAGCTATTCTCCCTATCATTGAAAGTTGTAAGTTCTTCCATTTCTCCAAGTCCAACTTAATTTGTTGTGTTAACAACAATTGTTGTTGTGTGTAGTTATCATCTTCAATTGTTCCACATCTTGCTGTTAAGTGGATGCCTAAATATTTCACTTTCTTTACTATCTGAAGGTCTATTTTCTGTCAGTTCATTTCTCTGTTTATCTGTAAGGTTTATCTATAAGGTTTATTTTACTTTTTTCTTCGTTTATTTTCAATCCGGCAACTTCTCCATATTCCTCGATTTTCCTTATCAATCTGGGGCCAGTTTCTAATGGTTCTAGCATAAAAACTAGATCTGCAAATGCTTGTAGTTTGTATTTTTCTTTTTTCTTTTTAATTTCCATTCCTTTTATTTCTGGATCCTGTCTAATATTTCTAGTTAACATTTGCAGTGTTATATAAATAATAGGGGGATAGTGGACATCCTTGTCGTGTGTTTTTTTTAATATAGAAATTTTCTGTCACATCTCCATTCACCATTACTTTTGCTCTCTGATTTTTGTAAATCACCTTAATTATATTTATAACTTTTTCACCAAAGTTTTAGTTGTTGCATCATAAATTGCCAATTTACATTGTCAAATGCTTTCTGAGCATCTAAAAAGATTAATACTAGTTGTTTTTTCACAATGTACTTCATAGTATTACAGTGTATCTAAAATTATTCTCACATTGCTTCTAATTTGCCTTTTAGGTAAAAACCCATTTTGGTCAGAATGTATAAACTCATTCAGAAATCTTTTTAGCCTTCCAGCTATTATTAAAGTGAATATTTCATAATCTGCATTTAATAAGGATATTGGCTTATAATTCTTTATTTGTGTTAGGTCTGGAATTAAAGTGATATTGGCTTCTATCCATGTATGTGGTATCTTGGTTTCTAATAAAATTTCATTATATATCTCTAACATTGACAAACTCAATGTATCTTGTAGAACTGTATAAATTTCTGCTAGTAGACCATCTAGACCTGGTGTTTTGTTATTCTTTTGTCTTTTAATTGCCTCTACTAATTCTGCCATTGTTATTTTTTCATTCAACATATTCTTCACCATTTCTGACACTTTTGGTAGGTTGGCTTTTTCCAAGTATTGTGTTATTTTTTTCCTCTGGTATTTTTTCATGGTCATATAGCTTATAGAACTCCTGAATTTATATATATGTGTGTGTGTGTATGTATGTATATATTTCCATTTGATAGTGTAACCTTTCTCATCAGTTTACTTATCCATTTCTTCTCTTTCTCCTTCTTCAATTTATAGGCTAGCCACCTTCTGGGTTTCTTAGCATTTTAAAAAAATGGCTTGGTCTTTTTATTTGTTCTGCCAATTCTTTTTCCATTATATTTAACTTGTGTTTAGTCATCTCCATTTGGTTTTTTAGATTTACCTTTTGTGGTCATTTATTACTTTCTATACACATTGACAACTAATACCTGTGTTCCTCTTTGACCCCTCTCCTGCAGCTCCCTGCTGACCCAGTCATACAACCTGCTCTCTGAGACACTGGCCTGACCTGGTTGCGTGATCTGCTCTCTGCCCCGAGAATCTGCAGACCTGTGTGGCTGGAGCACCCTAATGTTTTCTCTGCACTGCCCAGGAGTAGCTGCTTTTTGCGATTCTGCGACTTTCATGGGCTCAGGAAGGAGGGGAAAGGGGAGGAGCATCTGCCATCAGATGCAGGGAGGGAAGAGCTCCAGCTCTCCTGCACAGCATGGCTGGCTACTCACCTGAGCGTGCAGCGGTGGCAGTGGGAGGAGGAGTCCAGGAGGGTCTCCCGCTTGTGCTCACAAGCATGCGCGCACACGCGAGAGAGAGATGAGAGAAAGAAAGGTGAGAAAGAAAGAGAAAGAGAGAAATGAGAAAATGATGGAGGGTTAGGGTTTGAGGATTAACCCCTAGAAGAGTATTGCAGCAGTAGTCAAACCAAGAAGCCAAAGGAGAGCGGAAGGGCCCCAGAGTATACACACACTGAACACAAACACTGTTTGTAGTTTAAATAGTTTTTAATCCAGTTAGAGTTTAAGCATTGTCATTCAGTCCATTAAGTCATTCACAGTATTTCCATCCAGTAAGACTCACTAGTATAGTCCAAGTTAAGAGTCCTTGCAATATCTTTATCAGCCGATAAAGATATCTTCTCCTCCTCCGGTTTCACTCTCCAGAGAAACAAACGCTGGATATTCAGTAGAATTACGCAGTAAATCAGCAAACAGTAGCAAGCAATAACAGTTAGTCACAGCACTCACAGTCAGTAATCACAGTTAGTCGCAGCAGCACACAGTAACAGTCAGCAGCACACAGTTACAGACAGTCAGCTTTCCAGCTTCTAATGCTTCCTTATATTGTAACTTCTAACCGCACCCTTAATCGGCTAATTGCCTGCTGCATTGTGCTTAAAGTGATAAGCACTTAAACCATGATATCTAAGTTTTATATATTTATTCACCCAAACCATATTTGGTATCAATGTTATACCTAACATACTCCCCTTTTGGGTGAAATAAATATATAATACCTTTACAATCTAACCCCATATTTTTCACAACTCTCCTGGTGCTTACTGGCACCTTGGGCTTTAGTAAAATTATCAGCTAAATTGTCCTCCGACATACAGTACTCTAGCTGAATCATCTTACTTCTTACAGATTGTCTCACGTTTAGGTATCTTAGATCTGTATGCTTGCTCCTTGTTTTTACTCCAATATTTGTGGCCATTTGAATTGCTGCCTGATTATCTTCATGTATAATTATAGGATAATCTACAGTTATACCTATATCAATTAACATTTGTTTATACATTATTAATTCTGTACATAACAATGATAAACAGGAGAATTCTGCCTCCATAGTAGACAAACTTATATGCTGTTGTCTTATTGACTTCCAGCCTATTAATGTCTTACCCAGCATTATGGCTGTTCCTGAAGTCGACTTTCTAGTGTCTCTTTCTGATGCAAAGCTAGCATCTGCATAAGCACTCAAAATTAAATCACCCTTTGGTTCTAAATACAATGAATAATTCATTGTCTTTTTAAGATATCTTAATATCCTCTTAGCTGCAATCCAGTGTCTTTCACATGGTGCAGAATTGAATCTAGCCAACTGATTCACACAGTACGATATATCTGGTCTAGACCAGTTACTAATATAACTCAAACTACCAATTAAAGATTGATAAATCACCTTATCAAACTCAGGGCTTTGTACATCAGTGTTGCTAAACTCCTGACTCATTGGAGTCTTAGCTGGCTTACAAAGCTCCATCTTGTAATCTTTTAGTAATTTGCTTATCTTATCTTCCTGAGATATCTTAAAACCTTTCTGAGTTTTCTTTATATTCAAACCGAGATACTTCTTTATCTCCCCTAATTGCTTGATCTTTATTCTCTTTCCTAATGATGCTATTATTTTATTTGCTTCATCATTAGTTTCAGTTATCAATGCAATGTCATCTGTGAATAGTAATAATAATGATACTTTCCCATTTGTCTCCCTCTTAAACAGACATGGATCGGCTAAACCAGCTTTAAATCCTATATTGTCTAGTTCCTTTACAATATACTGGTTCCATTCATAGCCTGATTGTTTTAGACCATAGAGGCTTTTCTTTAACAACCAACAATCATTATTATCCTTATTTTCACTTTTAATACCAACAGGTTTTTTCATATAAATAATATGTTTTAATGGGGCGTGCAAGTAAGCAGTTTCCACATCTAAATGGTTAACTATATAGTTTTTACTAGCTGCCCACACTAAAGCTGCCCTCAAGGTTGCTGCCTTAAGACTAGGTGCAAACACCTCATCGTAGTCATTAGCATTCTGCCTAAAACCTTGGGCTATTAACCTTGCCTTATGGATTAAATTACCATCTTTATCTATTTTTACCTTAAATATCCATTTGCAGCAAATGGATTTCTTTCCTACAGGTAATTTGGCATTTTCATACACCTTCATATCTCTTAATGAATTCAGTTCCTTATTCATTGCTGCATACCAACTTTCTTTTTCCTTAGTAGGATACTTTTTAATTTCTTCAACAGAATTAGGAACTTGATTAATCTGGCACACTGTGTTAGCCTGGTACCTATCAGGCGGTCTAGATACACGTGTAGTTCTTCTGGGAATTACAGGGCTTACAGGAGGACTTTGTTGAACTACTACCTGTTCAGCTATTGAATCTGTTTCTTCCTTTATGGGCACTATTTCATCCTGTATTTGTCTCTTTACTTTATTTTTAAAGTTACAGGGATAACTAATGGGATTTCTATAGGATTCAATAATTACATCTTTATTGGCATCCTGTTCTAGTTTCTCCCATCCTTCATGTTCTAGAAATTGGGCACTAGCACTACATAACACTTTAGATGTGCCTTTCTCCCAAAATCTATATGCCCTATGGTTTGCCTGATAACCAACAAAGAAAAATCTTTTAGCTCTATGTTGCCCTTTTTTTCTGAGTTGTGCAGGAATATGCACCCATGCTGGTGCACCAAATGTGTGCAGGTAACTTAGGTCAGGTTTCCTGCCATGCCATCTGGTGAATGGAATTTCACCTGTTGTTGTATTAACAACGTTGTTCAATATGTTATTAGCACACATTGTAGCCTCCCCCCACAAAGAATCAGGTAACCCAGAATCATTTAACATTGTTCTAACCATTGCCTGTAATGTTTGGCCTCTTCTTTCAATAAAAGCATTATGTTCTGGCCTGTATGGAGCAGACTTCTTATGCTCTATTCCAGCTACCTTAAGTCTGTTCTGGAATTTGTTATTAATAAATTCCGTACCATTATCTGTCACCAGGGTTATCAGTTGTCGTTTAGACTTTCTTTCAGCAAACCTAAGCCAATTGAAAAAATGTTGATATGTTTCAGTTTTGCTTTTCATTAAATAGCAAAACCCATATCTAGAATAATGGTCCATAATGCTCAGTATATATCTAGCACCCCCCATACTTGGTTTCTTTGGACCTATTATGTCTGCAAATACTACTTCTAAAGGCTCTTTTGTTTTGAAACCATTTAACCTATTTGCAGGCAATACTTTGCTCTTATCTTCACAGCAAACATTACAACGCAAATATTTATCACAAGGTTTTAACCTTATTCCTTCAGATAACTCAACTGTACGTTTTAGCATTTTAAAATTTACATGCCCCAAACGCCTATGCAATAAATGGATACATTCTTCATGAGGCTTTATATTATTAAATACAGTTTGAGCCTCCCCTTTCTTACTATTATCTAATACATATAATGTTCCATTTAAAGCTGCAGTTACCCTTTTGTTATCTTTTTCAATTATGCAATTATTATCTTTAAAAGTAATTACATAACCTAATTTATCTAATACCCTTACTGAAAGCAAATTAAACTTTAGTTGCGGTACATACAACATTTTTATATCCTGGTTTATGTACGGACAACGTGCAAAACCTTGACCTTTCGCTTTCAGGTTCCAGCCATTGGCAAGTGATATATGTTGAGAACTTGTAGACATTTTTATAAATTTTGTCTTATCTCTTGTGATGCAGTGGGATGCGCCACTGTCAACCACCCATAGATTGTTCTTCACATCAGAGTTGCTAAACGTGGCTAGTTCAAATGCTTTCTTTGGCTTTTTTACATTCTGGCTTTTTCTCTTTTTGCAAAACCTTGCCAAATGTCCTCTGCCTCCACAATTAAAACACTTTTTAATTGTGTATGCCGTCGAAGATAAATTCTCTTCTTCCGGGTGCTTTACTTTGCTTTGCTGGTTTCTTTCAAGCTTTGAAGATAATTTCTCTTCTTTCTTATCTTCTCTCAGCTCGTCACGCTCACGCCTTCTTCTGGCTTCTTCTAGTAGCCTGCCTGTTATCTCAGTTAATGAGAGGCTTTCTTTTGGCAATACCTCTAACGAAGTCACATAGTCATCATAGCTTTGATCTAATGAAGATAATATTATGTAGACTTGTTGCAGTTCATTAAATATAAGCTCTTTTTCTTGCAATTCTTGAAAAATGCTCTTCATACAGTTTAAATGAACTAACATATCTCCATTCCTCTGAAGATGCGTTCGAAAAAGCTTCCGTGTAAGATTTATATGTGCTCCTACACTGTCCCGAACATAAATCTTCCTGAGGTTCTCCCAGCAGTTTGCAGCATTTTCTTCTCCACAAATATGGACAAGCTGCTGATCACAGAGAGTCAGTCCTATGATGCATAAAGCCTGCTCATTCTTCAGTTTAAAGTCTTGTAACTTTTCGTTATCATCATCATTAGCAGGATCCCAGCTACTCACATCTGATGGGTTTGCTATAATGTCCACAAACCTTCTCTGCGTGAGAAGTAAACTACATTTCATTGACCATGAAACATAGTTTGTTCCATCCAGCCTGGATATCATGGACAGTTGTGACAAATTTACTTGTGCCATTACTCTTCAGATATTTTGACTATTTTAAACTAATTAAAACAGTTTGTTTGTACAGTAATGTGCAACTCACACCAACTCTCTCTGCTATATCCTGGTTAGTTAGACTATGCTGCTGGGCCCATAACCAATGTTAGGGTTTGAGGATTAACCCCTAGAAGAGTATTGCAGCAGTAGTCAAACCAAGAAGCCAAAGGAGAGCGGAAGGGCCCCAGAGTATACACACACTGAACACAAACACTGTTTGTAGTTTAAATAGTTTTTAATCCAGTTAGAGTTTAAGCATTGTCATTCAGTCCATTAAGTCATTCACAGTATTTCCATCCAGTAAGACTCACTAGTATAGTCCAAGTTAAGAGTCCTTGCAATATCTTTATCAGCCGATAAAGATATCTTCTCCTCCTCCGGTTTCACTCTCCAGAGAAACAAACGCTGGATATTCAGTAGAATTACGCAGTAAATCAGCAAACAGTAGCAAGCAATAACAGTTAGTCACAGCACTCACAGTCAGTAATCACAGTTAGTCGCAGCAGCACACAGTAACAGTCAGCAGCACACAGTTACAGACAGTCAGCTTTCCAGCTTCTAATGCTTCCTTATATTGTAACTTCTAACGCACCCTTAATCGGCTAATTGCCTGCTGCATTGTGCTTAAAGTGATAAGCACTTAAACCATGATATCTAAGTTTTATATATTTATTCACCCAAACCATATTTGGTATCAATGTTATACCTAACAGTAACCTTTCTCATCAGTTTACTTATCCATTTCTTCTCTTTCTCCTTCTTCAATTTATAGGCTAGCCACCTTCTGGGTTTCTTAGCATTTTAAAAAAATGGCTTGGTCTTTTTATTTGTTCTGCCAATTCTTTTTCCATTATATTTAACTTGTGTTTAGTCATCTCCATTTGGTTTTTTAGATTTACCTTTTGTGGTCATTTATTACTTTTCTATACACATTGACAACTAATACCTGTGTTCCTCTTTGACCCCTCTCCTGCAGCTCCCTGCTGACCCAGTCATACAACCTGCTCTCTGAGACACTGGCCTGACCTGGTTGCGTGATCTGCTCTCTGCCCCGAGAATCTGCAGACCTGTGTGGCTGGAGCACCCTAATGTTTTCTCTGCACTGCCCAGGAGTAGCTGCTTTTTGCGATTCTGCGACTTTCATGGGCTCAGGAAGGAGGGGAAAGGGGAGGAGCATCTGCCATCAGATGCAGGGAGGGAAGAGCTCCAGCTCTCCTGCACAGCATGGCTGGCTACTCACCTGAGCGTGCAGCGGTGGCAGTGGGAGGAGGAGTCCAGGAGGGTCTCCCGCTTGTGCTCACAAGCATGCGCGCACGCGAGAGAGAGATGAGAGAAAGAAAGGTGAGAAAGAAAGAGAAAGAGAGAAATGAGAAAATGATGGAGGGAGAGAATGAGAGGAAAATAGAGGGAAACAAATGAGAGAGAGAAGGGGAGAAAAGAGAGAGATATGGGGAAGAAAAAGAAAAAACAGAAATGAGAGGGAGAGAAAAAGAGGGGGAAATGAGAGAGAAAAGGGGAGAAAAAGAGATATGAGAAAAAAGAGATATGAGATACAAGGGAGAGAATGAGTAAGAGGAAAGAAAGAAACAAATGAGAGAGAGAGAAGGGAGAGAGAAATGAAAGAGCTGGAGGGAGAGAATGAGGGAGAGGGGAAAGAGTGGGAAACAAATGAGAGAGAGAAGGGGAGAGAAGAGAGAAGGGGAGAGGAAAAAGAGAAAAACAAAAATGAGAGGAAGAGAAAGAGAAAGAGAGAGAGAAAATGGGAGAAAGAGAAAAATGAGAAAATGATGGAGGGAGAGAATGAGAGAGAGGAAAAAGAGAGGGAAACAAATGAGAGAGAGAAGGGGAGAGAGAAAGAGAGTGAGAGGAAACAAAGAGAAAAACAAATGAGAAGGAGAGAGAGAAAAGTGAGAGAGAAGGGGAGAGAAAGAGAGGGAGAAATGAGAAAATGACAGGGAGGGAAAAAGATAAAAAATGAGAGTGAGAAGGGGGAGACAAAGGAAGAGAAAGAAAGAAAGAAAGAAAGAAAGAAAGAAAGAAAGAAAGAAAGAAAGAAAGAAAGAAAGAAAGAAAGAAAGAAAGAAAGAAAGAAAGAAAGAAAGAAAGAAAGAAAGAGAGGAAAAAGAGAGAAAAACAGAAATGAGAGGGAGGGAGAGAGACCATTTCCCACAGAAAACACTGGGAGCCATGAAACCTGGGTAGGCGTGGCTGGGGGATCATGTAACTGGGTAGGAGTGACGTTGAGTTGGCCATGCCCACCCAGGTTTTGTGGCTCCTGGTGTTTTCTTTTCTGTAGGAAAAGGATCCAAATGGCTCTTTGATTGTTTAAGGTTGCAGATCCCTGCCCTAGATGATAGGCTCAAGATCCAGATGGATCTTGACAGACTGGAACACTAGGCTCTATCTAACAAAATGAAATTCAATGTAGAGCCTTACACTTAGGCAAGAAAAATCAAAATTACATATGTAGACTGGGTGAAACCAGGCTTAATAACAGTAACTGTGAGAAGGATCTTGGAGTTTTAGTGGACAGCCAACTAAATATGAGCCAGCAGTGTGCAGTGGCAGCCAAAAAAGCCAATGCAATCCTAAGTGAATTAACAGAGGGATACGATCAAGATCAAGTGAGGTATTCTATAAATCCTTAGTAAGACCACACCTGCATCCAGTTTTGGTCACCATATAAAAAGATGTTGATACTCTAGAAAGAATGCAGAGAAGAGCAACCAAGATGATTAGGGGACTGGAGGCTAAAACATACGATGAACGGTTGTAGGAACTGGGCATGGCTAGTCTAATGAAGAGAAGGACCAGGAGAGACATGATAAGAGTGTTCCAGTATTTGAGGAGCTGCCACAGAGAGGATGGGGTCAAACTATTTTCCAAAGCACCTGAAGGCCAGACAAGGAATAATTGATGGAAATTGAACAAGGAGAGATCCAACCTGGAAATGAGAAATCAATGGAATAGCTTGCCTTCATCACTGGAAGCTTTCAAGAAGAGACTGGACTGCCATTTGTCAAAATGGTGTAGGGTCTGCTTGGGCAGAGGGTTGGACTAGAAACTAGATGACCTACAAGGTCCTTCCAACTCTGTTAATCTGTATCTGACATTGGGAAAGTGATAAAAAGGCCCATGAAATTCTGATTAGCCAAACTATATGGACTATTAAAAAATAGTTTGACCCCATCCTCTCTGTGGTAGCTCCTCAAATATTGGAACACTGCTATTACCACTCTATAAAGCCTTAGTAAGACTACACCTAGAGTACTGCATCTGACATTTCTCTGCGGACCACCAAAATTTTCTCATGGACCACCAGTGGTCCCTGGCCTATTGGTTGGTGACCACTGTTCTAGGGTGTTAGCAATTCCTGCCAGCTTAGTATCATCTGCAAATTTGGTAAGTTCCCCTCATCTAAGTCATTTATGAAGACATTGAAGAGACGGAAGCTTGTGGCATTGCTTCCTTCCTTCCATGTAGGCTTAGACCCATTAAGGACTACTCATTGAGTATGGTTTGTCAGTCAGGGGCGGAGCTTGCATCGTACAGTATGCGATCTTTAAGCTCTAAGATCGCTGCTGATATCTCCATTGCAGGACGGTCCCAACGGACCTAAACCGTCCTGTAGAGATGGTGACAGAGGAGGGCACATCCTATCGATCCCAGGGACATCGCAAAGTCCCTGGTAGATCCAGGAGAAGCCCTTTAGGTGGAGAGACAGCCATTAAAGCTGCTGAAGCTGGGACAGCTCCAGAATGGAAGAAAGCTGGAAAGAAAGTGTGTCAGTTTGGTGAGATAATTTCCTACTTATTTTTTTCTGGAGAGAACACCCTAAAAGACTAAAAATTAAATTTAAAAGTGAAGATAAAAGTGCTCAAGCGGTGAGATTAAGCACAAATTAAACCTGAAGGTTTTTTTTCTTTTTATTGGAATTTGGGATTCTGTTAAAACTTTTTAACTTTTAAACTGGACTGGTCTTTCCTTTTTAATTTTAATTTTTTCCCTTCAAAATAACTCTTTGTAAAAGTTTTTTATTCTCTTGCTTTTTCTTTTTAGTAATTTTAGATTCTTTATATTTTTTATTATTCCTGATTTTAATATTAGAGGGGAAGGGAAAGGAAAGGGAAATAAGTAGCGCTGCCACCTGGAGGCTTGGATACATTGTTTTCCTTTCTTTCTTTCTTTCTTTCTTGTTGATACATTTGCTGTTACATTCAAGGACTCTGTGCTTTTCATTGAAAAGATAGTGGGAAGAGCATGTAGATTGTTTGTAGGTGCTCTTCTGTGGAACTACTGATAGCTGGAGTCTGGATTTGAAATTGAAGAAAGAAGATTGAAGTGACCTTGAAAAGAGAACTGGAAATTTTGTTTTTTGATTTAGTAAAGAGCCTTGAGCATTTAGTGGCAGTGCTTTGCTTACTGACAGAATTGCATTTTCTCTTTCCCTTTTTTTCTCTATTCCCCACCCCCAGTTGGATTTTTATATTTGGACTTATGCAAGAATAAGACTACTTTCCCCCCTCCCTTTGTTTTACCTCTTCAGCAAGGGGAATATACAGATTTCTGTCTTTTAAAATCTTTTCTTAATTTTTTTATTTTTTCATCCTTTTTCCATTTTATATTTTTTTATTTTTTTCCTTTTTTCCTACATAATTGGAACCAATTGGATTAAGGTATTCAAGTGCCTGAAGATTTTTCCCTTCCCTCTTTTCTTTTTAATTATTTTTTCTTTCTTTTTTTTTTTTTACTGGTGGCAATTGGCTTCTCTTGCTTTTTCTATTCAATTTTTCTATTGTACTTCAAGATGAGCAGAAAAATACCAGCCTCAGCTTCTTCAATCCCGACTTCTTCTTCCTCACCATCTGGAGGACAAGGATCAATACAGGTGATGTTACAACAAGAGAAGGAGAAAGAAGTGACACTGCAGATGATTATGCAAGGCATTCAAAAGATACAAGTAAAAACAGATAATATTGAAAAGAGAACAGAGAATATTGAGCAAAGAATGGAAAAGACGGATGAAAAAATAGAAAATATTCAACAGATGAGGATGCAATACGAAGACAGAATTAAGAAAATTGAAGAACAAGATGTACAAAGAGATAAGAAGACTGGAGATATGGATACTCGATTGAGTGAAGTGGAAAGAGATAAGGGCAGATCTCTGCAATCATTGGGATGGGAAATTGACAGATCAGAATTCTATCTTAGATTTCAAAATATAGAAGAAGAAAAGGGTGAAAACCTTGCTAAAATGATGACAGAAATCCTGGCAGAGGCATTAGAGGTAACTAAAGAGAAGATGATGGATGGAATCGATGAGGTTTTTCGTGTTTATATAAGATATGAGATGAGAAATAAACTGCCAAGAGAAGTTCATATCAGATTTACTAAGAAAATAATAAAATCACAAATACTGCAGGCAGCAAGAGAAAAAACACTAAAGTACAAAGATAAAGAAATAGTGGTACTGAAACAGGTACCGAGAAGAGTGAGAGAGATAAGAGAATATTTATTTTTGACCAAAGAGTTACTTAAAAGAGGAATAAATTACAGATGGCTGATACCCGAAGGTCTCATGTTTACCTGGCAGGAACAAAGACACAGAATTGATACAGTTGAAAAAGTGGAGTTATTCTATCTGGAATATTTTAGAGGAAGGAAGATACAAGAAAAGAAGAGTCATTAATTGAATTTCAAGAGGAATGTACAGCAGCAATTGAAAAAGAGGAAGGAGCCATAGGTGGTATACCCAGAGAACGAGAACCAAGATCTACTAGAGCAACAAATCCTTCTTACAAAGTCTAAAATGGATGAGAAAAAATGGATTACAATTAATATAAATGGGCTTAATTCAGCTATTAAAAGAAGAAAAGTATTTCATAAGTTAGAGAAATTAAAATTTGATATAATCTGCCTACAAGTAGTACATATTAAAAAAAAACATGATTATATATTGAAACAACAAAAATTAGGGAAATTATTTACTGTGTTAACACATTGTAAAAAGAGAGGAGTGGTGTTATACATTAAAGATACAATCCCTGCGGAACAAATATATACAGATGATGATGGAAGGATTTTGATGGTGGAGATATTGGACAATAATCTAAAGACACTTTTAATAGCAATTTATGCTCCCAATGATAATCAAGAAGATTTTTACAGGAAATTACATAAGAAAATAATTGAACTGGACTACTAATATCTGTCTGATGGGAGATCTTAATGGAATAATAAATAACAAATTGGATTATAAAACACAAAAAACAGCAAAGAAAACTAGAAAGACATTGCCAAAATCCTTCTTTCGAATGGTAGCTGAGATAAACTTAAAAGATGCATGGAGAGAGAGAAATGCAGAAAATAAACAATATACCTTTCATTCAAATAGACATGCATCATGGTAGAGAATAAATATGATATGGATGTCAACAGAATTGCTTTCTAACATACAAGACATTGAAATAGAAGCAAGTACTTGGGCAGATCACAATCCAATAACACTTGTGTGGAAAGGACAAAAAAGGAGATCTAGATGGACTTTAAACAATACGATATTAAAGGAAAAAGACTTTAAACAGAAAATTGAGAGAGAATTGACTTTTTTCTTTAAAGAAAATACAAAAGAGGATACATCGTTACAGAACCTCTGGGACACGATAAAGGCTTATACAAGAGGTTTGATAATGGACTATACAAGGAAAAGAAATATAAAACAGATTTATTTTTTTTAATATTGGAAGATGACTACAAGAAGTTGGAAAAAGAACTACAGAAATTTCCAGAAAAAAAGGACATTAAAATTAAAATGGACATAACTAAGCATAAAATGGGGCTAATGGAAAAAGAAGAAATAGCACAAAAAATTAGAAATGCTAAGCAAAACTATTTTGAAGATGCAAATAAACCAGGCAGATGGCTAGCATATAAATTGAGAAAGGAAAGAGACTCGAGAAGAATAAATCAATTGATAAACGAACAAGGACATGTATGCTATGGAAATGCGGAGAAGAAAAAAAATATTCAAGATTACTATGGAAAACTGTACCTTCAAGAGAATGTCAGGAAGAAAGAATTCAACAATACTTACAGGAAGCAAATTTGCCCCAGATCCCCAAAGATATTGAAACAATGTTAGAAAGTAATACAACAATGATGGAATTAACAGAAGCTTTAAAAAAGCAAAACTTTGGGAAAGCACCAGGTCCGGACGGTTTGCCAGTGGAATTTTATAAGACATTCCAGGAAACATTGAATCTTCACTTATTAGAAGTTATGAATGAAGTTATGACAAAGAAGAGAATACCCGAAACATGGTCAGAAGCATATATAACACTTGTACCGAAGGAGGACACAGACCCACAGCAAGTTAAAAATTACAGACCTATATCACTATTAAATTCAGATTATAAAATTTTTGCTTCAATTCTGGCAGAAAGACTGAAAAGATATTTAAACAATTTTATTCACCCTGATCAAAATGGATTTCTGCCGAAGAGACAGATTAAAGATAATATGAGAATAATTTTAGATACATGGAATACTATGAGGCACTTCCTGAAAAACAAATGGCTCTCATGTTTATAGATGTACAAAAAGCCTTTGATAATGTGAATTGGCGTTTTATGCTGTTACATTGGACCAAATGGGCCTTGGTAAAAAATTTACTCAAGTCATCGAAATGATATATCATAAACAAACTTCAAAAATGGAGAGTTGACAGACTTTATAGATATAAGAAAAGGGACCAGACAAGGCTGTCCACTGTCACCTCTGTTGTTTGTGTTAACACTGGAAGTGCTGAATAGGAACATCAGAGAAGAAAAAGAAATAAAAGGAATGAAAATTAAAAAAGAAGAGTATAAATTACAAGCTTTTGCAGATGACCTGGTATTTATATTAGAGGATCCACTGGAGTCTGCACCTAAACTGATAGAAAAGATAGAAGAGTATGGGAAAGTAGCAGGTTTGAAAAAAAATAAAGATAAAACAAAGATTTTAGCAAAGAACATGTCTGTCAGACAAAAGAAAGAATTGGAGGAAGTTTTGGAGATCCAGGTCACAAACAAGGTACAGTATTTAGGGATACATATAACACCAAGATGTAGCACACTTAAGGAGGACAATTATCTCAAACTTAAACAACAGATTGCGACAGATTTGATAAAATGGGAAAATTTACAATTATCACTGATTGGGAGAATATCTACAATTAAGATGAATGTATTGCCCAGAATCTTATACTTATTCCAGACAATTCCAATCAGATTAGGGAAAGAATTTTTTGAAGATTTAAACAAAATAGTGCTAAAATACATTTGGCAGGGGAAGAAAGCAAGAATAAAACTTAAATTGTTACAAGATGCAAGAACAAGAGGAGGATTTGCTTTGCCCAATTGGGAATTATACTACCAAGCGACAAGTCTGATGTGGGTAAAGGAGTGGATAACATTAAGGAATACTAGACTTTTGAATTTAGAAGGACATGACTTGATGTTAGGGTGGCATGCCTTCCTCTGGTATAAGGGAACTAAAATGCAGGGGTATTTTAGAAGAAATTATATTCGAGAAGCATTGTTTCTAAACTGGGAGAAGATAAAAAAGCAATATTATTTAAAAATTCCACTATGGTTATCTACTATTGAAGCTTTTTCCTATCCAATAATATATAAAAAGGAACAAACAGTTATATATGGTGAGATATTGAATGAAAAGGGTGAACTTAAATCTATGCAAGCGTTGGAAGAACAAGGTGTAAAAATGAATTGGTTTTCATATTTGCAAATACAATTTAGATTTGATAAAGATGTTAAAACAGAAGGTATCTATGACAAGTTGACTGATTTAGATAAAACTTTGACAGGTACTGATGAAAAAGTAATCAAAAAACTTTATGGACATTTGCTAGAGTTTAAATTAGAGGAAGAACAAGTAAACGAAACAATGATTGCGTAGGGGAAAAATTTCGGATATGGGATTGACTTAGATAAATGGCAAAAATTGTGGTCTCAAAATTATAAAATGACAATGTCAACTGCGTATAAAGAAAATTTGTATAAGATGTTTTGCAGGTGGCACTTACCCCCGACCAGAATTGCCAGGATGTTCAAGGATAAATCGGATAAATGTTGGAAATGTCATCAGATACCTGGTTCATATTACCACATGTGGTGGACATGCTGGGATGCAAAAAGATATTGGACTATAATCCACACATGGTTAGAAAAACTGACAAAACAACACATAGACTTTAAACCTGAGATATTTTTATTGGGAATTATACCGGAAATATATTGTAAAGAATTGAATTATTTGATTGTAAATGTTTTAACAGCGGCTAGATTTGTATTTGCTAAGAACTGGAAAAATAAAAAAATACCTATGCAGGAGGAAATTATTAAGAAAATCATAGACTGTGCCGAAATGAGTAAATTGACATTTGAAATTAGAGAACAAGAGGATAAACAATTTTATATGATATGGGATTTATTTTATCAATGGTTAGATAAAAAGACATGGTAAAGAAATAGACTACTAAGCCTTACAATAAAAGTTAATAGATTGATATAGAATACAATATAAAATATATAACCATTGGATGAATGTATAAGATTAAACCATAATGAAAATTAGAATATCTTGTCTAAAATGATGGAAAAATAGTCAAATGAATGTTTAATAATTGATATTATATAAGCACAAGCTAGATTGGTAAGGTGAGAATTTATATAACTTGTGAGTAATGGTAAAAAAAGGATAGCACAAAAGATTGTAACCAACTGACACACTGTATGTATATAATTGAAAGATGGTTTTATGTTTTTATGTTTTGTTCGTATGTTTGTTGTAAAAAATAAAAACTTTTTTTTTTAAATAGTTTGACCCCATCCTCTCTGTGGCAGCTCCTCAAATATTGGAACACTGCTATCACCACTCTATAAAGCCTTAGTAAGACTACACCTAGAATACTGCATCTGACATTTCTCTGCGGACCACCAAAATTTTCTCGTAGACCACCAGTGTTCCCTGGCCCACTGGTTGGCGACCACTGTTCTAGGGTGTTAGCAATTCCTGCCAGCTTAGTATCATCTGCAAATTTGGTAAGTTCCCCTACTACTACCTCATCTATGTCTTTTTTTAAAAAAAGAATTTTATTGATTTTCAATAAACAAACATACACAAACAAAACACAAAACATAAAAACATAAAACTTCTTTTTGGAAAGCGGCCTAGTCCCGGGTTACATCTTTTGGTACAGACATAAATCAAATTCATGCTCACTTTATATACCATTTCATATCTTATTTACCATTCTATATTTTCTATATGGCTTCTCCCCTCTTTTCACTCTCTTAATTCTATTTTATTTATTTCATCTCAATTTAAATCATTATACTGATATCTTTTGTCCATTCTGTAATCATCTATTTTTCTTTTCTTATTAACACAATATTTCTCCTGTAATCACTAATTGAAGTATGACGCTTTTATATCTTTCCCCTAAATTTAACACTTAAAATAATATATAATTCTCATTCTGATTCTGCTTAGCACATTCTAAAACTACCTACTATATTTTAAGATAAAAATAATAATAAATTTATAATATAGTTAAAACAATAATCCAAAGTATATTAAACTTTATCATTTATGCATTTTAGTATTTTGTTAAATCATATAAAGATCCAATTTTCTAACATTATTTCAAATAAAGATACAAAAATACAATCTTATGTACTTTTGCAGAATCTCTTTTGTAATCCTAGTCTTTTTACCCCCCATCTCTTAATCTCCACCCTCTTGGTCCACTCTCTTCTGTAAACACAAACTATTTCATTTAGCCTTTCTTCTTTTTAAACTTTCTCTTCCTGGGGTCTATCTTTCCCCTAGATTTAACACTTAAAATAATGTATAATTTCCATTCTGATTCTGCTTAGTACATTCTACATACATTTTAAAATAAAAATAATAATACGTTTATAATATAGTTGAAACAATAATCCAAAGCAAATTAAACTCTATCATTAAATCTTAAACATTTTACATATTCCCTTTAATATTTTATTAAATCATATAATGTTCCAATTTTCTAACTCTATTTCAAATGCAATACTACAATACAATCTTATGTGCTCTTGCAGAATCTCTTTTTAATTTATATTTTACCCTTTGTCTCTGAAAAAGATCTGTTTTTTAACATCGTTTCAAGCCTTTTATGACTTCTCTTCCCCTTTTCCTTTCCTTTCTTGTCCAATCTAGCCTTTTTACCCCCCCATCTATTAGTCTCCACCCTCTGTTGTATTCCTTTTTTCTGTTGCTTTCTGACATTGTATCAATTTTTCACCTTATTTTCCCTTTTTTTGGTTGTTTTTTTAAGTCTTAAATTCTCCATTCTCTTTCCCTTCTTTCCCTTTTCTTCCTCAACTAAAGTTATTTGTTCATTAATGATGGCTTCTTCTTCTTCATCCCAGCTTTCTTGTTGTAATTCCTGGTAAGTAGAAATCGCCATTTCCAAAAAGTGGAAAACAGATCCAGAAGAGCCCTTCCCTTCTTGTTCCTCTTCTCTTAACTTTTGAAATTCCATTCTCAATTCTTCCACAGATAATGCCATTGTGAAGTTTTTTTAAACAACCCAAAAGTTATTAATCTTTCAAAAAATAGATTCCAAAAGTCCCAAAGTCACCAAGCAACCCTAATCAACACAAACTGTTTTGTTTAGCATTTTCTTCTTTTTGTACTCTCTCTTCTTGGGGTAGAATCAATTGCAAAGTCCCAAAATGTATTTTTTGAAGTCTTATTACAGTTTATCTCTAGTCTTAAAAGCTCCAAGCAATCTCCTCCAGCAAGGTCTTAATATAGATTCTTAATCTCTCCCTTCCCACTTATAGCAAAAAAAAGAATTTTTAAATCTTTAATTCCAGTGTTCAGAAATCTTTAATACCCCCTTGGTTTTATTTTTCAAATTTAATTACCTTCTGTTGCCAAGATGGATTTTTCCAATTTCCTTCTGCTATTTCCATAGGGAAGGAGAGTGGGGGGAAAAAACTTTCCCTTTAAACTTTCTTCCGCCGCTTTTTGGCAATCTTCTTAGGAAACAATGTATCTTAAAAGAGTTGAATTTCCAGGGTATTTAGGTGTTACTTATTATCCCAGTTCAGCCAAACACTTTCACTTTCTCCTGCTTCCTCCTGCACAGTCTTGTCCGGGTGAAAGTTTCTTTGTGGTGGCCATTGCTGACCGCCGCTCCACCGCTTTTGGAAAAAGGAGTTCAGCCAGCTGAAGAGGGGGGTTGCGATCCCCCTGAACCCCTGCTGGACCTCCTCTATCTTCAGTCACCTCTACGGGGTGACTATTAACCCCCAAATCCAGCTGGATCAGGGGCACGCCAGCGGCGAGCGCAGCAGGAACTGCGCACGATCGCGGATTTCTGCCACCGAAGCCTTTCAAACCGGAAGCTTTCTCATCTAAGTCATTTATGAAGATATTGAAGAGACGGAAGCTTGTGGCACTGCTTCCTTCCTTCCATGTAGGCTTAGACCCATTAAGGGTCTTCCATGTAGGCTTAGACCCATTAACCGTACTCATTGAGTACGGTTTGTCAGTCAGTTGCAAATCCATCTGGAGACGATTCTATCTATCCCACTTTTTTTCTAGCTTCCCAAGAAGTAGGTTGTGGTCTACTTTGTCAAATGCCTTGCTGAAGTCTAAGTATATTATGTCCACAGTATTTTGCTGGTCTACTAATTTAGTCATTTTGTTGAAAAATGAAATAAGATTGGTTTAGCATGATTTATTTTTAACAAACCCATGCTGACTGCTAATTATTATTTTACTTGTTTCTAGATGTTGACAGATCTATTTTTTTTTATTATCTTTTCCAGTATCTTCCCGGATATTGATATTAGACTGATTGGTCTGTACCATGTTTCCCAGAAAACATGACCCACCCTAATTTGGGTCCCGAAAACATGGCCAATCCTAATTTTTTTTTTGGGGGGGGGCTAATATTACCCCTACCCTGAAAATAAGCCAGGGGATGGGCATGGCTGGTATGAGTGGCGGTGTGGGCACTGGGGGGCAACTATCCACCTGCAGAGAGGGACAAATGTAATTCTGTGCTGAAGCAGAGGCATTCTGAGTCTTCATTGTATCCCAGGATTGCAACACTGAAGGTTTGGAATGGAGCCTTCAGAGTTGCAATCCTGGGATAAGTTGAAGGCTCAGAGTGGAGCCATTTTCATGAAAGGCAGGAAAATGGGGAGGGGAATTTTCCTGCCTGTTATCCATTCCTCTTAGAGCAGGACCTTGCAAGGCTTGTTATGGCATTGCTCTCATGAATGGCAGCACCTCCATGAGCTTCATCACACTGGTGCAGCTGGCATCCTGCCATGAGCACTACGCCAGTATACCCAAACTCGTGGCGGTGCTGCTGCTCACATGCGCAACAGCAGAACAATCCTTGCAGGGTCCTGCTCAAAGAGGCTGCACCGATGTGATGAACCTTACAGCAATGCCGCCACTTGCACGTGTAACACTACAACAAGCCTTGCAGGATCCTGGGATATGCTGAAGGCTTGGATTGGAACCATTTTTGCTAAAGGCAGGAAAATGGGGAGGGAGAGAGAGCTCGAGGAATGGATGACAGACAGGAAAATCCCCTTCCCATTTTTCTCCCATTCACCAAAAAGCCTCCATTCTGAACGCTGAAGTTTTGGAATGGAGAACGGGAGGGAAATGGGGAGGGGGAATTTTTCTGCCTGCCATTCTTCCCTCATTCTGTACTAAGCTTGAGGAATAGAGATGACAGGCAGGAAAATCCCCCTCCCCATTTTCCTCCCATTCACCAAAAAGCGTCCATTCCAAATGCTGAAGTTTTGGAATGGAGGCTAAAATGGGGAGGGGGAATTTTCCTGCCTGCCATTCTTCCCTCAGTCTGTGCTAAGCCTGAGGAATAGCTCATTTTAGCCACTAAAGAAGCAGCCGGGTGGAGAGGCAAGGTGCATGGAGCATTCCTTTCAGCCGCAATAGAAGCGGCCCAGTGGCTAGGCGCATGGGGGGAAATTAAGACACCCCTTGAAAAGATGGCCTAGCTGTTTTTTCAGGGGTCTAAAGAAAATAAGGCCCTGTGTCAACTAAAAAGATATTCCTTTGGTCTTTTTAGCTGCCAGCAGAAAGGGAGTGGGGGAAAACAGTGTATTCCTCAAGTGCCTATTCCTCTAGTCCCTAGCAGCCCAAAGTTGTCAGAGCACAAGAATATTACTGGAGAGCATGATTAATGACTCTTGGCTATGGATGTGTCCCATTGGAGAATATATATCCAGGGGGTGGGTGAATGATGTATTTTAGTATTGGCTGCATCCAGCTAATGCCAATGTGGCCACTTCTAATAAATCAAATTTTCTTTTCTCTGAGAATACGGCTAGAGACTTATGATTTGAATGGAGGTAGATTTGTTGGAGTCCTGACACCCTGTCTTATTTTCTAAGAAACACATTAGTTTCCAGGGTCTGTTTTTTTCCCCTTTTTTGAAGATGGGAACCACATCAGCTCTTTTCCAGTCCTCTGGTAGTTCCCCGGTGCTCCAGGATTTTTGAAAGATGTGGTTCAGTGGTTCTGAGATGACCTCTGCCAGCTCGTTTAGAACTCTGGGATGTAATCCGTCAGGTCCGGTGATTTGTATTCATCAAGATCAGACAGGTGTTCTTTTACTATTTTTTTTGTTGCTTATTTTAACTTTTATTTCTAGTCTGTCTTTTACAGTTATGTTTTTTTGCAGGTTGGGCTATAGTTTCTTTTTATGTGAAGACCGATGCAAAGAATGAGTTGAGCAGCTCTGCTTTCTCTCTGGTGCCTGTTACTTCCTTGCCATCTTCTCTCTTTAGTGGACCCACTGTTTCCTTGATTTTTTTTCTTGTTATTTATATGTTGGAAGAAACTTTTTTATTATCTTTGACTTTTGTTGCAAGTAAAGACTTGCAACATTCTGAGTCTTTGCTTTCCTGACTTTGTCTTTGCAGATTCTGGCTATCTTCTGATATTCTGCCTTAGTTGTGTGTCCCTCTTTCCATTTTTTGTACTTGTCCTTTTTGTCCTTCAATTTACCAGAGAGAGCTTTGTGCAGGCATGCTGGTTTCTTATTGGATTTCTTGTTTTTCTTTCTCAGTGGTATTATGCTGGTCTGTACTTTTATGAGTTTTCAGAGTTTCCCAAGATTCTTGAGTTGTTTTCCCCTTTAGGATTTTCATCCAAAGAATCTTTCCCAAGTTCTCTCCAAGTGTATTGAAATCAGCTCTTTTAAAATCTAAGACTCTGGTGTCATTATGTTCTATTGCTTATGTTTGTGTTATATTGAATTCTTGTATAACATGGTCACTCTCACCCAAGGTTCCTTCAACTCCCTTTATAATTTCTTCTCTGTTTGTAAGTCCAGTATGGCTGTCCCTCGAGTTCCCTCCTCTACCTTTTGGACAACAAAGTTGTCAGCTAGGTTGATTAGGAACCTATTTGATTTCTCACTTGGTGCAGAATGAGTTTTCCAATTGATATCAGGGTAATTGAACTCCCTCATTACTATTGTAGTGTGTTTGCTACATATATTTGTTAGTTGATTGGCAAAAAGGACATCTATTTTTTCTGTTTGATTGGGTAGTATTAGTATTTGTAGGATTAGTAGGATTAGTAGGAGTATTAGTATAGTATAGTATAGTATAGTATAGTATAGTATAGTATAGTATAGTATAGTATAGTATAGTATAGTATAGTATAGTATAGTATACAAAGGTTTTCATCTTTGGTTTCATGCATTTCTGTAGTAATATAGTGGTCCTTTACATATATAGTGGTCCTTTACATGTCAAAAGTTGTCAAAAGATGTCAAAAGTTCTTCTCTTATCATTCCACAATACAGAAAAGTATTATTAAGAATACAGAATACAAATAAATATTAGGAAACACTTCCTGGTGGAAACAGCATTTGGACAATTAATTCATTTATCAAGGAAATGTGAAATTCTCTTTCTGGGTGAGTACAGTCAAAGGTTAAACAACAATCTCTTGATGGTGATTTAATTTTGATCCTTGCACTGAATATGGAATTAATCTGAAATTGTGTTTTCAAATTCTTTAATTCTATATCTGTAATTCAATTCATTTCATTTTCTTCACAGCATTAGTCAGCCAAAGTTATTTTTTCTATAACATCACAACAAACGTATATATTTTTTCTAGACAGTTTGTCTGCAGGAGAAAACATTTTGTTCTCTTGGTTATAAAATGCAGCCCCTGTGTAATGAAAGTTAGTTTATTGGAGGGATTCCTGAACTTTTAGGTTTATACTAACACTTTAATGGTAAATGCAAATTTAGACATTTGAATAAGCATTTTGAAAAAAAAATCCATTCTTGTTTATTAGCAGAAACCAATTACCTCATGGCACTGAAGCATATTTTTTATTGTTAACAAATTTCCATTGTTAATGGCAGTCTCATTTATTTCTATAGGACTTCTAAACCAAGAGAAAATAGTAATCTAACTTCTGTTCTGATATATCCTTGGCATCACTGAATCAATTTCTCGCTCACTCTCTTTTCACTCCTAACAAATATGTGATACTAAATGGTTTATTTTCTTTTCTAACTTCTGCAGCATTGTTTATTATAAGTTTTATAGTTGTTGAAGGTTTAGAATTATTTGTGTTATCAATTGAATGCTTAAGAGAAGTTTACTTAAGATAGTTTTTCCTCTAGTACAAGGGTGACAAACTCGATTGTGTGACGTGACATATTACAACATATTGTGATGCTTTTTGCCTTTACAGAACCGGTGAGGGACATAGCCTGCGTGTGACGCCAGTTTAACACCCCTCCTCTAGTATAATCCTTCTTATGCTCCTTGTTCTGTCAGATAATTCAAATTCAATGCAAAAAGAAATCACTTTGGCGGAAAAACAAATCTGGTCATGTTGCCAACTTCAAAAGCCGGTACAAAAATTTATGCCACCAAATAAAGACTGAATGCACCAATTATCACACTAAACAATTATCACACTAATAAACCTTCTACGCACCAATTCCACCCACACTTTCTACAATTTTGTAAACAACAAACTAAAAGACTCAAGGTCCATCCCACCTCTGAAAGGACCTAATGGTAAAGACTGCAATGATGACACCATTAAAGCCAACCTCTTTAACACATTCTTTGGCTCAGTATTTGTAAACAGCAATGGATCATGCCCAGTATTTCCTAGTCAAACCCAGACAACTACAATGATCTAATACATATCAATTTTACAGAAGACAATGTTGAAAAAGCACTACACAATCTAAAACCATCTCTATCGATTGGACCAGATGGAATATGTGCCTACTTCTTTAAAAAGCTATCCACTGCCATAGCCGAACCTCTAAGCATAATCTTTGAAAAATCCTTCAGGACCAGCTCCTTGCCAAAACTATGGTCACTAGCCACGGTGATACCCATCTTCAAAAAGGGAGACCCCAGCCTCGTTGAAAATTACAGACCAATCTCTTTATGCTGCGTCACCTGTAAAGTCATGGAATCAAGTATTAACCAATCCATTATCGTCCACTTAGAGACAAACAACCTACTCTCTAACAAACAATTTTGTTTCAGAAAAAAAACTATCCTGTAATCTGCAACTCTTACATTGCAAAAACATAAGGATTACACAACTCGATCAGGCCAAAGCAATAGATGCAATCTACATAAGCTTCTGTAAACCCTTTGATTCAGTGGACAAGGCAAACTACTCCTAAAACTAAAATCTTATGGTATCTCTGGACACCTGCATAACTGGATAGAAGCATTCCTGTCAAACAGGCAACAAAATTGGGAGTGTCCTATCAAATTCTGTACCTGTCAACAGTGGTGTCCCCCAAATAAGTGTTATAGGACCTACTCTCTTCATACTGTACATAAATGACCTCTGTGATCAGAGGTGGTATTGAACACGACCCGGTAGCAGTGATTTGGCGTGGGTTGCCGAACTGGTGGAGACCCCTGGCTGGCCACACCCCTGATCCGGGTCGCCCGGTCACCTGCTTCTCTTGGTCGCTCTCCTAGCTTTCTGTACCATGTGGTGGCCATGGCGCAGCTCAGGTGGAAGTCCCAGGGCTGTTGCATATGTGCACTGCATGTTCAGCCACTACACATGCAATGTCCATGTGCAGCAGACCTGGGACATCCGCCTGCCTGCCCGCCCTCCTGGAGCACGTTTTCTTCCTTCTCCCAGTGACGGACGTGCCTCTTCTAGCCCAGCACAGCTCAGTCCGGCCAGCCAGCAGGTGGGTGGGCAGATATTCCAGGGCTTCTCGCCCCCCTTGTCGCGAATGCCGGCAGCAGCCCCTTGGGTCGGCTGAGCTTGGAGCCACTGTTCCCAGGTTTCTACTCACCCGTGCTTGGTCAAGGCCTCTTCACCTTGCCTGAAGCTGCTAGTCCTGCCCCTCATTCTCCCCTCCCTCATCTGGCCTGAGAAGGGGCCGGGTCCCTTCCTCTCTCTCCCCCACTCTCTGTGTCTGTGTGTATGCTGGTCATGAGTGGAGGAGGAGAAGGGTCGCCTGAAGGGACTGGCTGAACAAGGATCACCAGCTGTGCTGGAAGCATCTCATCGATTTCCATTTAACATTTCCGGTGCCTTTAGCTCCAGCTGCGCAGAGGCAGATGCGCATGTGTGCTTGCCATTCCCACCTACCCACCCCCGTCCATGCGCAGTGACCCTACTCCCCCCAAGGAGGGAGAAGACTGCATTTTTGCTTCAACCTGCCCGCGTTGCTGAATTTCATCGCTGCCGCCTCCTTGGCGACAGAGAGATGGAAAGATAGGGAGAGAGGAAGATAGGGAGAGATAGGGAGATAGGGAGATAGGAAGATAGGGAGAGATACAGAGGGGGGCAGAGACCCATAGAGAGAGACACGGAAAGGGGGGAGGAGAGAGAGAGGGAAAGAGAGAATAAGAGAAGGAAAGATAAAAAGAGCGAATGAGAGAGGAAGGGAGGGAGACAAGAAAGAAAAGAAAGAGAAAAGAGAAAGAAAGAAAAAAGAGAAAGGAAGTGAAAGGAAGAAAAGGGATAGACAAAGAAAGGGAGAGATGGAAGGAAGGGACAAAGAAAGAAAAAGAAAGAAAGAGAGGGAGGGAGGGAGGGAGGAGAATGTGAATGAGATATATGGATGGGTAGATAAATACATGGAAGGAGGGAAGGAGGGAAAGAGAAAAAAAGGAGAGGAAGGAAGGACACAAACCCTGGCTTCAGAAGACTCTTTGAAGCAGCACAGCAATCTAGGGCTGGCCTGCAAGGGATCTCGGTGGTCATCTAGTCCAATCCCCTTCTCCTGCAGGAGATCCTTACAGAATCAGAATAGCAGGGTTAGAAGTGTGTGTGTGTGTGTGTGTGTGTGTGTGTGTGTGTGTGTGTGTGTGTATGTATGTGACTGTCAAAACTCCAAAACAGGTCAAGTAGCTCTGGGGAGATCAGTCATAAATTAGAACACTTGCTAAGCAACCGGCCATTAAGCGAGGACCACTTGTATTTGGTTTGCCAGTCACATGGTCACCTGGCCATGCCCACCCAGTCACATGGCCACAAATCCATGCCCACCCAGTCACATGGCCACAAACCCATGCCCATCTGGTCATGTGACCATAAAGCCATGCCCATCTGGTCATGTGACCAAGCCACGCCCACACAGTCACATGACCACCACGATACACCCACACATTAAACCATGCCCACAGAACCGGAAGTAAAAAAATTTGAATACCACCACTGTCTGTGATCATATAAAGAGAAACTGTGTTCTCTTGGCCGATGGTGTAAAGCTATTCAACACCACCGACAAAACTGCTACCCTTCAAAAAGATCTCGACCATGTATCAGAATGGTCAAACAAATTGTAACTTCAAATCTCAACAAATAAATGCTCTGTCTTACATATTGGCAAAAAAAATCAGAAAATAAAATACAAGTAAATAATCAAGATAAAATACAAATAAATAATCAAGACCTTGTTGAGGATCCAAACTTTGTCAAGGACCTTGGAATACTCATCTCTAATGATCTAAGTGTTAGAGCCCACTGTAACTTCATAGCCAAAAAGGCATTAAGAGTTGTTAACCTAATCCTGCGTAGCTTTTTCTCCGGTAATATCACACTACTAACTAGAGCATACAAAACATTTGCTAGACCAATACTTGAATACAGCTCATCAGTCTGGAACCCACATTACGTATCTGATATTAATACAGTTGAAAAAGTCCAGAAATATTTCACAAGAGTTCTCCACTCCTACTCATTGCAGAATACCTTATGCCACCAGACTTGAAATTCTAGACCTAGAAAACCTAGAACTATGCCGTCTTCGATCCAATCTAAGTATAATACATAAAATTATATATTGCAATATCCTACCTGTAATGAATACTTCAGCTTCAACCATAACAATACAAGAGCACACAATAGATACAAACTCAAGGTAAACCGCACCAAATTTGATTGCAGGAAATACGACTTCAGCAACAGAGTGGTCAATGTCTGGAATACTCTACCTGACTTTCTTCCCCAAACCCCAAAAGCTTTAACCTAAGACTGTCTACTATTGATCTCACCCCTTTCCTAAGAGGTCTGTAGGGGGCATGCATAAGCGCACCAACGTGCCTACCATCCCTGTCCTATTGTTTCTTTTTATTTTTCTTATATGTATCCATTTCATGTATTCATAACTATGTTTATACTCGCTTTCACGGGTCTACCCAGCCCGCACGGCTCTGGCGCGGCCCTGGTGGGATGAGCGGAGGGTCTGGCGGGGAGGTGCTCGCTGCCCGCCAGGGCCGCGCCAGAGCCGTGCGGGCTGGGCAGAGCCGGGAAAGCGAGCCGCGGGTGCGTGCGTTCCTCCTCCTGCCCCTCGTTCCCAAATCTCGCCCGGAGGAGTCGGTAGAAAGCGTTGTGGCTAGGCTGGCCGTGGAGGCACTTGGTGCAGGTGCCTCCAAAGGCGGGAAGGATGGGCTGGCGGGCGCTAACCTCAGTCATTCTCCCCGCGTCGGGCTAAGGGTGGTGGCTGTTTCCACTGCAAGCATCTCAGACCCGCTGCTGCTGCTCTGCAGCCGCCTGCCTGGCCTTTCTTTGAGGTGGAAGAGCTCGCTGGGCTGAAGGGACCGGCGCATCAAAGGCGTGCAGTGTAGGGAGGTTGGGGAGGAACCGAAGAGGCCCCGGGAGATTAGCCTCCCCACGTGGGGTTGGGCTGCCCTCTCAGGCAGGGGAGGCTTTGTAAAATAATTCGCTTTACCTTCGAAAGCAAAGGGAAGACGGGAGCACCTGAAGCCAAGTGTCTCCTCAGGGCTCCAGTTGCAGGGAGGAGCCCTGACTGGCCGCACGTGGCTGCACCAAACGCCGCGGCATTGCTCTAACGCTGTGGCAGCAAGGGAGAAGGGACAGCAAGGGAGAAGGGAAAGCAACAGTGGCCTGAACCCGAAGGTCTCCCGAACATCCAAACTGTCACCGCCCGCCCGCCCACCCACCCACCCGAGGATGCAAGGGGGGGGGAATTAAGTCACCCCCGAAAAGACGGCCTAGCCGTTTTTTCGGGGGTCAAAAAAAAAAAAGGCCCGGCCTTATTATGTGAGAAACACAGTAGTTCTGAAATTCTCTCTATTATGGTATATCAGACAAGCTTATTATTTCAGTTCCAGCAAACAGATGATTCACAGAAAGGAAGCTGCAGCTGGAAAACTTAGCAAAAAGGAAGGGAAAACTCTATTATTAGCTAATTTGATGGATATTCAAATCCATATCAAATGATTATTTTGCTACACAGTATATTCCACTAAAGAACATCCTTGAGTTTTCGTATGAGCCTTAAAAATAATTTCTTCTTATAATCCCCTTTCTTTTGAAAAATAAGAGATTTACTGTATTTTTTGGACTATAAGATGCTCCAAAGCATAAGACCCACCTAGCTTTTGGGGAGGCATACAAGAAAAAAAAATCTGCCTCTGCCTCCCAGCAATTTGCCTCCTTGCAACAATCAGCAAACATCTTGATCAGCTTCAGCACAGCCTGATTTAGCAAAACAAGTGATTGTCGGTTGGATCAGCCTCCCGACTGTCAGAGAGTATATTCCTGAACTGGAATAGAGCATGGTAACAAGGTCAGCCAATGAATAGCATAGTAACTAAGTCAGCCAATGAGGACTGTTTGGAAACTGAACTTAGAAGTAGCCTAGGTGTGGCTCTATATTAAGCTCTGCAGCTCTGAAGCTATGTTAAGCTTATCAATGTCTATTCAAAATGAAACTAACTTGCTTGCTTGCTTGCTGAAAACTAGAGCTCTGCTCTGAATATGTAACATGTCTGCTTCTGTTTGAGTTTGCTCCATGTTGGAGAAATCTACAACTGGTATTGTAAAATTTACTTAATAAGTTTATAAAGATGTTAAATGAAGCATCAGCCATCTATGTTTACTTTTCTGGTGCTGAATTTATGCTGCAAAACTCTGAACAGGTTCTGGGCCCAGAAAAAATACTTAATTGTAATTAGGGCTGAGAGCCTGCCTGTTTTAAAAGTAAGAAACAAGGCAAGAGGCTTTGCAGGATGGCTGAAAAAAATTAAAGAGAGCTCTCTAACCTGTTTGGGTCAGAAGAACTATATTATTTGGGCTGCAAAGATGGAATGTTTCCTAAAGGCTAAAGAGCTTTGGAATATTGTTGAAAATCCACCCCAGGCACCATTGAATGCTGCAGATCCGAAGCTGCATAATAGAGCATTGGCTTATATCATCTTAAGTTTAGAAGATGATCAGTTTATCAATGCAGCTGATTTAAAGACTAAAAGGAAGTCTGGGATAAATTGAGGACTGTTCATTTGAGTGTATCTGCATGCAACAGCATACAATTATCAAGAAAGTTATATTTTGTTCATATGCAACCTTTGTTTGTAGGGTTAGAACAGCATAGAATTAGGATTCTGGAATCTCAGAAAGTACTATTAGTTTTGAACAGCTTAGATGAAACTTGGGACATTGTTTCTGCAGTGTTTGAATGCAAACCGGAGCAGGAGTTGCATTTAGAAACTCTTAAAGCTTGTTTATGCTGCAAAACTCTGAACACCGATGATCAGCTGCTTCAGACTGCAGGGATCACCATCACCTATTGATGCCTTCGTGCACCCCATTTTCGGCCTCTGCATCCTGTTTTTGGCCTCCGCATGGCCCATTTTCGACCTCTGTGTACCCCATTTTCAGCCCATTGCAGATGGTGGGGATCAGAACAGGCCAAAAATGGGGCACATGAAGGCCAAAAACGGGATGCGGAGGCTGAAAATAGGGCATTTGGAGGTCAAAACTGGGATGCAGAGGCCAAAAATGGGGCAAACTGAGGCTGCAATAGGGGATGGTGGTCCCTGCAGTCTGAAACAGCTGATCGTTGGGAGGCCAATCCAACCAACAATCATCTGGTTGTGCTAAATCAGGCTGTGCTGAAGCTGAACAGGCTGTTTGCTGATTGCTGCAAGGAGCCAAATTGCTGGGAGGCAGAGGCCAAAGGGTGGGGGCCAGCGGGTGGGTGGAGCTTCAGCAACATTTGCTGTATAAGACACACAGACATTTCCACTCACTTTGGGGGTGGGGAAGTGTCGTGTCCGTCGCAGGGAAAGGAGACTCGGGAGTCAGTGACTTAGTTCAGCTCTTTATTAAGTCCCGAGATCGGCTCGGGCTACAGCAGAAAAGCGGCGGCTTTTATTCTCTGGCTGCAGCGGGCCGCGTTAATGGCACCGCTTTGAATCTCCCGCAATTAGTTTCCACCAATCGCGGGGGATTCGCGGCGGGCCAATCAGTGCCAATCAGGTTGCCGTGCGTTCTGACCAATCACACCGCGGCGCTTGCAAGTATGTTAAGGGATCGTACAGAACACCCTCCCTCTTGGTATGGTCCTACGTAACGTAGTCCCGTAAGTAGGCGGGCTCCGCACTTGCCTACTTGACCTGTGCAGGTTAGTTGCTGGTTGGCCTTCGGCCGGTTCGGTCGGGTTCTGTGTCGCTCTCTGCCTCATCGATGGAACCGCCTGGAAGTGTGAGCCGGGCCTTTTGTTGCAGCCCCCTCCCGGTCTACCCGGGCTGGTCGAGCTGCTGTTGTCGCTGTTCCTGCTCGGTCTTTCCGGGCTGGTTGAGCTGGCCTGGCTGCTTCTCCCTGGTGAGGCTTCGAGCTGGGTGTCTGTTTCTGTCTCGGTTGGTAAGTATTCCTGGTTTCTTTCTGGTTGGGGTTGGTTCCCAGGGCCTTCCCACCCCTCTTGGTTTGTGCTGGGGAGGTTTCCTTCTCTTTCTGGGTGTCTGTCTGTGCTTGTTTGCGTGTCGGTTGTGTTTCCCGTGGTTGTTCTTGATCTTATTTGATTGATGTGTCGTTTCCATTCTTGTCCGTCGGTTGTTTGTAGCCGGTACGAGCGGGGACCTGTTGCTTGGGTTATCATCGTTGGTATCCAGAGGGGGTCCCCTCTCAGGTTTTTTGCGTATACCGCGTCGCCTGGTGTAAATGTTCGGTACCTGCTTGATGAATCGGTGGGTTTTTCGGGGTTGTATGTGGGGTGCAGCCTATCCAGGGGGGACCTTAGTTTCCTCCCCATTAGGAGTTCTGCGGGGCTTTTGTTGGTCGTTGTGTTTGGGGTTATGTGCTGGATGAAAAGAAGTTTATTTATTTTTTCCTGCATGTTTCCGGTCTCGATTTTTTGGATTGTTTTTTTCGTGAATTGGACCATTCGTTCCGCCCTACCATTCGCCGCCGGATGAGCCGGTGCTGTCAGGGCGTGCCGTATTCCCCGTTCCGCTAGGAATTTTTTGAATTCCAAAGCGGTGAACTGTGGTCCGTTATCTGACACGATCACGTCTGGGAGGCCGTGGGTTGAGAATAGTCTGTTGAGTTCTCGGATGACGTCCTCGGTGGTGGTAGTTTTCATGTCGCTTACCTCCAGCCAATTGGAGTAAGCGTCTACTGTTATGAGGAATGTGTGTCCTTTTGTGGGTCTGGCGAAATCTATGTGTATCCTGGACCATGGTCCCCTGGGGGTTTCCCACTCCCGGATTGGGGCGGTGGGTGGGCATGGTCTGGATTCCTGGCATTGCTTGCAGCTAGCCACCCAGGCTTCAATTTGCTTGTCCATCCCTGGCCACCAAGCGTAGCTTCTGGCCAAGGCTTTTGACCTGACGATCCCCGGGTGCCCTTCATGTAACAAGTCCAAGAACCTTTTTTGTAATTTTTCTGGGATTACCACCCTGTCCCCCCATAATATACACCCCTTCTGCGTGGAAAGTTCCAATTGTTTGTTTTTAAAAATCCTCAATGTCTCGTCGACGCTTTTTCCGGTCAGTCCTTCTCCGCCCATTGTAATACCCCGCCAGACGTTTGTCTTTATTGGTTTCATGGGCAATGTCTGACGCGTTAGGGGAGGTTGGGTATGGCCTCGATGCTCAAGATGGATGTTGTGGGTGCTGGGTCGGCGTCCAGGTCCGGTAGCGGTGTGCGGCTCAAGGCGTCTGCGTGTGTGATCGTTTTGCCGGGTCGGTGGATCAGCCGGTAACTGTAGGCGGCGAGGAATTCAGACTACCTTGTCATTCTTGGGGATAGAATGTTTGGGGTGGCCTTGTTCCCTGCCAGGATGCCCAACAACGGTTTGTGGTCCATGATGATGGTGAATGTCCTGCCGTAGAGGTACTCGTGGAATCTTTTGACGGCGGCGATGATTGCCAGGGCTTCCTTGTCGAGTTGGCTATAGTTCCTTTCCAGCTTCGACAAGGTTCTTGAGTAAAAGGCGATGGGTGCTTCGTTTCCATTTGGGAGTGTGTGGCTGAGGATCGCCCCGATCCCGAACGGTGATGCGTCGCACGTGACTGTCAGCGGGAGGGTCTCGTTGTATTGGATGAGGACGGCATCCGATGTGAGTAGGTCCTTGGTTTGGTTGAAAGCAGTTTCCTCTCGTTTCCCCCAGGTCCAGGTGGCTGTTTTATCGAGCAGCCTATGCAACGGTTCCGCCGTGGTCGCCTTTTGGGGTAGGAAAACATTGTAGAAATTAATCAGCCCAAGAAATGCCTGCAGTTCTGTTTTGTTCCTTGGTCTGGGGGCTTCTTTGATGGCTCTGATTTTTTTTCCGGTTGGGTGAATGCCATGCCGGTCTAGGAGATATCCTAGGAACTCGACCCTCTCTGTATGCAGCTGGCATTTTTCTTTTTTGACTTTAAGCCCGGCCTCTTTGAATTTTGTTAGTACCTCCCTCAGGCGACCCTCCAGTTCTCTTTGGTTGGCTGCTGACACCAGTACGTCGTCGAAGTAGGGCACTACCCCCTTGATTCCTTGTAGGAGTCTTTCCATGAGGCTCTGGAAAATTCCTGGGGCTACGCTGACTCCAAACTGGAGTCTCTTACAGCGAAAAGCCCCCTGGTGGGTTACTATGGTCTGCGCCTCGGCGGTTTCTGCGTCGACCGGTAACTGTTGGTAAGCTTGTGCCAGGTCAAGCTTCGCAAAAACCTTGCCTCCCCCCAGTGAGTGTAGGAGGTGCTGCAC
Source organism: Notechis scutatus (assembly GCF_049901735.1). Classification (NCBI taxonomy): domain Eukaryota; kingdom Metazoa; phylum Chordata; class Lepidosauria; order Squamata; family Elapidae; genus Notechis; species Notechis scutatus. Next base: position 62,546,773 of record NC_142013.1, on the reverse strand, counting down.
TACTGGGACGGGGTAGGCGCTTTGTTGTAAGGCGCAATTTAGGGTGGCCTTATAGTCCCCACAGATTCTCACCGACCCATCGGGCTTGACTGGGGTGACTATGGGGGTCTCCCACCGGGCGTGATCAGTTGGCTCTAGGACCCCGTTTGATGAGCTTGTCTATCTGCTCATCGATCTTAGGCCGGAGTGCGAAAGGTACCCACCGTGGTTTTAAACGTATCGGGGGAACGCTGGGGTCTAGACTGAAGGAAATAGGGGGCCCTCGGTACTTGCCTAGGGTGCCGTCGAACACTTCCTGGAAGTCCCTTGCGAGTTGCTTTTCCCAGTCTGCCTCTGCGACGTGGTCGATGCCCGTCACTTCAATTCCGAGCGGCGCGAACCACTGTAGTCCCAAAAGGCTGGGGCGGTCTCGGTCCACGACCGTCAGGGGAAGCTTTGCTGTGCGCCCTTTGAATGTCACTTTGAAGTGTCCTGTTCCGACTACCGGGATGCGGTTTCCTTGGTAGTCTTTAAGAATTAACTTCTGGCTTTCCAGCCCCCTCCTGTGGATTTCGGGCAACAGGCGCTTGATTTCCTGCCATGCAACCATGGAGAGGTAGGACCCGGAGTCCACCTCCATTTTGCATGGCTTGCCCTCGATGCCCACTTCCACGTATACCTTTCGGGCATCTGCGCTTGATGAATGGCCGATGACGACCGTTTGGTGGGTCTCCTCTCTCCTCCGGTTCTCGCCGTCTCATCGGCCCCGTCCGTCCCAGTTCCAACGACTCTCGGCTTGTTGGTCCCTGGGCCTGGGGGGGTGCCGTCTCATCTCCGGCCACTGTTGTCTCGTCGTCGGGGGCTGTAGGCTTTCTTGAGGCGGCAGACTCGGGCGATGTGGCCTCTCTTATCGCAGTGCCGGCAGATCACGTCGAAAAACCAGCACTCCGATCGAGGGTGGTCGCCTCCGCACCCGGCACATTGGGGCCCCGACTTACGACTCCGTCGATCATGCCGGTCCCGTTCTGTTTGGCGTCGATGGATGTCCTCCTCTTCATCCGTGGTGTCGGAGGCAGAGTCGAGGTCGCCATGGTGGGTGGTGGTTTCCCGGCGGCTTGCTTCTGGACGCGTCTCGGTTGTCGTGCTCGCCTCGGAGGTCGTGGCTCGGTCCCCGGTGTCCTGTCTCCACATTCGAGCCGCCGATTTCCGGGTTGCCTCGGCGGCGGTAGCTTCGGCAAGGGCGTCGGCGAGGGAGATGTCTCCTTTTGCCATCAGCCGGCTTTGTAGGACCGGGTCTTTGAGCCCGAGGACGATACGGTCTCGTAGCGCCTCGTCCATGTCCCCTAGATTCCGTAGGTCTGCCACGAAGTCGCTGATGCTCTCACCTGACTTCTGGTCCCTCCGGTAGAAGTCGTGCCGCCTGATGAGGGTGGGCACGGCGGGAGCATAGTGGCCTCGGAGCAACAGTTCGAGGTCAGCCCAGTCCATCGCCTTCACGTCCTCGGGTTTCGCAAGGGCTTTCGCCATCTTAAACACTGCGGGCCCGCAGTGTGTCAGGAAAACAGCCCTTTTTTTCTGCCCGTTCGCGTCCTTGAGGTTGCTACTCTCTAGAAACGTCAGGAACCGATCAATGTACAATTCCCAGTCCTCAGTAGCTTGGTTAAAGGGTGCGGGCGGTGCGAGGCTGGCCATCTCGTCGGTTTCATTCCCTCAGGACCATGTGCTCGGTGGGGATCAATTGCGGGATCCCACCTTCGTCGCCAGTGTCGTGTCCGTCGCAGGGAAAGGAGACTCGGGAGCCAGTGACTTAGTTCAGCTCTTTATTAAGTCCTGAGATTGGCTCGGGCTACAGCAGAAAAGCGGCGGCTTTTATTCTCTGGCTGTGGCGCCGCGGCCAATGGCACCGCTTTGAATCTTCCGCAATTAGTTTCCACCAATCGCGGGGGATTCGCGGCGGGCCAATCAGTGCGGCTCGGTCAGCCAATCAGGTTGCCGTGCATTCTGACCAATCACAGCGCGGTGCTTGCAAATATGTTAAGGGATCGTACAGAACAGGAAGTGTGTCTTATTTACCTAAAAATACAGTATATACTATGCAGGTATTGAAATAAATAACAAAAGGCAAAACTGATGTAATGAAAGTAAGGCTTTCTATGGAGCATTAATATATAAACACATTTGAGTTTAATGCTATTTTATTTTTTATATGAATGATTTCCAAAACCAGTGCTAAAAAACACTGACACTGTATCTTGAAAAGATAAAGTCCCTTAAGTTTCTACAAAGACTTGGAATGGTATCTGTTATAATCACTTAGAGTGTGTTTTAAAAATGTCAAGCAAGTAATGGAGGAGATAAGATACTACTATTATCAAGTAACAATGTGTGCTTTATTTTGTGTGATGTTTAAGATTGGAGGGATGACATCTACAGTAGGCTGAAAAAATAGGTGAAGAAACACTTCTTCATTTAGTTGCCATTGGGATTTTGGCCTGCTGATAAAGAATGCTCTTCAAACTTTAAATGGTAGAAAGAGTTGGCCTGGAAAGAAAATCTTGGGATTTCTTGGCCATAAAAAGAAAAGCTGAACAATCTGAAATGAAGGAATTATTTTTGGATTCTCAGAGATGTTTTATCTTTAATCTTGAGAAAGTAGCAGTTATCTAACATTGTACATATTTCAGAGCAGCTGTTAACTTACCTGCTGCAAACAGCATAACAGCAACGGGCCTGTAGAACCTCCTCCGTGATCCCACACAAATAGAAATTAGTCCAACCAAAAAAGCTATAAGAATTATGGCGGCACCGCCCAACAGCATAGAAAGAGTAGCAATCTGCCAATCTATAAAGGAAAAGTAACAAGATGGGAGTTTAATTTAGACAATAACTCAAATAAAGAGATCTTCACTGGAACAGAAATAAATAATAAAAAGTATGAAATAAATAAACGTATTTATTATGTGACAGCAGAACTCTAAAGACACTCTTTATAGAGCTTATAAGGTTTTCATTTAAGACTGATATTTGTCTGTTTGACCTACATTTCATAGGGGAAAAAATACAATATGATTTCTGCAAATTAATTAATTCTACGTTGGCTGGCCCTAACCAGTGCAGCCCTGAGCTCTTATGATAGTTTTTTTTATGAAACAGAGAAAATGGTGTCTCCAAAGAAATAAATTTTCAACAACCCAGGGCAAAGTAATTTGAAGTTTCAAATCCTTCAACCAGTATGCAATTTGATTTAACCATATAAATTTTCCCAGCTTTGTTTCAGACTTCAGATGTTTATTTCTGCTCTTATATTCCCACGGACAAGGCACAAATTAAGAATTACCAGCTTCTGTATTTTCTGAGTTGTGGAAGTCCCCCCGAGAGCTAGATGAAAATTAACATTAATAACATGCTACCAAATTCTATAATCTCCATTTTGAGACTGATTTTGCATTGCAGACCTCAGGAAACATCTGGACTTGTTATGAATTTTCTTATGTCCCCATTTGCCATTTTTTATAATCTGTTGGCTATTGAAGAATTCAGGAAAAACTCAACAGTTTTATCTACTATTTTGTGCCATTTATTATTATTATAGGCATTGTTCAGCTGGGATTTCAATTTTTATAGAAAGAATTTCTTTAGAATTTCTGACATATAATAACAATTTGAGTTATTTCCTATTGAAAAAATGATTTAACAATTGAAATAGAATCAAGATTGATAATTATGAGGTATATTATATATCGAGGGTTATTATTGTAGTCTACAAAGAAAATGTTTCTCCAACTTTCCCTTAGCTTTGGGTGGTAAATTCCTATGGCCAACACTAGAAATATCCTTCCAAATAAAAAACAAGCTTCAGCAAAATAATTTTCTGAGGACTGGTAAATATTGATATCATGGACAATGTATGATTGCTGGTAGTAAAAAAGGTCTTGATGGCATAAAATCAATTAGATTTTAACAGTATCTGTCAGACTGATAAACTGATTTTTTTTCTGGATTTAATCTACATGTACTTCTGAACATTTATAATCATATTTCCTTTAAAAGGGAAATACATTTATAAAATGTTTTGAAATTCAAATATTTCATCCAAATTTCATTTCATATTCTGTTCTAATTTTACCAGATATGTTCCAATGGCAAGTATTTTTTCTAATGTTAATGAGATCTAGAATTATTCTGTTAAGACTTCCAGGGAAAAAATGGAAGACTGAAGATGGCTCTGCAAAAATGGACCCGAGAACCACAGCAGAATGAAGAGGCAGTGGTTTTTGGAGTTTTGAATAATTCCTCTCTAGATAAGTAGAGGAGGTTGACCTTAAGTGCTCCAGATGGCTGCTCCTCAGAAGCAGATTGCAACATAGCAGTCTCTGGTAGGTTTAGAGGTGTGAGGAGTACACTCCAAAAGAAACTTCACAGCACCAGAAACCTCAGAAAACAGCCAAGTAACTCAAGATTTCCCCCTTTAAGAACGCCCCCCCCGTTAAGAAAACCAAGAAGCACCAGCTGAAAGGAAAACTCAGAGCAGCACTGCTAATGGTTGTTACAAAAGTAAAAGCTGACCACAGAATCACTTAAGTAGAGCCATTAAGATAAGGGGAATCAGGCTAAAAATAAACTCTCCAAGGTAAACTGAAACTCCCTTTTTCCTCCCTGACAGGATAAGACCCCAAGAACAGGAAAAACAAAAGACCTGGGACCAAGATTAACCTAGTAAAGCAGGAAAACAAAACCCAGGGCAATCAGAAACATATCAAAATTCCTCAAGCTGCAGCAGCTTCAAAGGGGAATTAAGTATAAAAGGCTCAGATGTGCTTGCAAGCCAGGAACATTCAAGCTGTGTCACTTTTTGCTTCTTGCCTTCCTACATTAAAAGAATTCCACTTTCTGGTAACTGGCTTCTGCATCCATTTCTTCTCAGCGTCTGTGGTGTGTCCCAGCTGTGAACAAACCAGGGAAATTTCTTCCAACAGAGGTCTGATAGACAAAGGAAAAGCCATCTTGCTCAAACTGTATTCAGCACTTTTAAAAGGACACCAATTTTGCATATTTCCTTTTTTCATCCTTTCAGAAATTGCTTGTTAACTACTTCTCAATTATTAAGAGCCTTTAGATAAACATGTTTTAGGCACCAGGTGAGTTTTCTTCAATCTTTAGTGAAAGAAGATTTAAATACAAGTTTTGAAAAAAATAAACAGCAAAGGGGCAATTGAAAATTTAATTTTAGGGGACTTCCGGTGGTGATGTCATGCCATGGCAGTGCAGTGGGTCAGCGCTCCATTTCCTCTGCCAGAATTTTCATGATTGGTGGCCGTTTGAGGCAAAGTTTGGTCCTGGAGGGACAGACAACAGAAGGGGGAATTCTCAGAGGCAGCTACACTAGGAAGAGAGCCTTTAATCTGACGTGGAAGGGACTGTTTTTTATGGTGGACCCGGAGGCATGACGCTCCAATTTAAAGAAGAAGGAAGCGAGGAATGATGGCAATACAAAAGCAGTGGGGGCAAACAGTGGATTTAGCCAAGTTTTGAGTATCAGCGAAGAGGCAGCCAGAGGAGCAACTAAAAGGACAGAGTGATTCTCCAAATAGAAAGGGATTGACCCAGAAGACTGGTGGCATCTTGGCACTGGGAGCGGAACAGTGATTAGAAGAGAAGAAGAGAGAGCAAAACAGCAACAGAGGAGATAAAGAAAGGAAGTCTTTGTACTGCTCTTTGAGATCAGTTTCAGAATCGTGATTCAACCACTGACAAACCAAATGCCACTCCAAGTATGCAGACGATGCAATCCACTTTGTTGACAATACAAGAGATGATGGTAAAACTCCAAGAAAATATGTCAAAAAATCATGGAGAGATAAAATCAGAAATGGGAGAGATGAAAAGTGAGATATACAAGCTTGATGATAGAATGGGTTCAATTCAGGAAGCAATTCAGAAAAATGAGCAAAGAATAAAAACAATTGAAACCAGAATGGAACAAACAGAAAAAAAGCTAGAACTGGTAGACCGGAGAATGACAGGGCTGAATAAAGACTTAGAAGAATCACTGATGCACCTAGAGATGGATTAGGCCTCATTTTACTTGAGGTTTCAAAATGTGATGGAGACAAAGGAAGAAGATCTAGAGCTGTTGATGGCAGACCTGATTGCAGAAGCCCTTCAAAGGGACAAGCAAGAAATTTTGTGTACAGAATTTACACAAACTACACCAGATGCCATAGACTTCCCAGGGAAGTACATATAAGATTCTCCTGTAAGAAGGTCAGAGACATTATATATAAGATCACTAGGGAAGAGCCGATGTATAAAGGAAAAGAAATTATAACATTGAAACAAATCCCTAGAAGAGTCCGAGAACAACAAAAGGACTACTGCTTCTTAGCATTTCAACTAAATAAAAGAAATATATTGTTCCAATGGATTACTCCGGAAGTAATGCTACTCTCCTGGAATGATAAAAAGATTAAAATTGACAACTTGGAAAAGGCGCAAGAGCTTCATGATCAATTAGTCGGATCAGAGGAGGAATACAGCAGTAGAGAGGAGTTGGAACCAGATAGTCAAGAGAAACAATGACAAGAGACTAAAGAGAAAGATCAAGAAGAAAGAACTAACGAAGAGAAAGAACGTCAAGAAGAAGGAGAAATAAGAACAAGGACACAAAGAGACACAAGGACTAATAAAAAACAGTGACTGGCACAAAAATAAGAAAATGGAAGAGGAATTCAAATTATTATCCATAAATGTTAATGGTCTTAATTCACCAACCAAAAGAAGACAAATATTTTCAAAATTAGTGAAACAGAAAATGGATATTGTGTGCCTACAGGAGTACACATGAAAAAACAAGATGAGAAATACAATGTAATAAACTGGGGAAACTTTACTCAACATTAGTAGAAGGAAAAAAAGGAGGGGTGGTGGTATATATTAAAGAAGGGATAACAGCAAAACAAGTATATATGGACACAAAAGGAAGAGTATTGATAATTGAAATAATAGTAGGTCACAAAAGTATATTACTAGTTGTTATATATGCGCCTAATAAGAACCAAAAGGAGTTTTGTTTAAAAAGTGCACGATAAGATTATAGAAATAGGAACATATAATGTATGCTTAATTGGTGATTACAATGCAACAGTGTACATTAAGAAAGATTATGCCAATGACCAAAAAAATAAAAAAGGAATATATTACCAAAAACTTTCTTCGAAATGACAGAAGAATTAAATTTGTTAGACATATGGAGAACCTTAAACCCAGAAGAAAGTAAATTCGCCTTTTATTCTAATCGCATAAATATGGCCTGGATAAATGGAGACCTAGTTAAAGAAATTGAGATGGTAGAAATCATGCCAAATATTTGGGCCAACCACAATCTTCTCAAAATAATATGGAAAGGGCAAAAAAAGAAAAGAAGATGGACAATGAACCCAAAAATCTTAAAAGAAAAATAATATATCCAAAAGATTTTAAAAGAACTGGAGTTATTTTTAAGGATAATAAAAAACAACATACCTCACTACAAAACCTTTGGAACACCATGAAGGCATATATAAGGGGGGTAACTATAGCCTACACTGTAAAGAGAAATAAGGAAAAATGGAGAGATCATAACATATTACATGAGGAAATTAAAAGATTAGAAAACCAATTACAAACCCCGGGGATGAACAAATCAAAAATAAAATGGCCTTAGCCAAGCATAAATTGAACATATTAGATCAGGAAGAAACAGCAAGAAATCTAAAATTTGAAAACAAAATTATTTTGAGCATGCAAACAAGCCAAGAAGATGGTTGGCTTACAAATTAGAAAAAGAAAAAGAATACACCAGCTACAAGATGAGAATGGATTCATACAAAATAATATTGATAAGAAAAAGAAGATTACACAAGAGGTTTTTTTTGAAAGTCTCTATAGACAAGAAGAAATAGTAAAAGGAAAAATAAATGGCTATCTGTTCTGACCCAAACCTGGTTCTAAAAGAGGAAACACAAGACAAAGGCAGCAGTATAATCTTTTTAAGTTTCAGCTAAGAATCCTGTTTTTTCACAGATAAAAGGCTGCTTCCAACTAATTAGCTCCGACAAGAAAGAGCCTTGCCAAGTTTTTTCAAGTCTGACAAAAACAACAGATAAGAAATAGTCTTCAAATACCAACTACAGGAGGCTGAGTTCAAAACTTCTTTGCCTTCTGCAAAGTGTGTTCGTTCACAGCTGGCTTTTATCTTCTTGAAGGAGGGGCTATTACCTTGCAGCCGTACTCCCGAGTCACCCATGCTGTTGTAACTGTTCTTTCCTCTGAGCAATCCTTCGCACATGTACACTTGGCACAGGCTCCTTGGGAACTTCCTCATCACTGCTGCCAGCCCCCACAATCTCTGAAGGCAGCAGTCCACTCCCTAATGGTCCTGGCCCCTCATATGAGTCATTGCTCTCCTCAGCCGTCTGTACCTGCTGCTGGCTAAACACAACACTATCCCTCACTGCAGGGCCCTTCCCCCGGGTCTGACGGTCTGGAAGTGGCCAAGACAGGAATTGTGTGTGAAACACAATTGATCACCATCTCTACAGGGAATGGGCCAAGGTACTAATGGTCAAGCTTCCTCACTGGCCAGTCTAATGGAAGATGCTGAATAGACAACCACACCCGATCTCCCACAGCCAATGGTGGCATCACTCTCCAAAAGCGGTCCGCAACTCACTTGTACTCACTTGTACTCACTTGTACTCTCTACCATCGCACCAGCTGGTGAACTGCCTGTAACTCAGACAAGAAATCCTTCACCTCCGGAACCGGCAAGTTGAGTGGCATCAAGGGGAAGAACCAAGGGTGGTAACCCAAATTGGCGAGAAACAGGATGGTTTGCATGGGGTATTCTGAGAGTTATTGAATGCAAACTCTGCGACTGCTAAGTAATTCACCCAATTATCCTGATTGACAAAACAACGTAGGTACTGCTCCAGGATTCCGATCACTTTCTCCGTCCCGCCGTTGTTTTCTGGATGGTGAGAAGAAGACAAACAGATTTTAACATCCAAAGCCGTCATCAGCCCTTTCCAGAATTGGGTGGTAAACTGCGTCCCTCGGTCTGACACCACCCAATCTGGGAGTCCATGTAGTTGGAAGATGTGCTGGATAAACATGCAGGCTGTGGTGTGAGCCGTGGGTAAGCCCCGACACAGAATGAAGTGCACCATTTTGGTCAGCATGTCAACCACCATGAATACTGTGGTGAATCCCGATGAGGGGGGCAGATCTGTCAAGAAGTCCATTGACAGGGTACCCCAAGGTCTCTCCAGTGTGGTCAAAGGCTGGAGCAGTCCCGGGGAAGCCCATTGCTGACTTGGCCTGCCGGCATCACATGCAAGACATCACATAGGACTGCATGTCGTGTCGTAGTCAGGGACACCAGAAAGTCTGAGACATGAGGCGCAATGTCTTGAACAAGCTGAAGTGCCCCACCGCACGGTTGTTGTGGCACTGCGACAAGCCTTTGCCCACACTGCAGCCCTGCCAGGACATAGAATTTGTTGCGGTAGCACAAGAGTTCCTCCTCGAATGACCACGGTGAGTTGGGTCCCATTTCTTGCCTCCGCTGATCCGCCCAAGCATCATGCCACTGCGCCTCCCATATCTGCACTTGTAAGTCCACTGGTTCCTGCACAGTGGAAAATGACCCTACGAGCAGCACCATCCAGAGTGGGAGTTGATCCTCTGGACGCAGGTACTCAGGCTTCCGGGAGAGTGCGTCTGCCCATTGGTTGCAACCACTTGGAACATAGGTGACATGAAAGTTAAAGTGGGCAAAGAAAAGGGACCACCAGATCTGGTGCTGATTTAATTTCTGGGCAGTCTTTAAATGCTCCAAATTCTAATGGTCTGTCCAGACTTCTACTTGATGGCGCGCCCCCTCCAAATGGTGCCTCCAGCCCTCAAACAGTGTCTTAATGACCAGTAACTCCTTCTCCCAGATGGTATAGTTATGCTCAGCAGGATTGAGCTTCCTGGAAAAATAAGCGCAAGGGAAAAGGGTATCTCCAGAGGCATGAGCCTGGAAGAGCATCACACCAACCGCCACATCCAATGCATCTGCTTCCACCATGGATGGTGTGGATTGGCGTGCTTCAGGATCAGCTCTGTCATGAAGGCCTGCTTCAAAGCCTGGAATGCCTGCTACTCAGGAACACCCCACTAGAACAGAACCTTTTTCTGAAGGAGCCGAGTGAGAGGCACAGTCAGGAAAGCGAAGCAAAGGATGAAGGTCTGATAATAGTTGGTAAATCCAAGGAGTCTCTGGACATCCTTCAATTGCCGGGGAGGTTGCCAACTAAGCAACGACTCGACCTTACTTAGTTCCATGGAAATGCCTTCCGGAGAGATGTAGTGTCCCAGGAACTCAATGGTGGACTGGAAGAATTGGCACTTCTCCAACTTGGTATACAAGTGGTTCTCCTGGAGCAGTTGCAGAACCAGGCACAAGTGGTGCAGGGGGCTATCCCTAAATTTGGAATAAATCAAAATGTCATAGAGGTAAACCACCACACACTGATCAAGGAGGTCCTGAAAGATGTCGTTCATAAGATGTTGGAAGACGGCGGGAGCATTGGTCAACCCAAATGGCATGACTGTATATTCAAAATGCCCATATCTGGTCCCAAATGCTGTCTTCCACTCATGTCCGGGCCGGATCCACAACAAATTGTATGCCCCGTGCAGATCCAACTTCATGAACATGGTAGCCTCCCAGAGCTGCTCCATCAGTTCCGGAATCAAAGGCAGAGGGTACCAATTGCGCACCATGATGGTGTTCAACTGACGGTAGTCACAGCACAGGTGCAAGTTGCCTGTCTTTTTCTTAATGAAGAGGACCGGAGCAGACAAAGGCAACAACGAGGGCTGAATAAACCCCCAAACAAGGTTTTTGTCCAAGAAGTCCCACAATGCGGCCAATTCCGGATCCAACATGGAATACAAATAACCCATGGGAAGGGGTGTATCGGACACCAAATAAATAAGGCCGGTGCGGGGCAATTGGTCCACCTCCTGCTCACTAAAAACATCTGCAAAATCCTTGAGTTCTGAAGGCATGGACACCTTGGGTGGACTCATCAACTGCCCTGCGCAGACTTGACGGGTGTGGTCCATGCACTGCAGGCTCAGTAACATGATCATGTTCTGGGACCAATAGATTTGAGGGTCATGAGTCCAAAGCCACACCAAGCCCAAGACCATAGGGAAGTGCAAACTGGAAGAGAGGTAAAACTGGATCACCTCCTCATGCGAGCCGATAGTCAGGCGCAAGGGCTGGGTGATGATAGGCCCAGATAAAAGCACTTGGACATCGATGGTCTCAACAAGCAGAGGAGGTTCTACAGAGCACTGGGGGATTGCATACTTTGCTGTGAAGGCCACGTTCATGAAGGTCGTGGTGGCGCCAGAATCCACCAGAGCGTGCACTGGAAGCCCTGGGAACTATTGGCCAGGAACACTTGGGTAGCCAGGATCAAATGCTGAGGGGGTCCGGAATCCATGTCTGCAGGATGTGACTTGAATCCTGTGCACGGCTGACACAGGGTCTCCCCTAAATCGAGCTCTGCCTGTTTCCCAACAATGTTGTCTGGGTCTGGGGAGCAGGCACAGGAACCAACCAAGTTTGCTGGGTCTGGGGAGCAGGCCCTGGGGCCAACGCCCTGGTTGCTTCTTGGGGCTCTAAGCAGCCATGTGTTCTTAGTAGTATAGACACAACCCCTCAACGTGCTGTCTGTTGCGCTCCGTCACAGACAAGTGGGGTCTGGCAGTGCCTAGGTCCATGGGCTCCTCCCATGGGAACAGAGTCTCATGCACAACAAGTTTCAGCTAAGAATCCTGTTTTTTCACAGATAAAAGGCTGCTTCCAACTAATTAGCTCCGACAAGAAAGAGCCTTGCCAAGTTTTTTCAAGTCTGACAAAAACAACAGATAAGAAATAGTTTACAAAAGTCTTCAAATACCAAGTGTAATGTCCACAAGGCTGAATTCAAAACTTCTTTGCCTTCTGCAAAGTGCATTCGTTCACAGCTGGTTTTTATCTTCTTGAAAGAGGGGCCATTATCTTGCAGCCTTATTCCCAAGATGCCTGTGCTGTTGTAACTTCTTTCCTCCGAGCAATCCTTCACACACTTGGCACAGGCTCCTCAGGAACCTTCTCAACACTGCTGCTAGCCCCACAATCTCTGAAGGCAGCAGTCCACTCCCTTAATGGCCCTGGCCCCTCAATTGAGTCCTCGCTCTCCTCAGCCGTCTGCACCTGCTGCTGGCTAACCACAACACTATCTGAAAGGAGAAATCTTGCCCCCATGAATAGAAGAAAAAAAGAGAATTATTAAATAGGGAAATAACATTAGTAGAACTAAAAGAAGCAATTCAAAAACAAACAAAAAATAGTAAGTCCCAGGGCCAGATGGATTACCAGGGGAAATTTATAAGAATTTGGGAGAATCAACAGAATTATTACTATTGGAAATATGTAATGAAGTACTGATGGAAGCAAAGCTACCAGAGCCATGGAAAGATGCATACATTACCTTGATTCCAAAAGAAGGTACAGATAATAAACAAATTAAGAATTATAGACCAATTTCACTTCTAAATGTTGATAATAAAATATTTATGAATATCATGGTGGAAAGGATGAAAAAACAAAACTAAATGAGAATATACACACAGATCAAAATAGATTCTTGCCAATGAGGCAAATAAAGAATAATATAAGAATAGTAATTAATATATTGGAATACTATGAGGCCCATCCAGAAAGACAACAGCTGCTTGTCTTCCTGGATGACCAAAAGGCCTTTGATAATGTGAACTGGAAATTCATGATCCAACAAATTAAAGGTATGAAGTTTGGAGATAAATTTGAAAAAATGATAGAATCAATTTATTCCTGATAATGATGATAATAATAATATCAATTTATTATTATTTATTATTAAAGGCAAGCATAATAATAAATGGGGAGATTACAAAATCACTTGATAATGAAAGGAGTTAGACAGGGATTTCCACTGTCACTTCTACTTTTCATCCTGATATTAGAGACATTATTAATAAGAATCAGATCAAATGTGGAAATAAAAGGAATCGGAATTAAAAAAGAAGAATATAAGGTTTAGGCATTCGCCGATGACATGGTATTTGTTATAGAAGACCCATTGGAATCAGGACCCATTCTATTGCAAGAGATAGAAAAATATGGGGAAGTAGCAGGCCTCAAAATTAATAAATAAAAAACTAAAATGTTAGTTAAAAATCTAACTTTGAAACAGAAGGAAAAATTAGAGAAAGAAATGGGGCTGCAAATTGTAAAAAAGTTGAAATATCTAGGTGTTTGGTTAAGGGCAAGATGCTCATCATTAAAAGAGGATAATTATACAAAACTACTACAACAAATAGGGAAAGACTTAGAAAGGTGGGGGAAACTACAGCTCTCATTACTAGGAAAAATCATAACAATTAAAATGAATATCTCACCCAAACTGCTCTACTTATTCCAAACGATCCCCATAAAGTTAGAATTTTTAAATAGATTTAAATTAAATAAACACGAAATTTGTATGGTCAGGTAAAAAGGCACGGATAAAATTAATCTCACTACAGGATAGCAGAAGTATCTTGGCTTTGGATTTCCAGCATGAGAAACTTATTATAAAGCTGTGATTCTGGATTAGAGAATGGATGAATTTAAAGAATAGGAGAATCTTAACCTTGGAAGGACATGATCTACAGATGGGGTGGCATGCCTTCATATGGAATGTCAGAAATAAGTCACATTTGTACTTTTATAGACATATACTGAGGAACTTGTTGATACAGACCCGGGAGGAGATTAGAAAAAAGCATTATATGAAAATTCCAGGCTGGCTATCCACTGTGGAGGTAATGACCCACCCCAACACATTAGATATTGGCAAAATGTCCAGATACAGTGAAATTCTGGATAATTGTGGAATATTAAAAACCAACCAGGAACTAAAAGAACAGGAAATAATTATAGACTGGTGGCCAGTACCTCCAGTTACAATCGCAATACAAAAAAGATCTAGAGGAATATGGATTTGATATGGAATTAACACAATTAGATAAACTATTGGTAAGCTCAGAAGAGAAATTAATATCAAGAATATACAATTCTTTATTAAATTTTGATTTGGAAGAGGAAATAATAAAAGGGCCAATGACAGCTTGGGCTAAAAATTTTAGATACAATATTGAGCTTGAAGACTGGGAAAAAAATTGGGCCAAAAACTATACACTAACAAAATCTGCCCCATGTAAAAAAAAAAAAAAGCAATACAAGATATTTTATCATTGGCATTTAGCCCCAACAAGACTTGCAAAAATGTACCCAAATTTAAACCCTAATTGCTGGAAATGTAAACAGGTGCAAGGTACCCTTTTCCATGTATAGTGGCTTTGCCTGGATGTTAAAAAAATACTGGATTAAAATACAAAAATGGTTGAATGAAATTACACGCTGTAAACTGGAATGGTTTCTTTGGGGGATTATTAAGGGAAAGTATCCTAAAAATATTTGATTTTACACATTACCACAACAGCAAGAATTGCACTCACACAATGTTGGAAAATGGCCACTATACCGACAGATTGTTTAGTAATCCAAATTTTTTTTGATTGCGCAGAAATGGAGAGCTCACTATAGAATTAAACAATAATGAAGACTCGGAATATTATTCAATTTGGGATAACTGGTATCAATGGATAGATAGTAGGAATAAGTAATGTAAAGCTCAGAAGAAGATATAAATATGTATATGTGTACGACTAATTAGAAATGTATGGAAATGTATGAATATAACCAAGATGTTTTAGTACTGTCAAAGAAGATGGAAATTTGTAAAAAGTTATTTTTAGATTTACTTGTATTTTAATGTTTCAAATTTCAATACAGTTTTAAAATTAATTTTTTTTTAGAAAGTTACACATGGACTAACAGTTCAGAAAGTAATTTCATAATAAATTTAAAATAAGATTTTTGAACTAACAATAAAAAGTGCTACCCATGGGATTTATGCATTTTGAATTTTTTTTTTTTAACAAAAATTAGACACTAGGGGTAACTAGGGGAACTAGAGGAACTAAAGATTATAATTAAAGGGAAAGAACTCTCAAACTCAACTCACAATTATAGAATGAAGCAAAATATTTCATATATATATACACACACATTTTATTTGGGTTTTCACAAAACATAATGTCAGATCCGTGTATCTGTCATTTCTTCAGTGGAAGAAGAAAAGGGGAGGGGAAGGCTGATAAAGAAATCCTTTCTTGATGTAACCTGAATATATTTAATCTTATATCGAATTTGTATAACCCACACATGATACAATGGAGGGAGAAAAGCCAGATGGCCAGAACTATCACCTCTGAGAGGCACAACCAGGAGATGAGAAGGTCATAAAAATTCCACAGTGAGATTGTACTTTGGGAATCTCTTGAATAGTTCGTTCTATAAAGGGGGTGGGGGTGGGAATTAGGTATGCCCTGGGAAACTGTGAAAAGATCGTTCCTTACAAGAGGGGTGGGGAGGAATTAACATACTGGCTTTTGTTTCACTAAATACACATCGAGATAAGGGGAGGGGTTCTAAACTCCCTTATGTATCCCTGTATGCCTGAGAGACCTCAGATGCTGCTTTGAACTCCTACAGAAATTGTCTCATCTCAATAAAGAATCCCTTTGTGATACGTTTGGATACATTTTCAGAAGTTCATTCTAGTTGAGTGAATGGGAAAAGTTCTGTAGCCTGACACATAATACAAATAAAACATCTTTTTTTTTAGAATAGCATGATCCCGGGTTATCACTTCTCCATACAGACACAAAGTCAATTTCATATGCGTCTTTGTGTTCGATTCCATATCTTATTACTATTTTAACATTTTCTCCATAATTTTTCCCCTCCCTTAGTTTTCTCAATTTTGTTTTTAATTATCTCATACCTATCTAAATTCAATTATATACCCTTTTCTAAGTTTCAATGTCTTTCCAATCATTATATTTATACTTTTGTCTGTCCTGTTTCAATTTCATATTTTCTTTTCTCATTAAACAAGTTTTCCCCTGTGGTTACTAATTGGAGTATGACACCTTTGTATCTTTTAATTTTGTCCATTCAACTCTTATTTAAACTTCAATTTATGCCCTTACAATTATAACATTCGATATAACACATAACTTCCAGTCGAATTCTGCTTGGTACATTCTTAAAATACACACTATATTCTTAAAGAGAAATATATATATATAATAATAGTAAATAAAACATTTATTCTATTCCAATTCAGCTCTATCATTAATGTTAGTTACAATCTTTAACATCTTTAACATTCTTTTTCAATTGAATATCATACTTCCTGAGGAACACTTATAATATTTCCATATTTTTCCCCATATTTATTTCATGTTTCTCTTCACTTAAATTTTTATAAATCATTAATAATAATTAAAATGTTCCCATCCTTTCAATTTCATTCTCTCATTCTCTTTATTTCATTTATTTATTAACAAACATTCCATTACATTACAGTAAGTATTTTATCTATCATTTTAATCACACTTGTTTCATATTTTCTAAGTTTATTTCTATTTCTAATATAACAATACTATCTTACGTACTCTTGCAGAATCCCTCTTTCAATTAAATTTCACCCATTATCTCTATGTCTCCTAAGTAGGCTTATACCTTTAATCCTTGTACATTCTCCCTGTTTCTCTATATCTTGTTTCTGTCCTTTATAACTTCTTTTCCTTTCCTTCTTCCACCTCTTCTTCTCCCTCCCCTTTGTGACCCATTGTCTCTCTACTTCTAATTCTCTCTTCTGTAATCCTCTCTTCTGTTTCTTCCTAGTATTGTAATTACTTTTCAAACTATACTTTTTGGGGGTTGTTTTTTCAAATCTTAAATTTTTCACTCTTTCCCCCTTCCCTTTTTCCCCCCACTTAAAATTACTTGGTCATTAAAGATGGCTTCTTCTTTGTCCCGCCCTTCTTGTTCTAAAAGCATTTCTTGTTGTTTCTCATAGTTCCAGATCTCCATTTCTAAAAATTGAAATACGAAGCCAAAAGAGCCTCTTCCTTCTTGTGCATCTTCTTTCTGTTTTTAAAGTTCCGTTTTCAGTTCTTCCAAGAGTGATGCCATTTTTAACACTTTTAAACAACCACCCGATTGATTTTAGTCATTTAAATCCAGTAACCAAAAATCCAAAAATCACCAAATAATCCAAATAATCCAAAGCTGTTTCTTCTTGCTTCTTTTTTCCACTTTCTCTTCCTGGAGTTCTATTATCTTGTTACAAAGTTTCAGTTAGAATGTATCTTTTAGGAATCTTGTTGAAGTCTCGCTGTAAATTCCTTTTACTTCCAGGCAGTTTCCTCCGTTTTTCCAGATCCCACCATTTTTTTTCTTTTCTCTCCTTTCCTTCTTTTAAAGGTTTTTTAAATATTCAAAAGTCTTTAATATCCCTTTGACATGTTATTTTCAGTTTAAATGCCTATTGATGTCAAAGCAGATTTTTGTCAATTTCTTACTTAAATCTCTTAGCTGTCAATATGAGGAAGGAAAGAAAAAACAAGCCAAATCCTTTCCCTTCCCTCTCTCCTTCGCCACTTCAAAATGTTCTTTGGGAACAATGTTATTCTTTATAGTTCAAATTCCAAGGTACTTTATGTTGTTGCTTTTTCAGTTCAACCTGGTCAACCAAAACTTTCTTTTCTTATCTTCCTCCTGCACATTCTTTTTCTTTGAGGTGGCCATTTCTGACCACCACTGCAACCCGCCTTCGGAAAAGGGAGTAATGGCCAGCTGGGGAGGAGAGATGCGGCTCTCCTCGACCCTGCTGGTGGTCTCTCCCCTCTTCACCACCTCTACGGGGTAGCTTAGCCCCGAATCCAGCTGGCTCGGGGCACTCTGGCGGCAAGCACGGATTGAAACCATGCACGATTGCAGATTTCAGTCCATCGCCAAAGAAGCTCAAACCAGAAGTCCCTGAATGAAGCAAAATATTTTAAAGTTGGATATACTGAAATATATTTTTGAATAATGGTCTCAAAAATTAGTGTCTACACTATAGCTTATAGACTCTACAAGAAATGGGATCTGGGAAGAAGTCATCACTTGGTTGTTTTAAGAGAAAGTGGTAAAATAGTTCATACTTGTGATGAAGGTGGGAAGTCACTATTTCATATATTTCTTTTTTCTGTACTATATTCTTATTTTTTTCTAAATCTATTTTTCTTTTTTATACTTTTTACTGTATTAGTTTTTACTGTTGTAATTGTAATCTATAATAAAATTACTATTTAAAAAATTAAACATTTTTACTTCAAAACTTTTATCACAGTTTCAGGTCTGAGCCAGTGTGTTTTATTTAAATTAAATGTAATTACCAGTTTTAAAAACTGTTTTGCACACTATCCAACTGGACAGATATATTACATAAAAAACAGGATGGTTAATCAGAGTGTCAAGATTTACAACTGATGGCATAAAATCAGATAATTTTGAGCTGAGATTTTAAAAGCCAGTGTTTTTGAGTATGGAGGATTAAAAATTAGAGACCTAAATTGTAGTTTTAAGACTGTACAGTCTGATGAAATTTAACAAGAATAAAAGCATCAGCTTTGCCATATACATGTATAAAACTTGTTGTGACTTGGAGGTTTGAGCCTGCTCTGTTAGAAGACACAGACTTGAGCAATGAGGAAGAGGAGGATTTGGCCTTGAGGTTTGAGCCTGCTTTGCTGGAGGACACAGACTTGAGCCATGAGGAAGAGGAGGATTTGGCTCTGAGGTTTGAGCCTGCTTTGCTGGAGGAGTTGGAATTGCCTTCCTCCCCAGGACCTTCCTCCCTGGTTGTGCCTCAGGTGTCGGCAGATAATCAGGAGAGCGTAGCGGAGCCTCTGGCTGAGGACCAAACTGAGGAATGTTGGTTTGATGCGAGGCAAAGATGCAGGCATAGGCGTGAGATGCAACGTAGAAGGAAAGGACAAATCAGGGACTGAGATGAGAGACTAACACGCCCCTCAGGGAATAAAAGTGGGCGTGTTAGCTCTAGATTCTCGTTCGGGGCAACTTGCTAATTTGGGATAGAAGCTTCGACAAACTCTGTGAGTGGCGTTTGCCTGTGATTTACGTTCTTGTTTTATTATTGGACTTGGCAGGCAGCTTGTGGGAGACTGCCAAGGACTTCTCCAGCCAAAGGAATTTAACCCTGTCGTTACTGGTCCTGTCTGCTTGTTTATATTCCTTTGGAAACTTGGACTCTCACCTCGTGGGCACAGATGAGACATAACAGAGGATTAAAAATTAGAGACCTAAATTGTAGTTTTAAGACTGTACAGTCTGATGAAATTTAACAAGAATAAAAACATCAGCTTTGCCATATACATGCATAAAACTTACTTATTTTCATGCTGGTGGTTGATTGTTGACTTTTTTAATGTTAATAATTTTTGTGGTGCTAATTTATTGTAATGAAACTCAAATATTTTGGCCACCTAATGAGAAGGAAGGACTCACTGGAGAAGAGCTTAATGCTGGGAAAGATTGAGGGCAACAGAAGGGGACAACAGAGAATGAGGTGGCTGGATGGAGTCACTAAAGTGTGAGCTTAAATGAACTTCAGAAGATGGTAGAGGACAGAAAGGCCTGGAGGAACGTTGTCCGTGGGTTGCGATGGGTCGGACATGACTTCGCAACTAACAACAACAATTAATTGTATTTTGAAATAATTTCACAGGAATTTTTGTTCATATAGTAATTACAAATGAATTACTTTAGAACTCCCCAAAGGCCACCACAACTAAGACACCATATGTAACAGCAGCCTTGTTGGTTCTCATCAAAACTCAGAATTTTGCTTCTTACAATGGCTTTCCAGATGACTCTATGATACTCAGAAGCAAAAAATGGAAACATCTCTCTTTCCCACCACTGATCCCCGGCAATTGAGACATATATCTGATGCAGAGGTAAGACAAAGTCTTCAAACTTTAGCCCTTTATAGAACTATTCTTTTCTCTTTCAAAGCTATTTAATTTACTAGAAAATGAGTTAATGAATTCCACAAATTAATTAGCTCCTATATAAATAATCCTGCAACTGTTCCAGGTGACATCAAATTAGTATGCATTGACCATTCATGCAAATCAATAATGTTATGAACATCTTTCCATGGTTTCTTTTTCTTCTTTTTTCTTTTTTGTATTTCTAGAATGGAGTAGGAAGATGATGCAAAAATCTTGCCCCCAAATCCTTTTGTTTGTTTTTGTTTCAAGTGCTCTGGATAGTAGAAAGTGTCTGTCAGACATTACCCTTATCTATTCAAGTTAATACAGGGTCACATAATGGTTTCCTCAAGTCTTAGCTGTCTTGATAATTGATGTTACAAAATATATCCGCTTTTAACAGGGATTGGCATTCTCCACTACCCGAGTTCTTTTTATAGCTTCCTGCTGCAAATAACTATGTTCTAACCAAGGAGACTATCATTGCAATTAGTGTATATCAGTATTGTGGGAATCACTCATTGTAAGGTTTTCTTTCTTGCTTCATTTACATTGTAACTAGACAGTTAAATGGATTCATGGAGGGATGGCATTTGGGAGTGGTTGGTCCTAGATGTTTGTATTGTCTGTCTTGCAGAAGTAGTTACACACGACACACACACTTCAGAATCACACTGAGGTTTACCTCACCCTTTACCCATCCCCACATAAAGCTTCCTCTTGGTTGGTTCTTGCTCTTTGGCACTGTGGCCCAAACAGTAATATCTCCCTGCCAATTCCATGGGGGAGGAGGCATGCCCCCTTAGGTAATTCTCTCACTGAAGAGATAGTCGAAAAGAGATATCGAAACCCAAGCCCTGATTGTGACTTACAAATGATGTTGCCCAGTAAGGCAGAGTATGTTGCACTGGTGGTCTCATTAGTAGGAGTTCGAGGGCTCATTGTGCGCAATTTCAAAAATACTAAATAATCTGAATTGCACACTGGCTAACCTCAATTTGGCCTCAAAAATCCTAAATTTGGCCTCAAAAACCCTAAGAGCTAAAACAGGTTCAGGAAGCAACCCTTGGAAATGGGCAGCCAGTAGTTATTTACTAAAGCAAAACCATGGCTGTGAAGAATTTTGGGGCATGTGCTTTCCTCAAACCTGATTGGAAGCTTACCGAAAGTGACATCAAACATCTGAAAATAATTGGCATAGAAAATTGCATACTATAAATTTATTTCCAAAAGTTTTCCCCTGGCAGCTAGATCTTCATGAGTTGAAACTCTCCTCTTGGGAGCCACTGAAGGGATACTTTTCTGATGCCTTTATCAATGCCTTCCCCTTTGCATCTACAGTCTGATCAATTTTTAATCTTTTGCCAGTAAAAGTGTGTGTGTGTCACCCACATTTATTATGGCAAAAAGTGGGGATTGTGGGAAGCCCCTCCCCCCAATCCCAGAAGAATGAAATATTTTGGAAATATTTTTTTAAAAAGCAGGATATAATATTTGCCGCAAAAAAAAACCCCCCAAAAAAAAAAACCCCCCCCCCCACCGGACGCCCCCCCCCCCCCCCCCCCCCCCAGAAACCCGGCGCGCGGGCGGGCCGGGGGGGACACCCCACCCAGCAGGGCGGAAGCCCCCCCCCCCCCCCCCCCCCCCCCGCCCCCCCCCCCCCCCCCCCCCCCCCCCCCCCCCCCCGCCCCCCCCCCCCCCCCAGGTAATTCCCTAAAGAAGAAATGGGAAAAAATCTTAAGAGAGACAGGAACCAGCCTGTTTCCCTTCCCCAAGCAGAAACTGAGACCAGCTTTTAGAAATGCAGATTTGGTAATCCATTCAGAAAGATTAGGTCAAGACAGAAACTCAAATAAGCAACAAACAAAAAGTTGACAAACTTAGCTCAGACAAGTATCTAAGATTTCCATTTCCCCTTTTGCCTATAGAGCCAGCTATGACCCCATAGGAATCTGCCAACAGCCAATAGAATATTAAAGGACATGTACTTGCACAGGGACAAGAAGCTAAAATACAAACCCCAAAGAAGGTATAAAAACCCACCCACTCTCAATTCCATTTTGTCAGCTGCTCAGAATCACATGTGGTTGGTGGTTCTGCTTCATCAATAAAGGGAACCTTTCTTTCCAATCAGCCTCCAGCCTCCATTTTATCACCAGTGCCTTTCTCCCAGCTTGGAACTGGACCTGGATATTTCTTTCAACACTAGTATGATTAGAATGGACTGCTCACCATTTCTGTATTTTTTTTATTTTGATTTGTCAATCGCTTACAAGATAATAGGTATAAGTATATATATAGTTATGAATACATGAAATGGATACATATAAGAAAAATAAAAGAAACAATAGGACAGGAACAGTAGGTACATTGGTGCGCTTATGCACGCCCCCTACAGACCTCTTAGGAAAGGTTAAAGTTTTTGGGGTTTGGGGAAGAAACCACAGAGTCAGGTAGAGTATTCCAGACATTGACCACTCTGTTGCTGAAGTCATATTTTCTGCAATCAAGTTTGGTGCGGTTAACCTTGAGTTTGTATCTATTGTTTGCTCTTGTATTGTTATGGTTGAAGCTGAAGTATTCATTGACAGGTAAGTCATTGCAATGTATGATTTTATATACCATATTTAGATCAGACCGAAGACGGCATAATTCAAGGTTTTCTAGGTCTAGAATTTCAAGTCTGGTGACATAAGGTATTCTACAACGAGTAGAGGAGTGGAGAACTCTTCTTGTGAAATATTTCTGGACTTCCTCAACTGTGCTAATATCAGATACGTAATGTGGGTTCCAAACTGATGAGCTGTATTCGAGTATTGGTCTAGCAAATGTTTTGTATGCTCTCGTTAGTAGTGTGATATTACCAGGGAAAAAGCTACGCAGGATTAGGTTAACAACTCTTAATGCCTTTTTGGCTATGTAGTTACAGTGGGCTCTAGCACTTAGATCATTAGAGATGAGTATTCCAAGGTCTTTTACAGAGCTTGGATCATCAACAAGGTCTTGACTATTCAGCTTGTATTTTATCTTGATTATTTACTTGTATTTTATACTGTTGAAGACCATTACAACATATTTTTACTTGAAGTCAAAAGAGTCATCAAACTATATGTACCAACAACAACTCCCCCCCCCCAAAAAAAAAACCAAAACAAAACAGATTACCCATAACAATAAGGAAACTTCAATCCAAAAAGAGATCACTCTGGCAGAAAAACAAATCTGGTCACGTTGCCAATTTCAAAAGCTGATACAAAAATTTATGCCACCAGATAAAGACTGAATGCACCAATTATCACATTAAACAAGAGGAAAACCTTCTAAGCACCAATTCCACCCGTGCTTTTTACAATTTTGTAAACAACAAACTAAAAGACTCAAGGTCCATCCCACCCCTGATAGGACCTAATGGTAAAGACTGCAATGACGACACCATTAAAGCCAACATCTTTAACACATTCTTCGGCTCAGTATTTGTAAACAGCAATGGATCATGCCCAGTATTTCCTAGTCGAACCACAGATAACTATAATAATCTAATACATATCGATTTTACAGAAGACAATGTTGAAAAAGCACTACGCAATCTAAAACCATCTCTATCTATTGGACCGGATGGAATATGTGCCTACTTCTTAAAAAAGCTATCCACTGCCATAGCCAAACCTCTAAGCATAATCTTTGAAAAATCTTTCAGGACCAGCTCCTTACCTAACCTATGGTCACAAGCCACGGTCATCCCCATCTTCAAAAAGGGAAACCCCAGCCTAGTTGAAAATTAGAGACCAATCTCCTTATGCTGCGTCACCTGTAAAGTCATGGAATCAATTATTAACCAATCCATCATCCTCCACTTAGAGACTAACAACCTACTTTCTAATAAACAATTTGGTTTCAGAAAAAAACTATCCTGTAATCTGCAACTCTTACACTGCAAAAACATGTGGACGACACAACTCGATCAGGGCAAAGCAATAGACGCAATCTACATAGACTTCTGTAAAGCCTTTGATTCAGTGGTACACGACAAACTACTACTAAAAATAAAATCCTATGGTATCTCTGGACAACTGAATAACTGGATAGAAGCATTCCTGGCAAACAGACAACAAATGGTCAAAATTGGGAGTGTCCTATCAAATTCTGTACCTGTCAACAGTGGTGTCCCCCAAGGCAGTGTTCTAGGACCAACTCTCTTCATACTCTACATAAATGACCTCTGTGATCATATTAAGAGCAACTGCGTTCTTTTCGCTGATGATATAAAGCTGTTCAATACCACAGACAATACTGCTACCCTTCAAAAAGATCTTGACTATGTATCAGAATGGTCAAACAAATGGCAACTTCAAATCTCAACAAATAAATGCTCTGTCTTACATATTGGCAAAAAAAATCAGAAAATAAAATACAAGCTGAATAGTCAAGATCTTGTTGATGATCCAAGCTCTGTAAAGGACCTTGGAATACTCACCTCTAATGATCTAAGTGCTAGAGCCCACTGTAACTACATAGCCAAAAAGGCATTCAGAGTTGTTAACCTAATGCTACGTAGCTTTTTCTCTGGTAATATCACACTACTAACTAGAGCATACAAAACATTTGCTAGACCAATACTTGAATACAGCTCATCAGTCTGGAACCCACATTACGTATCTGATATTAGCACAATTGAGAAAGTCCAGAAATATTTCACAAGAAGAGTTCTCCACTCCTCTACTCATTGTAGAATACCTTATGCCACCAGACTTGAAATTCTAGAATTAGAAAACCTTGAATTACACCGTCTTCGGTCTAATTTAAGTATGGTATATAAAATCATACATTGCAATGTCCTTCCTGTCAATGAATACTTCAGCTTCAACCATAACAACACAAGAGCACACAATAGATACAAACTCAAGGTTAACCACACCAAACTTGATTGCAGGAAATACGACTTCAGCAACAGAGTGATCAATGTCTGGAATACTCTACCCGACTCTGTAGTTTCTTCCCCAAACCCCAAAAACTTTAACCTTAGACTGTCTACTATTGACCTCACCCCTTTCCTCAGAGGTCTCTAGGGGGCGTGCATAAGCGCACCAACGTGCCTACCGTCCCTGTCCTATTGTTTCTTTTATTTTTCTTTTATTTTTCTTATATGTACCCATTTCATGTATTCATAACTATGTATACACTTATACTTATTATCTTGTAAACAATTGACAACTAAAATAAATAAAATAAATAAATAAAATAAAATAACTTGGATGTTTTTTAGATGTAAGGACTTTTTATAGAAGATAGCAACACCTCCTCCTCTACGAATTTCATGATCTGATCGGTAAACATGATAGTCTCTTACTGTGGTAATGGAGTCAGGGAGAGATGCGTTGAGCCATGTTTCAAAGACAAATATGTCAAATTTAGCCATATTTAGTAAGTGGGGAAATTCAGGTATTTTATTCACAAGGCTTCTTGCATTGAGTAGCTTGCATTAAGGCCAGCTGTAGTTGGAATTGAGGTAGTTAGGGGCATGCGTGCCTAGTCTTGGGTGATGGTGGATTGGTTGAAGTAGGGTTGTGGTTGAAGGTTAAAGCTGAGTTGAGGGTTGTGTGACTTACTTTTGATACAGTCAGCATGGTAGTCAATGTACAGGTCCTTCTCTCCATTGTCTAGACATTTTTGGAGTTCTGTGCGGAGTACACAGGAGTGGGCACATTGCTGTATGGTTAGGTCAGGGCGAGAAGGGAGGTTCTTATGGTTGGTGTTGCTTTTGGCAAGTGAATTTATAGTATAAATGAATTTATGTTTGCTTGATTCATTTTTGCAAATGACCCTGCAGAAGTGTGGAGCTACAGAGACAACTCTGTTTTTGAGCTCTCGGCCAATGCGGGAAATGTCAAGTATTTCATCAGGGGAGATGGTTGATGCTTGATAATCACTGATGATGTTTCAGACAGTTGTGATGTCATCATTGTCATTGATGTCAATTGATTCTGATTTTGGTATTGAAATACTGAAATATTGAGACATTGAAGATACTGGATAGAACATTGAAGACATTTATTTCCAAGCATAAATAATCTTTTCTTGCCCCTTTTTACTTTCTGGTTTTTTCTTTTTTCTCTTTTTTATTGTGGGCTGACTTTGTAAACTATTGGAATATTAAAAGCCAAGACAGGGGTTACAGCAGGCCTTATGGATTATAAACTTAATGGATTTTAATTTGGGTATTGAAATACTGAAATATTGAGATACTGAGATATTGAAGAGTAATTGAACCTGAATTGGAGGAAGCTGAAGCTGTAACATGGTTTCTCTTTTCTGATACATGGGTTATTTTTATTGGTCACATGGGGTATTGAAGTGTCAGGGTACCATAGGTGGCTAACTTTTGGTTGGTTGTTACTAAGATTGGTGGAAATACCCATTGTTAACATATAAACAGAGGAAAGAAGGAAAGAAGAAATCAACATTAGCTTGAGATGTCAACCTCAAATATAACCAGAATATAGAAGAAGGCATCTTCCACACAGTTGTCAGCTTTCTCAAGCCTATCCAACCAGAGATCAATTGAGAGCATATTACAGTTGGAAAAGTCAAATATATATTGCAAAAAGGGATGTTGGCGATGCTTCAGGTGCTACAGGAGTCTATGACAAAAAACCATAGTGAGATAAGGAAAGACATGGGGAAGTGAGAAATGATATAGTAGAGATGAAAGAAAAAATTCAAAATATAGATAGAAAACTTTCAGCAAATGATAACAAAAAATGAGAAAAGAATCCAGAAAATGGAGGAAAAATCAGAACAAATAGAGAAAAAGGTGAATGACATAAACTATAAACTGACACAAGCAAATAAAGAGCTAGAAATACTTTGATAATGTTGGAAACAGAAAAGGCTGCCCATTATTTGAGATTCCAGAACATAGAAGAGAAGGGGGAGGACCTACCTGAGATAATGAAAGAGTTGCTGGCAAAGGCGCTTGGAATAGGTAAGCAGGAAATAGAAAATGTTGAAATTGTTAGAATTCACACAAACTATGCGAGAAGACATAAGCTTCCAAGAGAAGTGCATGTAAAATTTGTGAAAAAATCAATAAGAGATGAGATACTTAACAAGGCAAGAGATGAACCATTGCAATACAAAGGGAAGCAATTGGTAATCGTGAAACAGATTCCCAGGAAAGTCAGGGACCTTCAAAAACAATACAAATTTTTGACTACAGTCTTGATCAAATACAACATAAATTTTAGATGGCTGATACCTGAAGGAATATTAGTTACTTGGCAGAAAAAAAGATACAGACTAGACTCATTAGATAAAGCAATGGAATTCTATGATTACCACAGAAGAGGAACAGGAAATGAGAGAAGAAATAGTGTACAAAGGCCAAGAAGCTCTGATGTTGGAAGAAAAAGATCTACAACAAGATGAGAGAGAAATAGAGGAAAAAAAACAAGCAGAGCAAGAAGGAGCAATAGCAAAAGAACCCAGAAGAGCAACCAGGAGTATAAGACCTATAAGTAAAGCTATGCAAAAAGAAACAAAGATGTTACCAGTCAATATAAAAAGTCTGAATTCCCCTATGAAAAGAAAGAAAGCACTTCAAAACTACAACAATTAAAACTGGACATAATATCACTACAAAAAGTATATATTAAAAACATCATTAAAACATCATTAAAAACACATTCTAAATTGGGGAAACTATTCTACTCATTATCACAACAAAAAAGAAGAGTGGTGGTACTATATGTCAAAGTAACGATAAATGCTAAACAAAAGCAATCTAAAACCATCTCTATCTATTGGACTAGACGGAATATGTGCCTACTTCTTAAAAAAGCTATCCACTGCCATAGCCGAACCTCTAAGCATAATCTTTGGAAAAAAAATTCAGGACCAGCTCCTTGCCAAAACTATGGTCACAAGCCATGGTCATCCCCATTTTCAAAAAGGGAGACCCCAGCCTAGTTGAAAATTACAGACCAATCTCTTTATGCTGCGTCACCTGTAAAGTCATGGAATCAATTAACCAATTAACCAATCCATTATCCTCCACTTAGAGACAAACAACCTACTCTCTAATACAGTGATCCCCAACCTTTTTGACGCCGCGGCCCGGTACTGGCATCAGCTGGGCACCGCGCCCGGCACCGGCATCAGCTGGGCGCCGCCATCGCTTTTTGATGAAAAAGTGCCCGGTGACTCATCGAAGACGCTTTCATCAAAAAGATGAGCGGCGCCATGCTCGTGAGCTTTCCGGTAGAAATGGCTTTCACCCGAAAAGCTCACGAAGCGCGTTGGCGCCGCCATCTTTTTTGATGAAAACGAGCTTCCGGTGAGCTTTCACCCGAAAAGCTCACCGGAAGCACTTTTTCATGAAAAAGATGGCAGCGCCTAGCAAGCCAGCGGCCTGGTAGGAGTTGTTCTGCAGACGTGCCGGTCCCCGGACCGGTGGTTGGGGACCCCTGCTCTAATAAACAATTTGGTTTCAGAAAAAAACTATCCTATAATCTGCAACTCTTACACTGCAAAAATATATGGACTACACAACTCAATCAGGGCAAAGCAATAGACGCAATTTACATAGACTTCTGTAAAGCCTTTGATTCAGTGGTACACAACAAACTACTCCTAAAACTAAAATCTTATGGTATCTCTGGACACCTGCATAACTGGATAGAAGCATTCTTGTCAAACAGACAACAAATGGTCAAAATTGGGAGCATCCTATCAAATTCTGTACCTGTCAACAGTGGTGTCCCCCAAGGCAATGTTCTAGGACCAACTCTCATCATACTCTACATAAATGACCTCTGTGATCATATTAAGAGCAACTGCGTTCTCTTCGCTGATGATGTAAAGCTATTCAACACCACAGACAATACTGCTACCCTTCAAAAAGACCTCGACTATGTATCAGAAAAGTCCAACCAATGGCAACTTCAAATCTCAACAAATAAATGCTCTGTCTTACATATTGGCAAAAAAAATCAGAAAACAAAATACAGGCTGAATATGACTTCAGCAACAGAATGGTCAATGTCTGGAATACTCTACCTGATTCTGTGGTTTCTTCCCCAAACCCCCAAAACTTAGACTGGTTTCTTCCCCAAACCCCCAAAAGGTTAGACTGTCTACTATTGATCTCACCCCTTTCCTAAGAGGTCTGTAGGGGGCGTGCCTAAGTGCACCAACGTGCCTACCGTCCCTGTCCTATTGTTTCTTTTATTTTTCTTATATGTATCCATGTATTCATAACTTTGTTTTTACTTATACCTACTATCTTGTAAGCAATTGACAAACCAAATAAATAAATAAATTTTCAAAGATGAAGAAGGGAGAATTTTGATGGTGGAAGTGATTTTAAATCAAAAACAGATACTCTTGGTTGCCATTTGCACACCAAACAATGGACAAGAAGAATTTTATTAAAAAACTCCACAAGAAGATACTTGAAACAGAATATGAAAATGTTGTGGCTCCGGACTTGGATTCAGCTCCTGTGGCTGATATGAGCTCAAGTGAGGAGGACATGGCAGAGAAATATGAGCCAGCATGGCTTAGTGATTGGAATGATAATCAGGAAGAGGAGATGGACGTGACAAGAGAGGACAGACCTGATTTGGTAGAATGGTCAGGACCTTTGACCTCCTCTGGTTCAGTATCTGATCATCAGCCGGGAATGGCTGACAGAGAAGTTTTAAGAGAGTCTTCAAGTGGAGACGAGAACTTGGAGAATTGTTGGTTAGATGTCAGGAATAGACGCCGCTTTAAGAGGCAAGGCCAGCTGAACGCAGGAGAAGGGCAAGTCAGTAATTAAGGAAATTAACTGTTGCCCTAATAACTATAAAAGGATCCGCCAAAGTTTGAAAATTTGTCAGGAAGAAAGCGTGGAGAAGCAACGGTCAAAGCTCGGAGGCTTGTGGATTTAAGCCAGGATTAATGTGCTGTAGACTGTGAATAATAGCAGCTGTTATCTTCTGAAACTCCTCTTCGTTTGTTTTGCTTTTGAGGACGACTGCTTTCGGCGTTGCTTATTTGATTTTGAAGGTGGGACATAACATTTTTGTTCCTGACCCAACAGACCATCTTTGCAACGATGGATTCAAACCAATTGCAACAATTGGTGGAGCAGCAACAACTACAGATTAATCAATTACTTCAGAGTAATATAACGTTACAGAATCAGGTAACTCAAATGTTGAATTATGTTACCAATTTACAAGGTACTGCTGCTGCTGCTCCCCTGCCCTCCCTTGAGAAAAAGCCCGGTAGCTATGCCAGAAAAATTTTCTGGGCAAACGGACATGTTTTCGACATTTGTGGGTCAGTGTCAACTGTATTTTTTTGTGAGGATTGAAGACTTTCCAACTGACCGGGCTAAGGTGGGATTTATAATTAGTTTATTAACTGGGCAGGCTGCCAAATGGGCTACTCCCTTATTAGTGCAAGATAGCCCATTATTGGATAATATCCAGGGGTTTCTTCAACAAATGAAAGTAATGTTTGAAAACCCAATTAAATTACAAATTGTGGACAGAAAGTTAATGGATATTAATCAAGGAAAACGTTCCCTGCAAGAGTACGTTGCAGAATTCCGTTTGTTGTGCATGGACTCTAACTGGAAAGAACCGGCTCATATGGCTGCATTCCAGGAAGGCTTGTCTGATGCCATCAAGGATGAGCTAGTCCATGCAGAGTGGGCTTCAACTTTGGATGCATTAATAATCCAATGTTTGCGTATTGAAGCTCGCTTACAGCAATGTAAACGGACGGTGTGGAACCACCTGTATTTCCTCGCACACGCATTACGCCTATGAGAGTTTTTCAACCCAAGATTCAAGCAGAGGAGCCGATGGAGATAGGCGCACTCCGCCTCGCTTAACGGTGCGAGAACGTTCGAGAAGGTTCCAGGAAGGCTTGTGCCTTTATTGCGGGGGTCCGGGACATTTTGCAAAGGCTTGTACTCGAAAAGGGCCTCGCTTGGCGGAGACCTACAAGCAAGCGAATATTCAACCCTCCGCGACTCCGATCTCGAAGTGGCAAAGATTGCTGTTTCGTGGAGCTATTCAGACCATCTGGGTTTGGGGGGAAAAGAGACCCCTGAGCCTTTGGCTCCGGTTAGTCCTGTTGATAAGGGAGGAATACCTTCCCCTCCAAATGCTTTACCCAGTTCTGAGAATGCAGGGAAGGAACAGCTCTCAGAACGAAGCCCCCCGTCACGCTCGGATTTGTCCCCCTGGACAATGGAGCTGCAGAGTTTGGAAGAAGCCCGCAGGAAGGAAGAAGCCCAGGATATGCACAGTTGTGAGGACACAGAGCAGGATTTGAGGGCTGAATCCAAGGGGACGGTGGCTGAAACTGCAAAGAACTTGTGGAAGGCTTGTGGGCCGATGGAGTTGGCTGAAGGTGGCCTGAAGGAGAAGGACGTGCTGAGAAGCAGGCAGCTGGTTCTTCAAACCCATCAGGAGCAGCTGGACGAAATGGCCGCCCTGTCTTCTCGGGAGGAAAGCTTGATGGGCATGATGTCAGATTTGGAATTTGAGGACTGTCTGATGAAGCTGGACGAAATCCTGAGCCTGAAGGCCGAATGCATCCGCCAGGCACGAAGCCGGCTGCGGCTCTGCTTTGCTCCTCCCTTGAGTGGCACCCCGCTGCTACCAGTTTCCTCCACCTAGTAAGGAAGCGCGAGAGCCAGACCGGCTACGGACAGCATCTCAAAGTGCCAAAGAGATCCCGTTGTCATGCTTAGCATGTTTTGGGAAGAAGCTGAAGAAGGTACATTTGAAGGGAACTCGGTTCCTCTCCCTCCCAGGTTCTTCAAAGCCCCAAACTGCTTCAGGCTGGATCTTCCGGGATCTGTTGACAGAAAGGAAGGGAGGGGAAGATCACCTGCTCCCCAAGTCATCCAGATTTTCCTGCCTGGCTGTCATTGGGTGGCTCTGAGGAATGTCTGAGTTGTGAGCAAACTTCGGTGTTTGGACAAAGGCAGCTCATCATCCCACTTCCCCACTTAACAAAAATTCTACATTAATACTTCAGCTGCCCCATTAGCTGCTGTCAGTCCACTGAGACACCCACCACGAAACTAGAAACCTACTCATTTGGAATTTAAGAGACAAAAGGTGGAGAAGGGATGACTTGAAAGCCTGCAGGTGGAATAAAAACAACCTATTCGTTTTGCCACCCAGCCAGTACGCATGCTTATTGGGGATCATGAGGAGGCGATAAGTTTTATGTCACCTCGAGCCTCCATCTCCCTTTGGTACTCGGAGTATCCTGGCTACGTTTGCACGATCCGTTGGTGGCTTGGGCGCAGAACGCCATTTCGTTTCCAAGCCTACAATGTGTGGACCACCTGAGGCATGTCTGCGCCGGCCAAGATATCGCCGCTCCTGCTGTCTCGATTCCTTCGGAACTGTCGGATTTTTCCGATGTTTTCAGCGAACAGGAGGCAGACCGATTACCACCACATCGTGTTTATGATTGTCCCGTGGACTTGATACCGGGCGCTCCATTGCCAAAGGGGAGGTTATATTCCTTGTCAGAGCCCGAGTTAGTTGCACTTCGAGAGTTTTTAGATAAAAACTTAGCTCGGGATTTATTCGACCTCGTCGTCCCCTCTTTCGGCGCCCGTTCTCTTTGTTAAGAAGAAGTCGGGAGAACTTTGTCTCTGTTGTGATTATAGACGCCTGAACTCTATCACCATGAGGAATAGCTATCCCTTGCCACTCATTCCGGAATTGATGGAGCGGTTGCGGGAGGCTACTATCTTCACTAAACTCGATCTGCGTGGGGCCTATAATCTGGTTCGGATGCGCAAGGGGGATGAGTGGAAGACGGCGTTTGGCACTCGTTATGGTCATTTCGAGTACACCGTCATGCCATTTGGCCTGACCAACGCTCCTGCTGTATTCCAGCATTTGATGAATGATATTTTTCGGGACATGCTGGATAAGTTTGTTGTCATATATTTGGACGACATTTTGATTTATTCTAGGTCCAGAGATCAACATCTTCAGCAGGTTCATCTAGTGCTTCAGCGTCTTCGGGAGCATAAACTCTACGCTGAAACTGGAGAAGTGTTTCTTTTTCAGTCATCAATAGAGTTTTTAGGGCACATCATTTCTCCCGAAGGCATTGCTATGGACCCAAAAAGGTTGAGGCATTATGTAGTTGGGAAGCTCCTCGTTGAGTCAAGGACGTACAACGACTTTTGGGATTCGCCAACTACTATCGGACTTTTATTCCAGACTTTGCGAAAGTAATGGACCCCATAACTCAGCTCCTTCGTAAGAAGGTTCCGTTTGTGTAGGGGCCTCCGCAACAACAGGCTTTTGACATTTTAAAGAAAGCATTTGTAGCCAACCGATATTGAGGCATTCTGATCCGAATCGTCCATTTGTGGTCGAGACAGATGCTTCTAATGTCGCTATTGGAGCAGTATTATTACAAGCTTCAAAGGATGGCGCACCTCTTTTTCCTTGCGCATACTATTCTAGGAAGCTCACAACTTCAGAGCGCAATTACACCATCTGGGAAAAGGAGTTGTTGGCCATTAAGGCTGCTTTCGAGACTTGGAGACATCATTTAGAGGGGCTCGGCACAAGGTAGAGGTTCGGACGGATCATCGAAACTTGGAACATTTAAACACAGCTAGGAAATTGAATCAACGCCAGATTCGATGGTCGTTGTTTTTCGCTCGATTCAATTTCTCCATTACTTATGTTCCAAGTGGACAGAACCGGAGGGCAGACGCGTTGTCTCGGAAGCCTGAGTATATTTGCTCAAGATCCTCTCCCTTTACGAACAGTGTTACCACCGGAATCTTTGGCCGTACTGCAAGATCCGGTAGATTTGCGGGCTCGCCTACAGTACATCGCCTATATGTACTGCTCAGACATCGGGGTTTGTTATATGTGCCTACCAGACCGTTGAGAGCTCTCATCATGACACAATGTCATGATAACCCCGCTGCTGGTCATTTTGGATTTCATAAAACATTGCATTTAGTCACCCGGACTTTTGGTGGCCTCGGGTTCGCCATGATGTGTCCTCTTACGTCGCTTCTTGCATTCAGTGTAGGCAAGCGAAAGCGGCATTGGGTGCGCCCCCTGGACTCCTCCACCCATTGCCGACTCTGAGCAGACCATGGGGAGCGATCTCCATGGACTTTCTCACGCATTTAGCATCCTCGTCGGGCTTCACGACGGTGCTCGTGGTAGTTGATATGCTGACTAAAATGGCTCATTTCATTCCTTGTCGGAGATTGCCATCGTCCCGCACTACGGCCCAGCTACTCTTGCAGCATATCTTTCGTCTGCATGGACTGTGGGGTATTGTGGGGTTGTTTACGGCGCAATTTTGGAAACAGTTAATGGCAGCGCTACAAGTTCAAGTATGCTTAGCGTCAGCGCACCATCCAGAAACTGATGGCAGGACGGAGAAGGTGATTGGTATTCTTACCCAATATTTGAGGTGTTTCGTTAATCTGCGACAAAATGATTGGGCAAAATATCTCCCATTAGCAGAATTCGCTTTTAACAACTCGCAGCACACCTCCACTCATGTCACGCCATTTTTTGCGAATGTGGGTTATCATCCGCGCTTCTTCCCATTAACGATGATGGATTCCCCGGTTCCTGAGACCCAAGATTTTCTGGAGGAACTACAAGCGGTCCACCGTTTAGTAGTACAACAACTTAACAGGGCAAAAGAAGATTATAAACGGTTCGCGGATCGATCACGTTGAGCAACGCCTCCGTTAGCTGTGGGTGATAAGATGTGGTTATCCACAAAACATCTGAAGATCGATCACCCTATTAGGAAGCTAGACCATCGTTTCATTGGTCCCTTCCCGATTGAGGCGGTTATTAACCCTGTGGCATACCGACTCACTTTGCCAAGTTCTATGTGCGTTCACCCTGTTTTCCATCGATCTCTTTTGGTTCCTGATTCTCCGGAGTGTCATCTGCGTGATTCTGCTGGTACGACTCCTCATCGACGCCTCCTGAGGAGGCTGCTGTTGATGACACGGTGGTCAGCGTTATTGATTCGCGCTGGCTCAAGGGTCGTTTCCAGTATTTGGTCGAGAGGAGAGTGGATGACTCGGAAATTTGCTCATGGACGGATGCGTCTGCGGTTCATGCTCCAGATATGATTCGGACTTTCATAAACGCTTTCCTTCGAAACCGCATCCAGATCGTCAGACCCAGGGGAAGGCCCTGCGGTGAGGGATAGTGTTGTGGCTCGGACTTGGATTCAGCTCCTGTGGCTGATATGAGCTCAAGTGAGGAGGACATGGCAGAGAAATATGAGCCAGCATGGCTCAGTGATTGGAATGATAATCAGGAAGAGGAGATGGACGTGACAAGAGAGGACAGACCTGATTTAGTAGAATGGTCAGGACCTTCGACCTCCTCTGGTTCAGTATCTGATCATCAGCCGGGAATGGCTGACAGAGAAGTTTTAAGAGAGTCTTCAAGTGGAGACGAGAACTTGGAGAATTGTTGGTTAGATGTCAGGAATAGACGCCGCTTTAAGAGGCAAGGCCAGCTGAACGCAGGAGAAGGGCAAGTCAGTAATTAAGGAAATTAACTGTTGCCCTAATAACTATAAAAGGATCCGCCTGAGTTTGAAAATTTGTCAGGAACAAAGCATTTAATTTACGTGGAGAAGCAACGGTCAAAGCTCGGAGGCTTGTGGATTTAAGCCAGGATTAATGTGCTGTAGACTGTGAATAATAGCAGCTGTTATCTTCTGAAACTCCTCTTCGTTTGTTTTGCTTTTGAGGACGACTGCTTTCGGCGTTGCTTATTTGATTTTGAAGGTGGGACATAACATGAAAATATTTGTCAGATAGGAGATTTCAATGCAATAGTTGATACTAAAGCAATAAAATAAAAATAAAAAGGACTTTACCCAGAACTTTTGTTAAAATGATAGAACTATTGATACAAGACACATGGAGAGAAATGAACCCAGGGAAAAACCAGTATACATTCTATTCCAATATGCATCAATCTTGGTCCAGAATAGATATGATCTGGATGAGTCCAGAACTGAATGCAAATGTGCAAGAGATAGAAATAGAAGCAAACTTATGGGCCGATCATAATCCAGTTAAAATCAGTTGGAAGGGATTAAAAAAAGAGTAAGATGGACTTTAAATCAATCTATAATAAAAGATAAAGAATTCATACAGGTGATGGAAAAAGAACTGGATTCTTTTTAAAAGAGAACAGGAAAGAGGAGACCTCACTTCAAAATATGTGGGATACAGCGAAAGTGTACATTAGAGGAGTAGCTATAACTTATATAACGAAGAAAAATAAGAAAAAAACAACAACTTCAAAATACCTTGGAAGAAGAATATAAAAGACTTGAAATAGTTACAAAAAGAATCACAAAAGATACACCTAAAAAACCAATTGGAGATGATTAAAGCACAAGTTAAATATAATGGAAAAAGATGAATTGGCACAACAAATAAAAACAGCAAAGCAAAACTTCTTCGAAAATGCTAATAAACCCAGAAGGTGGCTAGCCTATAAACTGAAGAAGGAGAAAGAGAAGAAATGGATAAGTAAATTGCAAGATGAGGAAGGTATACTACATAACCAAATGGAAAAGAAAAAAGATATAATACAGGAGTTTTATAAGAAGCTATATGACTGAAAAAGTACCAGAGGGGAAAAAAAAATACAATACTTGGAAAAAGCTAGCTTACCAAAAGTTTTGGAAGTGGTGAAGAACATGTTGAATGAAATAACAACAATGGCAGAACTAGTAGAAGCGATCAAAAGACAAAAAAAAAAACAATAAAATGCCAGGCCTAGATGGCCTACCAGCAGAAATTTATGAAGACTTACAAGCTACATTGCATTTGTCAATATTAGAGGTGTATTATGAGGTCTTACTTGAAGCCAAGATACCAGATACATGGACAGAAGTGAACATTACCTTAATTCTTAATTAAGACTCAGATGTAACACAATTTAGACACATTGCAGTACTATAAAGTACATAGTGAAAAACAACTAGCATTATTTTTTTGGGGGGGGGATGCTCAGAAAGCGTTTGATAATGTAAATTGGCAATTTAAGTTGCAACAACTAAAATGTATGGATTTTGGTGAAAAGTTTATAAATATGATAAAGGCAATTTACACACACCAGAGAGCTAAAGTGATGGTAAATGGAGATGTAACAGAAAACTTTTATATAAAAAAGGTACGAGACAAGGCTGTCCCTTATCCCCATTATTATTCATATTAACATTAGAAATTTTAACCAGAAATATTAGATAAGTCCCAGAAATAAAAGGAATGGAGATTTAAAAAGAAAAAATATAAATTACAAGCATTTGCAGGTGACTTAGTTTTTATACTAGAAGAACCATTAGAAACTGGTCCTAAATTGATAGGGAAAATTGAGGAATATGGAGAAGTGGGAGGATTGAAAATAAATAAAAGAAAAAACTAAAATAATAGTCAAAAATCTCACAAACAGAAAAAAGAATTAACAGAGAAAATCTTCAGATAGTAAAGAAAGTTAAATATTTAGGTATCTATTTAACAGCAAGGTGTGCAACAATCAAAGATGATAACTACTGTATATAAAACTAATGCAACAAATCAAGCTGGACCTGGAGAAATGGAAGAATCTACAACTATCCTTGATAGGGAGAATAGCCACTATAAAAATGAATATACTACCGAAACTACTTTTTTTTATTTCAAACGATGCCAATAAAAATAGAGAAAAAATATTTTGAAGAACTAAATAGAATAATACTGAAGTATGTTTGGCAAGGGAAAAAAAGCAAGAATAAAACTGAAAATGTTACAGGAATCTAAAAGCAATGTGGGTTTTGGACTACCAGATTGGGAGCTATATTATCAGGCTTCTGTGCTTACATGGGTAAAAGAATGCATAAATTTGAAACATAGAAGATTTACTACTGTTGGAGGAACATGATCTCCAACTAGGATGGCACGCCTTTTTATGGTATGGAAGGAGTACGATACTACACAGTGTGAAGAATGCTTTGCTACAGGTATGGGAAAAAAATAAATTACAAAACTATATGAAAATACCAGTCTGGTTCTCCACAATGGAAGCACTGATACATCCAAATCTTATTAATTTGGAAAAAATGTATTTTATAAAGGCATTTTAAATGAGAATGGTGTACTTAAAACTAGACAACAGCTACAAAATGAGGGGGTGGACTTAGCTTGGTGATCGCATTTGCAAATACAATCAAGATACGAGGAAGATGCAAAAACTTAGGGTTTTTACAAAGAACCAACAACACTTGATAAGATGAAAAACTTAGGGACAGATGTAAAACTGATTAAGAAAATATATAACTATTTATTAAGTTATAAAATGGAAGAGGAACAAGTCAAAGAAACAATGATTGTACGGGCAAAAAAATTTGGTTACACTATAGAATTAGATAAATGGCAAAAACTTTAGGATAGGAATTATAAATTGACAATGGCTACTGCATATATGGACCCAGAAGAGGGGCCTTCTCCATGGTGGCTCCCTCTTTCTGGAATATCATTCCCCCAGAGATTAGAATGGCCCCCACTCTTTCAGAAGGCACTGAAGACCTGGTTTTACCAGCGGGCCTGGGGACCCAGAGTGGGATGGAGCCCATCAAATGGCTAGTTTGATCTGCTGTCGTTGGGGCAGGTGGGGGGTGGGAGTTGGGTGTGTGTGTGATTTTTATTTTTTTTAAAAAAATTTTTCCCAGATTTTGTTCTATTGAACTTTATTAATTTATTTGATTCTTTTTGTTAGTTTTTATTGTTTTTATTTTTATTTTTTGTTTTAAATATGGTTTTACATTGTGTAAGCCGCCTCGAGTTACCATGGGTGAATAGGCGGCAATATAAATTAAATAAATAAATATAAGGAAAATCTCCATAAAATGTTTTAAAGGTGGCACTTGCCACCAGCAAGATTGGCAAAAATGTTCAGCAATATGTCCACCAAATGTTGGAAATGTAATCAGACCCCAGGCACTTACTATCATATGTGGTGGACTTATGTGAAAGCAAGAAAATACTGGTCAAAAATACATACATGGTTGGAAAAGATTAAGCAACATACAAATCTGAAACCAGAAATATTTTTGTTGGATATAATGCCGGAAGGCTATGATAAAGGGACTATATATTTAGGCTTGCATGTATTGACAGCAGCAAGCATTGTATTTGCACAATATTGGAAAAATGAGAACACTCCATTTGATAAGGATGTAATTCGGAAAATATTAAGACTGTGCAGAGATGGACAGATTGACATTAAAAGTAAAGAATAACGAAGACAGGATATTATCTAACATGGAATAGATTTTATGAATGGTTAGATAAGAGGTAGAAATTAGATAAAGATTAATGCTATGTATGAATTAAATATAGAGATGGTTCATAATTATGAATATGCCAATATAATTAAGAGAATTATAAATAAGCTAATATAAAGAGAAAACTAGTT
The DNA here is from genome assembly GCF_049901735.1 of Notechis scutatus. Taxonomy (NCBI): domain Eukaryota; kingdom Metazoa; phylum Chordata; class Lepidosauria; order Squamata; family Elapidae; genus Notechis; species Notechis scutatus. The sequence continues at coordinate 62,507,207 of NC_142013.1, read as the reverse complement.
AAAATTATTCTGTTATACTACTACTATTGTTATGTGTGTGTGTGTGTGTGTGTGTGTATTGCTAAAAAAAATAAAGGGAACACTTAAAAAACACAATGTAACTCCAAGTCAATCACACTTCTATGAAATCAAACTGTCCACTTAGGTAGCAACACTGATTGACAATCAATTTCACATGCTGTTGTGCAAATGGAATAGACAACAGGTGGAAAGCATAGGCAGTTAGCAAGACATCCCCAATAAAGGAGTGGTTCTGCAGGTGGTGACCACAGACCACTTCTCAGTTCCTATGCTTTCTGGCTGATGGTTTGGTCACTTTTGAATGCTGGCAGTGCTTTCACTCTAGTGAGACAGAGTCTACAACCCACACAAGTGGCTCAGGTAGTGCAGCTCATCCAGGATGGCACATCAATGTGAGCTGTGGCAAGGTTTGCTGTGTCTGTCAGCATAGTGTCCAGAGCATGGAGACAGGCCAGTACATCAGGAGATGTGGAGGAGGCCGTAGGAGGGCAACAATCCAGCATCAGGACCGCTACCTCACCTGTGTGCAAGGAGGGACAGGAGGAGCCCTGCAAAATGACCTCCAGTGGGCCACAAATGTGCATGTGGCTGCTCAAACGGTCAGAAACAGACTCCATGAGGGTGGTATGAGGACCCGACGTCCACAGGTGGGGGTTCTGCTTACAGCCCAACACCGTGCAGGACGTTTGGCATTTGCCAGAAAACACCAAGATTGGCAAATTCGCCACTGGTGCCCTGTGCTCTTCACAGATGAAAGCAGGTTCACACTGAGCACATGTGACAGACGTGACAGGGTCTGGAGACGCTGTGGAGAACGTTCTGCTGCCTGCAACATCCTCCAGCATGACTGGTTTGGCAGTGGGTCAGTAATGGTGTGGGGTGTCATTTCTTTAGGGGGCCACACAGCCCTCCATGTGCTCGCCAGAGGTAGCCTGACTGCCATTAGGTGCTGAGATGAGATCCTCAGACCCCTTGTGAGACCATATGCTGGTGCAGTTGGCCCTGGGTTCCTCCTAATGCACAACAATGCTAGACCTCATGTGGCTGGAGTGTGTCAGCAGTTCCTGCAAGACGAAGGCATTGATGCTATGGACTGGCCTGCCCATTCCCCAGACCTGAATCCAATTGAGCACATCTGGAACATCATGTCTCGCTCCATGCACCAATGTCACATTGCACCACACTGTCCAGGAGTTGGGGATGCTTTAGTCCAGGTGTGGGAGGAGATCCCTCAGGAAACCATCCGCCACCTCATCAGGAGCATGCCCAGGCGTTGTAGGAAGGTCATACAGACATGTGGAGGCCACACACACTACTGAGCCTCATTTTGACTTGTTTGAAGGACATTACATCAAAGTTGGATCAGCCTAAAGTGTTTTCCACTTTAATTTTGAGTGTAACTCCAAATCCAGACCTCCAAGGGTTGCTAAATTTGATTTCCATTGATAATTTTTGTGTGATTTTGTTGTCAGCACATTCAACTACGTAATGAACAAAGTATTTAATAAAATATTTCATTCATTCAGATCTAGGATGTCTTATTTTTGTGTTCCCTTTATTTTTTTGAGCAGTGTGTGTGTGTGTGTGTGTGTGTGTGTGTGTGTGTGTGTGTAAATGATATGCCCTGACAATACACTGTATTCAAAATGGGGAAAAATTTAACTGAAATGCATGGACAAAAGTATGAAATTTCTAGATCGAAGATGACATGATAACCTGTTTTTGAAAATGTTAGTGTGTTTGCCCTGAGCACTTTTGTGATCATGCAAAGGAACAGCATTTAATTTTTATTTGCCAAGATTTGCAAGTGTAACAATATTAATCAAAAGCTTTCAAAGCAATTATGTTCCTAATCTTAAGAATACTTTGCCAAATGTTTTGCTCTCTCTTAAAAGGCTTCTAGACTTTATGGTATGATTATCCATAATCATCTGGCAATGTGTCTTAAACAGTTATATAATGGAGCTTCAGAATTTGATTTGAAATGGTTTAATCAAAGAATAGCCATGTTTTAAAATATGTCCAAAGCATTATATTCCTATTGCCAAAGAATAATAAAAGGTTCATGCCAATATGATTATACAGGTATATGGCTTTAATTAGAATTGCCTCTTTTGTCTTTCATTGGACTATAAAGAATATTCAAGATGAAGTTGGTTTCTAGAGTAGTCTATGTTTCCTCCATGAAAATGAACATACTATTAAAACTCTTGTGTCCATAACCTATATTTGGGCAAAACAGTGAGTACTAGGGCAACCATTTTTAAACCAAAGTACCTCAAATAGACTAACTTACAGAATGTGATCAAAATCTGGAACTCATGACTCCTGTGGAATTGAAATTTGGCAAATTTTTTCAAACATTTATGACATAAAGATTGTTATAAAATATTTATCACATAAAGCAAAATGTCATAAAACGTTTCCCTAGTCAGCTCCTGATTATTGACTGTGCTATAGAGTTCTGCATGGGCTATTCTCAAGGCAGACACATCTCTGAAAATGTCACTGAATTTTTAAGAACTTTTCCAGAACATTAGAACATTGTTTATTTATTTAAAATGGTTGTATATCTGCCTATTTTACAACCCATTCTGTATATTTTCCAATGCCTTGTTGAAAGTGTGGAGGAATCTGGTAAGGAAAAATCTCTGAAAAGATGACACAACAGGTCACAGGTTGTCTAGTGAGTCCTATTCTTCAAATTTACACTTTCCAGAAGAAAATTAGCTCTTTTAGGAATATCAGACTAAGTAGAATTTCTATAAAGCACTTTAATTTATGCAAGATGCCACATTACATTATCTACCAATAACAGACTATAATGATATAAACAAGGCACTCCCCAGAAGTTCCAAATTTACTTTTACAAAACCCTTATATTTTCATATATCATCACTTGATGAAATCAATCAATTAATCTTCCCAATATGACATGTTTTACAGTACATGCACAATGTTTTCTGTTGTTTACACAGAGCCAGTTTGATATAGTGTTTAAAATTTTAGGATAGAAATCAGGAGACTGTGAATTCTAATTCTATCTTAAACACAGAACAGGCATGATATTCCCCTGTGAAAAAAAAATCGAGGCCGGCCAAAAGAGACCCCCCCACCGCGCGCCAAGAAATCACTGCCCAGCTCCCTTTTCCTGCCGCTCAGCGAGCTCCGCTTGCTCGCACCGCCCACCCGCCTGGGCTCCGCTCGCTCGCTCGCACTGCCCGCCTGCCCGGGCTCCGCCGCTCGCACCGCCCGGGCTCCGCCCCGCCCGCCCAGGCTCCGCTCGCTCGCACTGCCCGCCCTCCCACCCACCCGCCCGGGGCTCCACTCGCTCACACCGCCCGCCCGCCCACCCACCCGGGCTCCGCTCGCTCGCACCGCCCCCCCGCCCGCCCACCGCTCGCTCGCACCACCCGCCCGCCCGCCCGCCTGGGCTCCGCCGCACCGCCCAGGCTCCGCTCAGGTATCCGGCTGGGGCTGTCAGGAGTTGCTACCACCGGCGCGGCCCACGCGCTCCAGTCCCGCGTTGCTCGGGAAGAGAAAGGCAAAACCAGGAGCCGCTGCTGCCGTTGCAAAGCGCCGCGCGGCTCTTCCTTTTTGCCTTTCCCTTCCTGAGGCAACGCGGGACTGGAGCCACGCAGAGCTGCACCAGCGATAGCAACTCCTGACTCGGGGCCTCCGAGGGGAGGGGAAGGAGGAGAGGGGGGGCAATTCCCCAAAAAATCGGAATTCCGATTTTAATCGGAAGAATATCATGTCTGACAGAACCACTTGGGTGACCTTGAGCCAATCATTCTCTCAAGACGCAATGGCAAACCATTTCTGAAAAACTTTGCAAAGAAAACTGCAGGGACTTATTCAGGTAGCCAATAGGACTAAAAACTGGCTCAAAGGTATAAATAAATAAATAATCTCAGTTGTTGATTTTATTTCACTTAATCTTTCTGAGGCACCAAAAGAATATACATTACACCAGTGGTTCCCAAAGTGGGCAGTACTGCCTCCTGGAGGGTGGTGGGATGCCTTAGGGGGGCGCTAAGAGGCAAGGGGGCTGGCAGGGGGGTGCTAAGAGGCGGTAGGAGGGCGTTCAAGGTGCCAGCCCCGCAGGGTCACCCCATTGACTGTTGCACTGCTCCGGAGCCGGCGCCTTGAATGTGGCAGCTCCGATGCACCGCTCCAGCACAACAGTCAATGGTATCCATGGATCACCTAGGGGGAGGCAGAGGAAGGGAGGCTTTGACCACATGCCCAATATTCAGTATCCCACTCAGCCAAACCCGTTCCTCTTTGTAGTTGCTGTGCCTGACAGCAAGTTCATGGGCTGCCCCTCCCACCAGGGATCAGCCTCCCAAGCTCCCCCTCTCCCGGGGCACTCTCAGGGCGGTGCTGTTCCCTCCTTCCTGGAGCAGGGCAGGGTTGAGGAAACCCAGGGCAGGCAGCTTTGCTCTACTTTCGCAATGTGCCGCCTCTGCGTTCAATGCGCCAGCTCCGCGGGCTCACCCCATTGACTGTTGCACCACTCCAGAGCCGGCGCCTCGAATGCAGTGGCGGCAGCTTTGCTCTACTTTCCCAAAGTGCCACCGCTTTCGCATTCTGTCTGTCTGTCTGTCCATCCATCCATCCATCCATCTACCTATCCATCCATACATCCAAAAGGTCTGCCTGCCTGCCTGCCTTCCTGCCTCTCTACCTGCCTGCCTTTCTGTCTACCTACCTATCTACCTATCTACCAATATAGATCTATCTATCCATCCAAAAGGTCTGCCTGCCTGCCTTCCTGCCTACCTACTTGCCTGTCTTTCTGTCTACCTACCTACCTATCTATCTATCTACTAATATAGATCTATCTATCTATCTATCATCTAATCTACCTACTGTTCTGACCCAGTCGAAGTTTCTGAAAGCAAACAAAGATAAACTCCAAAACTGAAACGTTCACAGCTTTATTCCACAAATACCTCTTTGAAGTTACCAAATGGCTTGCAGCCAAGTAATCCAATTAGAAAAACCTTCAAATAAATCAAAGTCTATCATCACACTTAACCCTTTGAACACTTTTTGCCTTCTGCAAAGGCAAAAACCATTTGCAACCAAGCTTATATTCCCTAGAGGGAGGGGCCATTACATTGCCTCCTTACTCCTGAGTCATCTATGCAGCTTCAGCTGTTCCCTCCTATGAAGCATCCTGCACTCATGTGCAGTGAGCACAAGTTCTTCTGAAACCTCCTCATCACTGCTGCCAGCCCCCACCATCTCTGAAGGCAGCAGTCCACTCCCTGATCATCCCAGCCCCTGCTCCGAATCCTTGCTCTCCTTCCCCATCTGCACCTGCTGCTGGCTAACCACAACCTACCTACCTACCTACCTACCTACCTACCTATCTACCTACCTACCTACCTACTACCTACCTATCTATCCATCCATCCAAAAGTCTGTCGGACTTCCTGCCTGCCTGCCTACTGACCTACCTACCTATTATCTATCTATCAATATATCTATCTACCTACCTACCAACCTATCTATCTACTTACCGACCTGTCTCTTTCTGTCTGTCTCTCTATCTATCCATCCATCCATGTTCAAAGTGCCAGCCCCGCAGGCACATCAGGAAAGTAGAGCAAAGCCAGTCTGTGAGGGAGGGAGGGAAGGAGGGAAGGAGGGAAAGAGAGAGAGAGAGAGAGAGAGAGAGAGAGAGAGAGAGAGACCTGATGCATCAGATTGAAATTAGGCCGAGTTTAGACTGAGGCCCCTTTCCACATTGAAACATTTTTTGCCAGCACATTGAAACATCTTTGGGTTCTATTAAAGGTTTTGTGGACAAAATATGGTCAAGACTATCAGGAAGCTCTCACATTTTGCTGAGTCTTTAAACAGGATCCATTGGACCAGATCTCCACCCTAAAAATTTTACTTTTCCCGTGTATTACAGTGCCAATTCTGAAGAAGGCAAAACCAAAATGTACCGGTAAATTACAAGGAGAACACACACACACACACTCCCTTCTAACCCTGCTGGAGCAGGTGATTGGACTAGAATAGATATCTCATTATCTTTCTCCTCCCTCCTTCTGGTAAAGAAAGAAGTGGCTGCTGCTGCTTTTACAGCCCATGCATTGGTCTGGTGCGTCCTGTGGAAGTTTAGTTTCACCTTCCTATCCTCTGCCTTGAGGGCCTCCACTATGTCTCTGGATAAAGCAGCTGGAAAAACCAAGGAGGTCAATGGCTCATCTAATGAGGGCAATTGAAGCGCCTCCACAAAAAGGGGAGCCATATTCAAAAACTTATCATTACCACCCGGGGTGGGAAAGATGCCTGGTTGTAACCACTGTCTTTGAACCACATCTAGGAACAGCTTGGTGCAAGGTATGTTTTGTTGTATAGGAGTGGGCTCAGAGAACACTTTACTGTTTGGGCCCTGGTTGACATGTGGAGGAGAATGTTCTGTGCCTATCTGAGGTTACATAAGGTTCTGGCCTTATGTAATAAGGATTTAAAGAGGACTGGGCTAAAAAGTCCAGTAAATGGTCAGGGACCATGCCCTCATCTTCTGAGAACCCCTGTTCTCTTTGCTTATCCTCCTCTAGCACAGATGCCCTGCTCCTAACAGAGCAGGTGGGAGACTCTTATCTGTGGTGTCTAATGGCCTCCATAGGAACCTGGTATTGCATGGTATGCAATGGAGGCTCAGATCCCAAAGAGGGGGGATGGCTCCTCCCCTGTAGGGTAGAGGCCACCCCATGGGAAATGGCCTGGGCTATAAGGGCCTTAATCTCCTCAGATAAACCAGTTCCCACTGGGTCAGTTGGGCAAAGCATGCAAAGGGGTAAGGGTGGCCTCTGGAGCTCTATTTCTCTCCCTTATCTGTGATTCTCCAGGGTCAGGGGCTGAGCATGCAAAGGGAAAAGATTCGGTTTGAATTTCCCCTGCTGAGGGTGGATAAACCTGCTCACTATCCCCCTCTGGTGACCAAGCACATTTCATTGCAGGCAGGGCTTGCAGCAATGGCTGAGGGCAGGAAATACTAGCCTCTGGCTGTGGGGAGGGGGAATACATCTCCTGCACAGCTTGCTTCTCAGCTCTGGAAAACTACTTTTCAAGGGCTTTTTGTCTTCTGTTTGCATCCCTTTCTTCTGCCCTGGTAGGTTTTCTGGAGTAGATGGCTTTTGCCCTTATTTTGTCTGCTGCATCCTTGCTTTCAGATCTAGCCTTCCTGGAGGATTTCTTAGCACTCTTGGCTCCATGCTATCTGCCATCTGCTATCTGCCATCATGTAGCTTGAGCCCTGAGACTGCCCTGGGAGGAGAGGCTAATGGCTCAATCCTCCTTATTCTTCCAATTAGGGGCAGTCCTTGCCCCAGGTCTTCTCTTTGTGGCAGTGGTGGCAAGACCAGTCTCTTGGGGTAGCCTGCACAACTCGCCACACAGTTGCTTCCAAAATGGAGGCCACTAGCCCCGAAGATCAGCTGTGGGCCAGTAAAGTGAAAAACAGCCCTACCTGAGTTACCTAGGCAAGCCTGGGTGCACAATGGGCGTGCAGGAGGATTTTGCAGTTGTGGCTCTTCAGTGCACCCCATAAGGGGTGGAAATTAATGAAGAGCTGTCCCCTCTATGCCTGGCTGTTGGGCCCTTATTGGTGATTTAGGGGAAGCTGCGCAATAAACAGGGCAAAGAGCAGGCTTTGAATCTAATTGTTGCCTGCCTTCTGTATTTCAAACCTTTTTTTTTTTTTTGAAACAAATTTTATTAATTTTAAAGACAAACAAACCATCGTTAACCATTAAGTACATAAAACCTCTCCATTATTAATTTCACAAGTCAAATAAAATATTATTTTATACAACATAATTCTATTTTTCACCATTTCAATATAACCATATAGATATCTCTTAACAAATTTCTCATTATTTCTCTTTTCTTATTCAATTTCATTAATTATTATTAATTTTCTATATTTATCCAGTTTATAACCATCATCTTTATTCCTCTCTGTCTTGTTTAACATTATTCTCATCCAACATTCCTCCGAGGTTTTATTAATTCTCAAAGAAAACATAGACACACAAAACACAAAAATATAAAACTTCTTTTAAGAAAGTAGTTTGGCCCCAGATTACCTCTCTTTGTATGGACTTCAATTAAATTCGTGCTCATCTTATATGCCATTACCTATCTTATTTACCATTCTATATCTTCTATATAACTTCTCCCCGCTTTTCACTCTTCTTATTTCTATTTTATTTAATTCATTTTAATTTAAATCATTGTATTTATATTTTTTTGTCCATTCTTTCCAAATTATCCATTTATCTCATTCCCTACAGCAAGTAAAAAAAAAAAAGAATTTCTCCTGAAATCACTGATCAAGGTATGATGCCTTTCTATCCTCCCCCTAAATTAATATTTAAAATAACACCTAATACCCAATCTGATTCTGCTTAGTACATTCAACCTACTAACCTCTAAAGAGAGAAAATAATAAGTCCATAATAATTAATATAATTAAATAATAAATCTAAATTTTAAATCTTATAGCATTCCAATTGTCTATTTCAAGAAACAAATGCTACAATAATGAGTTTATAATAAGATCAAAACAACAGTAAATTAAACTTTTTAATTAAACAGTAAATTAAACTTTTTAATTAAACTCAATATTTTAAACATTCCTTTTAATCTTTTATTAAATTTTAAAATCTATCATTACTAAACATTTCAATATTTTAGTCTTTTGTTAATTCTTATATTCTTATATAATTCTTATTCTTATATAATTCTTATATAATTCTTATTTTTTTCCCATCTTGTTTTATACCTTTGTGGCTTTTCCCTCCCTTTTCCCTTCCTTTCTTCTCCCACCTAACCTTTTTACCTCCAGCTTCCCCTCTCTGTTGTATTCCTTTCTCCTTTTGCTCAGTAACATTAACATTGAATTGGTTTTGCATCTTATTTTTTCCTTTCTTAAGTATTTTTTTGAATCTTAAGTCCTTCATTTTCCTTCCTTTCTTTCTCCTTTCTCTCTTAACTAAATTTTTAGATTCATTGAAGATGGCGTCTTCTTCTTCTTCTTCTCCTTCCATTTCCTCCATCTGTTGTTGTATTTGATAATTAACAAGCGCCATTTCTAAAAAGAGAAAGGCTTCTTTTACAGCGTCCTTTTTTTCTTCATATTCTCTAAGTTCATCAACAGATAAAGCCATTCTTTATTCTTCTTCTTAAAGCAACCAAAATGTTTCAAAAGTTAGAGCAATTCCCCAAAGTTCCAGAGAGAGTCAATCAGTCCAAACAAAACACAAAGTTCTCATTTTCTCTTCCTGATGAGGTATCAAAGGGAAAGGAAAAAACCTCCAATCTATATTTTAAAGCCTTGTTGCAATTAATTTCTGGTCTCAAGATCTTCAAGGCATCTCCTCCAACAAAATCTTAATATATATATATATTGTCCTCTTCCTTCCCACTTATAACAAGAAGCCAAGTTTTTACCTTTTATAAAAAAACAACAGGTTTCTCAATGGCCATTTGTTGATTCCATAAGGAAGGAGAGTGAACTTTCCCTTTCAGCACTCAATTTTGCCGCTTGAAATCCTCCTCTGGAAACGAAGTATTGTTCAGAAAACCATAGTTCTCAGGATTAAACGCCTCTTAAAATCCTGGGTCAGCCACAAAAACTTTCTCTTAACAACTTTCTCCTCTCTTCCTCCTGCTCAGTCTTACCCAGCTGCCGGCTTCTTTGAGGCGGCCATTACAGACCGCCGCTCGACCGTCTTGGGAAAGGGGGGCTTTGCCAGCTGGGAAGGGGGTCTGCAACACCCCCAAACCCCTCACCAGCTCCCCCTATCTTCGGCTGCCTCTTCGTGGCAGCCTTAGCCTCCAGATCCGTGGATCGGAGGCACCAAAGCGGCTAGCGCGGCAGGGATCGCGCAGGATTGCAAATCCCTGCCGCTAGCGAAGCCGACAAACCGGAAGTCCTGTATTTCAAACCTTTTGGAGAATCCACACAATGAAGAATGCTGCTTTTCCAAAATATCACTGGAGCCAACCTTCGCCACGTCTCTATCAGGCCAAGACTGAGTCGTGACTGGGGACCTCCTTACCTGATAGGAAGAGGTGTGGCAAAGATTGATGACTCAGTCTCTGGGCAGAAAGGCAGATTCAACCCATATGTGTGGATTCTCCCATAGGCATACTGGAGAAAAGGAGGAAACATGCACACAGAGTGGAAGGAAGAAGCGCAGAGGAGGAAGAAAACAGATAAAGAAATGGAGGAAATGCGCACACAGAGTGGAAGGAAGGAGCCCAGGGGAGGCTGAAAGGTAGGCTGTGTGGGCAAATCAGGAGGATAGGAGTCTATGAGAAAAGCACAGGCAGTTTAGGGCTCAGGTAGCAGAAACTTGGAGCTGCACATTGCAGGGGAAGGCTAGGTTTGCATGGGCGGCAGAAAGGAGAGAGAGAAATGGGGGAAATGTGCATGGGAGAGGCAGCTAGGCTGGGATTTGGGTCTTGCTGCTTGCAGGCTCACCCAGGCTGCCAGGCAGATCAGGGCAGCTCAACTGGGCCATGTGAAGAGCACCAGGCAATCTGGCTGGCCTTCAGAGATCATGTAATCGAGGCAAGCCAGGGAACCAGATGAAGAGTAGCAGCAACTATGCTGGGCGAGCGGATGAGATGAGAAGTGACTGGGTGGGGTGGGGTGGGTTGGGCCAGCTAGAATTATCACAACCAGTTCACCCAAATTGGCTAGAACTGGCTGAAGCCCACCACTGCCCCCCACCCAAGCAGGAAGACCCTACACCATTTTTTGATAGATGGCAGTCCAGTCTCTTCCTGAAAGCTTCCAATAATGAAGCTCCCACAACTTCTGAAGGCAAGCTGTTCCATTGGTTGATTGCTGTCACTGTCAGCATATTTCTCCTTATTTCCAGGTTAAATCTCTCCTTGATCAGTTTCCATCCATTATTCCTTGGGCCATCCACCACAGGCACCTGAAGGGTCCTGGTCAGCTCCAGACCCATATTATAAAACCGGCAGTCATTTGAAGACAGAGTGGGTGCCAACTCTGGTGAATCTAGTTGCTTGTGGACAACATTAAGGAACAGTCTGGGTGATGGGACTACCTCCATATGCAAAGTTGGCTCAGAGAAAAGTTGATCTGAAGGAACAGGGATTTCTCCCACCGGCTCTCCATGTTCTTTGCTTTGAACAATAAGGACTTGAAGAGAGTGGGACAAAAGAAACCAGTGAAGGCTGGCTGGTCAGGCACTAACCCTTCATCATCAGAGAGATCAGTTTCTCTCTGCTCCTCGTCCACTGTCAAGGAAGACTGGCTATGCACTGAGAGATCAGGTAAGCCAGGGTCTTGTAAGACAGGTCTCACCCTAGGCAGAATTGCTGGATTGTGAGCTGAAACCAGAAACCATTCAGATGTCACTGAGGCTGAGCCTTTTAAGTAGTTGAATTCCTTCCACTATGCCTTGTCTAATGGCCTTGGTGATAATGGCCTCCATATGGGCTGGCACTTCAGGTTCAGGAAAGCCCTGTGACGAAGGCCTGCTGCTGTGGGTGTAAAGGTAGCCTCTATGCCAGGCCAAGGTGACTTCTGGAGACTTCTCATAATCTCTACCTACAGTAGTCAACTGCAGGTCTGCAGGATCCTCCATATCATCTGGAGACCAGGCCTGAGCATGCTGCCTTCTCCCATGAGCAGGCCCTGTCTCGGCCTGTAGGCCACTGGCTTGATGGGCTAAATCTGAGTCACCTGAGGGAGGTGATCTTTGACTCTGCCCACCTGCAGCTCTCTGATTTTTTTTCCAACTGCTTTTCCAAGGCCTTCTGATGACTGAAGGCATCCTTTTCCTCTGTTTTGGATGCCTTCTTGGAGGCTGGGGCCTTTTTAGCTGTTTTGCCTTTGGCTTCCCCCTTGGAACTCATGGGGCTGTGACTGCCTTCCCTTGGGGGCTTGCTGGAAGTATGGGCCTCTGCCATCGTAGCCTGAAGGACAAGATCCACATGCCAGAAGAGGAGATTGAATGGGGGGCAGAAAGGATGATGGGCTCTTTGAATTGATTGCTCTAATGCAGCCCGCCCAGGCCCCAGGCCCCCACGTGTGCACACACAATATCTTCTTACCAGGACCTCTGGCATGCTTCCAGTCTTGCCAGGACTTGATCTAGGGCTGCAACCACACCCTGCTGACAATCTGGTCTTTCTGGCGTTCGGCAGGCTTTGCTGAGCACTTCACACAAGAAGAGGGCTCAGGAAGTTTTTCAGGCCCTGATCAATGTGGACCAGGCCCTCTGAGTCTGACTGAGGCCATGCCACTCAATCCCTTCCCTCAGCGCTGGGTCACTGTCCCAGCGCTGGCACTAGTGGCAGGAGCGCAGGGAGATAGGGCTGTGAAGCAGGCTGATCCACCTGCCAATCTGCGCTCATCACAGACCATGCGGCAGTGACCTTCATGTCTGGGGCCAGAGCCCCAGTGCCATGCTGAGAATGGCTGGGGCGCCTGCAGCCCTGCATGCTGCGTTCCTTAGGCAGCTCGTCTTTTATCTTTTCATGGTTTCAACATTTCTTAGCATAACAGTGTTAGGAATTGATAGTCACCTAACAGTTGGGTTGGAAATATATAAATCAGGATAGACATTTACTACTGTCTCTTTAAGGGAATGTTAAAATTGTAATTGGGTGTGGTTCCTCAAACGGCCATAACATGGAGCCAGAAACCTGGGTTGTTCTGTTCTGAGAGTTGCTAGTTGCTAGTTGGTTGATGTTCTGATGTTCGCTGTTTTTGGTTTCTGCATTTCCCTATTGACTGTTGCTGATCGTCGTTATTCTTGGATTTGATGTGAGTCTTTTACTGAACTGTTTTTGATACTGGACTTTGTTATTTGGATTATCCCTGGACTGAAAACTGACTGCTTTAACCGGGAATGACTTGGACTGTTTGTTGGACTTTGCTTAAATGTTTATTGGAAGAAAAAACCTACATTTTACTATTCAGTGTATCTGTGTGCTAATTGTGTGTTATTCAACATTGCTCTCACTATGTCTCCCTGTGTGCACTCATTCTCCTAACGAAGAATTACCTCAACACTGGTTATGGGCCCAGGCCATACCAGGCTCAGATAACTGAGAGTTGGTGTGAATGCACAGTACTGTATACAGACAGCTGTTTACTGTTTAATTGTGGGTTATTATCCTGGTAAAGATGGCACAAGACCCGTCAACAAGTCTATCACTGATAACCCGGTTGGATGGAACAAACTATGTTTCCTGGTCTATGAAGTGCAGTCTACTTCTGCGTAGAGAAGGATTATGGAATGCAGTTCAGGATCCACTGGGTGTAAATGCTTGGGATCCAGATAATGAGGACGATGCCAGATAATGAGGACGATGCTGACTTTAAATGGAACAATGAACGAGGTCTTTGTATAATTGGACTAACACTGAGTGACCAGCAGCTAGTCCATATTCGTGGAGAAGAGTCTGCTGCTAGGTGTTGGGAGAATTTGAAGAGGATTTATGTTCGTGACAGTGTAGGTGCACACATACATCTTACACGTAAACTGTTTAGAGCATGTCTTCTGAAAGGTGGAGATATGTTAGCTCATTGGAACTTCATGAAAAGAACTTTTCAAGAGCTACATGAAAAGGAACTGATACTTTCAGAGCTGCATCAAGTTTACATCATTCTTTCCTCACTGGATGAAAGTTATGATAATTACATATCTTCACTGGAAGTCCTGACCAGAGATAAACTGACATTGACTGACATAACCAGAAGGTTGTTAGAAGATGCAAAAAGATGGCTAGATAGGGACCAACTGAGAAAGAAACAACCACAAGAAGAGGATTTGTCTTCAACTACCTATACTGTTAGGAAATGTTTTTCTTGTGGGGCTAGAAGACATATAGCTAGATTCTGTAAGAAGGGAAAACGACAGAATACTGGTAATCACCAGAAGGCTAAGAAGAATGTTAATTTAGCTATGTCTAGTAATTCAACTGTAAACCATGATTTGTGGGTAGTTGACAGTGGAGCATTACAGTGCATTACTAAAGATAGAGAGAGGTTTGTAACGATGTCCACAAGTAAGCAACATGTATCATTGGCAAATGGATGGAAGATGAAAGCATCTGGTGAAGGTACTGCATATTGTTCATGTGTAAATGAGCATTTACCAGTTATATTTACCTAAACTGAAATTTAATTTGTTATCAGTAAGGGCTTTAGTAAATCTTGGTTATGTATTAACCTTTAGGGGAGATAACTGTATAATAGAGAAAGAGGGTAAAAGTGTTACTGCTACTTTAGAGAATGAGTTATATGTGATACATGATGACCAGTTGAAGATGGCTAACTCGGTTTATAACAATGTTAAGCCACATGACGAATGTATACATTCACTACATAGACATCTAGGGCACATTAATTTCAAAGTGCTGAAACAAACCGTTGAATTGTCAGAGGGAGTAAAATTAAAACCCTGTAGCAAGTACTTAAACTGCAATGCCTGTAACCAGGAGAAAAGCAAGGTTACTCCAGCAAACAGACTTACTGGGTTTAAGACCAAAGAACATTTAGAGGTTGTGTTTGCTGACATAATTGGTCCTAAGAAACCCAGTTTGGGAGGTTCCTGCTATGTTTTGAGTATAATGGACCATTACTCACGGAACAGTTTCTGCTAACTCATGAAAAACAAAACAGAAACATTCCAACATTTTTTAATTGGTTAAGGTTTGCAGAGAGAAAAATGAAACATAGGGTAATTACGTTAGTTAATGATAATGGGACTGAGTTTATTAACAATAGATTCCAAACCATGTTCAAATTGGCTGGTGTCGAGCATAAACATTCTGCACCTTTCAGGCCAACAACATAACTAGTTTGTACAACAAATGTTATAAGCCATGCAAATGTTACAAGCCATGGCTCGCACTATGTTATCTGATTCAGTTTTGCCTGAAACACTGTGGAGTGAAGCCATAATGTGTAGCAACCATGTATTGAACAATGTGTAGAACAACACTCGGTGGCATGGCAAAAAACCAAATTTAAGTTATGTACACACATTTGGAGTCCAGCATGGGTGCATATTCCCTCACAAGTAAGGCTGAAAGGGCAACATAGAGCTAGGAAGTTATTTTTTGTAGGTTACAAAGCCAACCATAGGTCATTTAGATTTTGGGATCCAAGCACAGCTCATGTTTACTGTAGCGCTACTGCTAAATTTCTTGAGCACATTGGGTGGCATAAACTGGAACAGGAATCCAACAGTGATGTTGTAATTGACACCCAAGTAGTCTCTAAAGATGAAATAGTTAAACCATCAATGGCCATTAAAGAGGAAGAACAGGCACAGGAGGAGGAAGAAGAACAGGCACAGGAGGAGGTAGAAAAACAGGAGCAGGTGGAACAGGAAACTCCACCAGTAAGCCCTGTATTACCGAGACATTCAACTCGAGTAACACGACCACCTGATAGATATCAGGCTAGTGTTGTATGCCAAGTGAATACAGTTCCAAATAACTATAATGAACTGAAACTGTATCCTGCTAAAGATCAAGCTGCTTGGCAAGAAGCTTTGGATAAGGAACTGAAATCATTTAAAAAGTTGGAGGCATACGAAAATGTTAAGTTACCACCTGGTAAACATGCCATAGGGTATAAATGGATTTATAAGCTAAATACAGGTATAGATGGGATTGTTACCCATAAAGCCAGGTTAGTAGCACAAGGGTTCAATCAGACAGCAAACGACTACGATGAGGTGTTTGCACCTAGTCTGGAGGCTACTACATTATGAGCAGCATTAGTGTGGGCAGCTAAGGAGGAATACATTGTAAATCATTTAGATGTAGAGACGGCATATCTGCATGCACCATTGCAACACACTATATATTTAAAGAAACCTTTAGGTATCAAAAATGATAATACAACTGATTGTTGGAGATTGAAACAGAGTCTTTGTGGCTTGAAGCAATCAGGATATGAGTGGAACCAGTGTATAGTTAAGGAATTAACAAAGGTAGGTTTTGTAGCTGGCATGGCTGATCCATGTTTGTTTAAAAAAGAAAGTGATGGTGTAATTTCATTGTTGCTATTATTTACTGATGACATAGCATTAATCACCAAAACTGAACAAGAAGCTACTAAAATAATGTCACTGTTAGAAAAGAAATTTAAGATAAAACAGGTGAAATTAAACAATATCTTGGTTTAAAGATAGATAAAACTAAAGGGGGATACAAAATCTCACAGGCAGATAAAATTAACCAGTTACTAAAGACTTTTAAAATTGAACTTTCTAAACTGGCTAAAAAACCAATGAGCCAGGAGTTTAGCCACAGTGGTGTTCAAAGTCCTGTTTTTGATAAGAACATTTATCAGTCTTTGATTGGAAGTTTATCTTATCTCAGTAATTGGTCGAGGCTAGATATAGCATATAGTGTTAACTAATTAGCTAGGTTTAATGCTGAGCCAACTGAAAGGCACTGGCAAGCTGCTAAACTTGTGTTAAGATATCTGGAACAAACGATGCATTATGCATTATATTTGGAGCCTAAGGATGAACTAAGTTTAACTGCATATGCTGATGCAAGTTTTGCTAGACGTAAATACACATAAATCTACGTCAGGTACTGTAGTATTATTGGGAAAGGTGTTGATTGGATGGAGGTCTATTAGACAGAAACATCTAAGTTTATCAACAATGGAGGCTGAATTCTCATGTTTGTCTTTATTATTTACAGATTTAGTTTATTATACACAACTATTGATTGATATAGGAATTGATGTAACAGATTATATTGTCGTTTATGAAGATAACCAATCAGCAATACAGATGGCTTCCAATCTTGCTATAAAGACAAGATCAAAACACACAGATCTAAGATATTTAAATGTGAGACAATGTGACAAAGTAAACTGGAGTACTGCATGTCAGAGAATAACATTGCAGATCATTTTACAAAAGCCCAAGGCTCTGTAAAGCATAAGGCCTGCTGTGAAGGATATGGACTTAAACTGTAAGGTGTTATATATTATCCTACCCAAAGGGGAGAATGTTAGGAATTGATAGTCACCTAACAGTTGGGTTGGAAATATATAAACCAGGATAGACATTTACTACTGTCTCTTTAAGGGAATGCTAAAATTGTAATTGGGTGTTCCTCAAACGGCCATAAGATGGAGCCAGAAACCTGGGTTGTTCTGTTCTGAGTGTTGCTAGTTGCTAGTTGGTCGATATTCTGATGTTCGCTGTTTTTGGTTTCTGCATTTCCCTATTGACTGTTGCTGATCGTCATTATTCTTGGATTGATGTGAGTCTGTTACTGAACTGTTTTTGATACTGGACTTTGTTATTTGGATTATCCCTGGACTGAAAACTGACTGCTTTAACCTTATATGACTTGGAATGTTTGTTGAACTTTGCTTAACCGTTTACTGGAAGTAAAACCTACATTTTACTATCCAGTGTATCTGTGTGCTGGTCGTGTGTTATTCAACATCGCTCTCACTACAACTCCCTGTGTGCACTCATTCTCCTAATGGGGAATTACCTCAACAAGCAGCATTATAGTTTTTTGTTAAAAGCATGAATTGTTCTACTCTATTTTTCATATGGATACTTTCTATAATAAGCAGCCATTACTTTTCATTCCAACGCATTAAAGCAAACTACAGTGTTGATGTCAACTCACAAAGCATCCCTTACCTCCTCTTGAGTTGCCATAGGCAAGGGGCATGGGAAAGCGAACTTCGCAGCTGCATCAAGAAGCTGGCATTTCAGTCAAAACAGAGCACATTCCAACCAATAGCAATAGCAATAGCACATAGACTTATATACTGCTTTATAGTGCTTTACAGACCTCTCTAAGCAGTTTACAGAGTCAGCATATTGCACCCAACAATTTGGGTCCTCTTTTTACCTACCTCGGAAGGATGGAAGGCTGTCAACCTTGAGCCTGGTGAGATTCGAACTGCCAAATTTCAGGAAGCCGGCTGCAGCAGTAGTAGCCTGTAGTACTGCACTCTAACCACTGTGCCACCGAGGTGAGGTCATCTCCACGGAAACCACAGTGGCCGGGGGGAGTGACTTTTACAACCCACAAAATTGTTTCATTGGGGAAAGTGACTGATGACACATATTGGGGGGAGGGGAAACAGGGTCAGAGGCAAAGCATGAATTAACTGAGGTCAGAGTTGGCTCCACCTGGCCTGTGCCGACATGAAGCTCCTGATAAATAACTGGATTTCTTTTGAAGCTTGGCCTGAGGCTCATGATTTAATTAGGGGATCTGTCAGAACCCTGACAGCTGGCTTTTTAGTAGTTACATTTCATATAACACAATCCTAAATGGGACTGGGGAATAAAAAAATAAAAATTTAAAAAAATCTGCCTAATAGTTATCTTTGGTAATCAAGTTTGAGTTTAAAAGCATAGTGTGAAGAGTATTGGAAGAAATTATTATGTTACTCTTGTATAGATATATATTTTTGAATATAGCTATATATGCAGAGTAGTCTATAACAGAATCTGAAAAATTATCTGTATACACGTATACCATTTGATATTGAAGCACAACTTAATCTGAGGATGTAAACATAAAAAATGACCTCAATAATAGGCAAGTGGCAACATTTGAATTTTTTAAAATATTTACCATAATCTTTGTACGACAA
Source organism: Notechis scutatus (assembly GCF_049901735.1). Classification (NCBI taxonomy): domain Eukaryota; kingdom Metazoa; phylum Chordata; class Lepidosauria; order Squamata; family Elapidae; genus Notechis; species Notechis scutatus. Next base: position 62,488,507 of record NC_142013.1, on the reverse strand, counting down.
AAATGATGTTTTTGTATATATCATGTTTATAGAACAATTTAACAATTTAAGAAGTAAAGCACTGCAGCAAATTATGTAGCCTACAATTCTTCACACAAAGAATGAATGCAACATGAAATTATGTACTGGCTGTTCTGGGTAAAATTGCTCCAAAGTTCAATGACTATTTAATGGGCATTTATTCCACAATTCATAAGAATAAGTAACCTTAAAATTATACAAAGAAAGGAGAATTGCAGTGAGACAAATCTACTGGTACATTATCTATCCTTGAACAATATTGCCTTTAAACAGATTGTTGATTTACTGAAAAGCAAAGTCTCCACATGTTCAAATATAGACCATCTTTTCCCAACTGATATTCTAGTGAAATAGATAGAACTTAAAATAAACTTAACTTTTACGATTTTTAAATATATATTTACATATACTTATTTGAAATAAATCTTTGAGAAGAATATGTTCATATTTTTTTTCTTTGAGATTTAACTGCAGCTTTGGAAGGTAAAAAGATACATCAACTTTACTGATTCAAATTTCACAAAATTTTCTTCTTTACAAAAATAAAAATAAAGAGCAGTTTCTTTTCTTTCAAATTAACAAATAACAGATCATCAGAGTTGGAAGGGACCTTATAGGTCATCTAGTCCAACCCCCCATCCAAGTGGGAGACCCTACACCATTTCTGACAAATGGCAGTCCAATCTCTTCTTGAAAGTCTCAAGTGATGGCGCTCCCAAAACTTCTGAGGGCAAGCTGTTCCATTGGTTGATTGTTCTCACTGTCAGAAAGTTTCTCCTTATTTCCAAGTTAAATCTCTCCTTGTTCAATTTCCATCAATTATTCCTTGTCTGGCCTACAGGTGCTTTAGAAAATAGCTTGACCCCTTCCTCTCTTGTGGCAGCCTCTTAAATATTGGAAGACTGCTATCATGTCTCCCCTGGTCCTTCTCTTCACTAGACTAGCAATGCCCAGTTCCTGTAACCATTCTTCATGTTTTAGTCTCCAGTCATCCTGGTTGCTCTTGTACTTTTTCTAAAGTCTCAACATCTTTTTTATAATGTGGTGAAAAAACTGGATGCAGTACTCTAGATGTGGTCTTACTAAGGCTTTATAGAGTGATATTAGTACCTCTCTTGATCTTGATTGTATACCTCTGTTAATGTAACTTAGGATTGCAATAGCTTTTTTGGTTGCTGCTGCACACTGTTAGCTCATATTTAGTTGGTTGTCCACTAAGGCTCAAAGATCCCTCTCACAGTTACTGCTATTGAACCTGGTTTCACCCAGTCTATATGTGTACTTTTGGTTTTTCTTTCCTAAGTGTAGGACTTTACTTTTCTCTACATTGAATTTCATTTTGTTAGATATGGCCCAGTGTTATAGTCTGTCAAGATCCGTCTGGATCTTGAGCCTATCTTCTTGGGTGTTAGCTATTTTTGCCAGTTTAGTATCATCTGCAAATTTGGTAAGTTCCTCTTCTATTCCCTCATCTAAGTCATTAATGAAGATATTGAAGAGTACTGGGCCTAAGACAGAACCTTGTGGCACCCCATTGCTTACTTCCCTCCATGTAGACTTAGACCCATTAAGGACTACTCACTGAGTATGGTTTGTCAGCCAGTTGTGAGTGGTGGTGCTTGTTGAGGTAATTCCCCGTTAGGCGAATGAGCGCACACAGGGAGACGTAGTGAGAGTGGTGATGAATAACACACAATTAGCACACAGATACACTGAATAGTAAAATGTAGGTTTTTTTCTTCCAATAAACATTTAAGCAAAGACCAACAAACAGTCCAAGTTATTCACGGTTAAAGCAGTCAGTTTTCAGTCCAGGGATAATCCAAATAACAAAGTCCAGTATCAAAAACAGTTCAGTAAAAGACTCATATCAAATACAAGAATAACGATGATCAGCAACAGTCAACAGCCTATGGCAACTCAAGAGGAGGTAAGGGATGCTTTGTGAGTTGACATCAACACTGTATTTTGCTTTAATGCATTGGAATGAAAAGTAATGGCTGCTTATTATAGAAAGTATCCATATGAAAAATAGAGTAGAACAATTCATGCTTTTAACAAAAAACTATAATGCTGCTTGTTGAGGTAATTCCCCATTAGAGAATGAGTGCACACAGGGAGTTGTAGTGAGAGCGATGTTGAATAACACACGACCAGCACACAGATACACTGGATAGTAAAATGTAGGTTTTACTTCCAGTAAACGGTTAAGCAAAGTCCAACAAACAGTCCAAGTTATTCACGGTTAAAGCAGTCAGTTTTCAGTCCAGGGATAATCCAAATAACAAAGTCCAGTATCAAAAACAGTTCAGTAAAAGACTCATATCAAATACAAGAATAACGATGATCAGCAACAGTCAATAGGAAAATGCAGGAACAGCAACACTCTCAGCAACAACAGAACAACCCAGGTTTCTGGCTCCATCTTATGGCTGTTTGAGGAACCACACCCAATTACAATTTTAGCATTCCCTTAAAGAGACAGTATTAAAATGTTTATCCTGGTTTATATATTTTCCAATCCAACTGTTAGGTGACTTACATTCCTAACATTCTCCCCTTTGGGTAGGACAATATATACAACCTTACATTCTAAGTCCATAATCCTAACAGCAAGCCTTATGCTTTACAGAGCCTTGGGCTTTTGTAAAATGATCTGTGATGTTATTTTCTGACATACAGTGTTCTAGCTTACTTACTTTGCACACATTGCTTACATTTAAATATCTTAAATCTGTGTGTTTTGATCTTGTCTTTACAGCAAGATTTGAAGCCATGTGTATTGCTGATTGGTTATCTTCGTAAACTACAATAGAATCTGTTACATCAATTCCCATGTCAATTAATAATTGCTTATACAAAACTAAATCTGTACATAATAAAGACAAATATGAGAATTCAGCCTCCATTGTTGACAAACTTAATGTTTCTGTCTAATAGACCTCCATCCAATCAACACCTTTCCCAATAATACTACAGTACCTGACGTAGTACCTACCAATCAAAGACTGATAAATGTTCTTATCAAAAACAGGACTTTGAACACCACTGTGGCTAAACTCCTGGCTCATTGGTGTTTTAGCCAGTTTAGAAAGTTCAATTTTAAAAGTCTTTAGTAACTGGTTAATTTTATCTGCCTGTGAGATTTTGTATCCCCCTTTAGTTTTATCTATCTTTAAACCAAGATATTGTTTAATTTCACCTGTTTTATCTTAAATTTCTTTTCTAACAGTGACATTATTTTAGTAGCTTCTTGTTCAGTTTTGGTGATTAATGCTATGTCATCAGTAAATAATAGCAACAATGAAATTACACCATCACTTTCTTTTTTAAACAAACATGGATCAGCCATGCCAGCTACAAAACCTACCTTTGTTAATTCCTTAACTATACACTGGTTCCACTCATATCCTGATTGCTTCAAGCCACAAAGACTCTGTTTCAATCTCCAACAATCAGTTGTATTATCATTTTTGATACCTAAAGGTTTCTTTAAATATATAGTGTGTTGCAACGGTGCATGCAGATATGCCGTCTCTACATCTAAATGATTTACAATGTATTCCTCCTTAGCTGCCCACACTAATGCTGCTCATAATGTAGTAGCCTCCAGACTAGGTGCAAACACCTCATCGTAGTCGCTTTGCTGTCTGATTGAACCCTTGTGCTACTAACCTGGCTTTATGGGTAACAATCCCATCTATACCTGTATTTAGCTTATAAATCCATTTATACCCTATGGCATGTTTACCAGGTGGTAACTTAACATTTTCATATACCTCCAACTTTTTAAATGATTTCAGTTCCTTATCCATTGCTTCCTGCCAAGCAGCTTGATCCTTAGCAGGATACAGTTTCAGTTCATTATAATTACCAGGAACTGTATTCACTTGGCATACAACACTAGCCTGATATCTATCAGGTGGTCGTGTTACTCGAGTTGAATGTCTCGGTAATACAGGGCTTACTGGTGGACTTTCCTGTGTTCACCTGCTCCTGTTCTCCTACCTCCTCCTGTGCCTGTTCTTCTTCCTCCTCCTGTGCCTGTTCTTCCTCTTTAATGACCATTGATGGTTTAACTATTTCATCTTTAGAGATTACTTGGGTGTCAATTACAACATCACTGCTGGATTCCTGTTCCAGTTTATCCCACCCAACGTGCTCAAGAAATTTTGCACTAGTGCTACAGTAGCTGTGCCTGAACCCCAAAATCTAAACGATCTATGGTTGGCTTTGTAACCTACGAAAAATAACTTCCTAGCTGTATGTTGCCCTTTCAGCCTTACTTGTGAGGGAATATGCACCCATGCTGGAGCTCCAAATGTGTGTACAAAACTTAAATTTGGTTTTCTGCAATGCCAATGAGTGAATGGCAATTCACCAGTTGTTGTATTCACCACATCGTTTAATACATGGTTGCTACACATTATGGCCTCACCCCACAGAGTTTCAGGCAAACCTGAATCAGATAACATAGTGAGAGCCATGGCTTGTAACATTTGCCCTCTTCGTTCTACAAACGTGTTATGTTGTGGCCTGTAAGGTGCAGAACGTTTGTGCTTGACACCAGCCAATTTCAGCATTGTTTGGAATCTCTTGTTAATAAACTCAGTCCCGTTATCAGTAACTAAAGTAATTACTTTACTCCTCATTTTTCTCTCAGCAAATCTTAGCCAGTTAAAGAAATGTTGGAATGTTTCTGTTTTGTTTTTCATGAGATAGCAGAAACCGTACTCTAAGTAATGGTCCATTATACTCAAAACATAGCAGGCACCTCCCAAACTAGGTTTCTTAGGACCAGTTATGTCAGCAAACACAACCTCTAAAGGTTCTTTAATCTTAAACCCATTCAGTCTGTTTGCTGGAGTAACTTTGCTTTTCTCCTGGCTACAGGCATTACAGTTTAAATACTTGCTACAGGGTTTTAATTTTACTCCCTCTGACAATTCAACAATTTGTTTGAGCATTTTGAAATTAACGTGGCCCAGACGTCTATGTAGTAAATCATTCATCATGTGGCTTAACATTGTTATCATCATCTGCAACTGGATTTCATCATCTGCAACTGGTCTTCATGTATCACATATAAATCATTCTTTAAATTATCAGTAACACTTTTACCCTCTTTCTTTATTATACAGTTATCTCCCCTAAAGGTTACTACATAACCAAGATTAACTAAAGCCCTCACTGATAACAAATTAAATTTCAGTTTAGGTACATATAACATAGATAAATGCTCATTTATACATGAACAATATGCAGTACCTTCACCAGATGCTTTCATCTTCCATCCATTTGCCAATGATACATGTTGCTTACTCGTGGACATCGTTACAAACCTTTCTCTATCTTTAGTAATGCACTGCGATGCTTCACTATCAACAACCCAAAAATCATGGTTTACAGTTGAATTGCTAGACATAGCCAAACTAACATTCTTCTTAGCCTTCTGGTGATTACCAGTATTCTGTTATTTTGCCTTCTTACAGAACCTAGCTATATGTTCCCTAGCCCCACAAGAAAAACATTTCTTAACAGTATAGGCAGTTGAAGACAAATCCTCTTCTTGTGGGTTTTTTTTCTCAGTTGGTCCCTATCCAGCCGTCTTCTTGCCTCTTCTAACAATCTTCCAGTTATGTCAGTCAATGTCAGTTTATCTCTGGTCAGGACTTCCAGTGAAGATATGTAATCATCATAACTCTCATCCAATGAGGAAAGAATGATGTAAACTTGATGCAGCTCTGAAAGTATCAGTTCCTTTTCATGTAGCTCTTGAAAAGTTCTTTTCATGAAGTTCCAATGAGCTAACATATCTCCACCTTTCAGAAGACATGCTCTAAACAGTTTACATGTAAGATGTATGTGTGCACCTACACTGTCACGAACATAAATCCTCTTCAAAATCTCCCAACACCTAGCAGCAGACTCTTCTCCACGAATATGGACTAGCTGCTGGTCACTCAGTGTTAGTCCAATTATACAAAGACCTCGTTCATTGTTTCATTTAAAGTCAGCTAACTTCTTGGCATCGTCCTCATCATCTGGATCCCAAGCATCTATATCCAGTGGATCTTGAATTACAATCCATAATCCTTCTCTACGCAGAAGTAGACTGCATTTCATAGATCAGGAAACATAGTTTATTCCATTCAACTGGGTTATCAGTGATAGACTTGTTGACGGGTCTTGTGCCATTTTTACCAGGACAGTAACCCACAATTAAACAGTAAACAGCTGTCTTTATATGGTACTGTGTATTCACACTAACTCTCAGTTATCTGAGCCTGGTATGACCTGGGCCCATAACCAGTGTTGAGGTAATTCCCCGTTAGGAGAATGAGCGCACACAGGGAGACGTAGTGAGTGGTGATGAATAACACACAATTAGCACACAGATACACTGAATAGTAAAATGTAGGTTTTTTCTTCCAATAAACATTTAAGGAAAGTCCAAGAAACAGTCCAAGTCATTCACAGTTAAAGCAGTCGGTTTTCAGTCCAGGGATAATCCAAATAACAAAGTCCAGTATCAAAAACAGTTCAGTAAAAGACTCACATCAAATCCAAGAATAATGACGATCAGCAACAGTCAATAGGGAAATGCAGGAATGGCAACACTCTCAGCATCAACAGAACAGAACAACCCAGGTTTCTGGCTCCATCTTATGGCCGTTTGAGGAACCACACCCAATTACAATTTTAGCATTCCCTTAAAGAGACAGTATTAAAATGTTTATCCTGGTTTATATATTTTCCAATCCAACTGTTAGGTGACTTACATTCCTAACAGTGCTATCTATTCCACTTTTTTCTAGCTTACTAAGAAGTAGGTTGTGGTCTACTTTGTCAAATGCCTTGCTGAAATCTAAATATATTATGTCCAAAGTATTTCCTTGGTCTACTAATTTAGTCACTATGTTGAAGAATGAAATTGGTTTGGCATGAACGATTTTTAACAAACCCATGCTAGTTATTATTTTACTTGTTTCTAGATGTTGACAGATCTGTTTTTTTTATTATCTTTTCCAGTATCTTCCTGGGTATTGATGTTAGGCTGATTGGTCTATAGTTTCCTGAGTCTGTTTTATTTTCCTTTTTTGAAGATGGGAACCACATCAGCTCTTTTCCAGTCCTCTGGTAGTTCCCCGGTGATCCAGGGTTTTTGAAAGATATGGTGCAATGGTCCTGAGATGACCTCTGCCAGCTCCTTTAAAACTCTGGGATGTAATCCAGCAGGCCCTGGTGATTTGTATTCATCAAGATCAGACAGATGTTCTTTTTCTGTTTTGTTTTTTTTTGCTTATTTTAACTTTTATTTCTGGTCTGTCTTTTACAGTTATGTTTTTGGTGGGTTGAGCTATAGTTTCTTTTTGCATGAAGACCGATGCAAAGAATGAGAAGCAGTTCTGCTTTCTCTCTGTTGCCTGTTACTTCCTTGCCAACTTCTCTCTTTAATGGACTGACTGTTTCCTTGATTTTTTTTCTTGCTATTTATATGTCGGAAGAAACTTTTTTTATTACCTTTGACTTTTGTTGCAAGTCTTTGTTCATTCTGAACCTTTGCTTTCCTGACTTTGTCTTTGCAGATTCTGGCTGTCTGCTGATATTCTGCAATTGAAATGAGGATGGTGGGAAGAGATGGAAAAAAAATTTGGCACAATATTATTTTAAACTGAATTGGTCTTTAACTTTATCTGAAACCTTAATCAGTAAATCTGAACAGACTAAATTACTGTTAAAAAGCAAGGCAGGTGAATTTAGTTTTGAAGTTTCTTTTTGTGTGTCTTTTTAAAGTTCTGTTTGCCACACATAACTAAAGTTTCTTAATCTTTATTACTTGTATCTATATCCTTCTTTGTTTAACATTAACAGAATGTAGATTTAGAGTGCCTGCAGATTTCTACTTGACATATTGAGGCTGTTTACTACATCCCAAGTCTTTGATCAAATGTGTTATGAAATAGAAGATCCACAAAAGGATATCCTTTGTTTCTGTAAGTTAGAAAAAAACTATAGCCAAGTTGGCAAAGTTCTCGACTTACAACCATTCATTTAATGACCATTCAAAGTTACAATAGTACTAAAAATAGTGAGTTATGACTGTTGTAGCATCTCCTGGTCATATGATCAAAATTCAGACATTTGGCATGCATTTATGACAGTTGCAATGTCCCAGGTCATGTGATCATCTTTTGTGACCTTCTGACAAGCAAAATCAATGGGGAAGGCAGATTCATTTGACAATTGTTTGCTAACTTAACTACAGTGATTCATTTGACAACTGTGGTGAGAAAGATTCTAGAATGGGACAAAACTAACATAACAACTATCTTTTTGGTATTGGAAATTTTGGATTCATTGTAAGTGGAGGACTACTGTGCAGGTAAAACATAAAATATGTAAGAACTGCTTTTAGTTTGTTTAAAAAGTACACAAAAAGTTGTGGTTATGAAACAATCTGAATAAAGTCCATTTCGCTCTCACCTACCAGATTTGTTTCCCAAACCTTCTGTTATCATATATGAATAACTAACCTAACTTTGAATTCTGAAGGACCAATATCATATTTAGAATATATTCAAGATTTTGGCTCTCAAGTCCCTTTATCTGTTACCTCCCCTGTCCTTGATTCAGAAAAAACAGTTGCAACCAGCCCACCTTCTACTGCGGATCTGTACACTGCATGAAGCCAAAAGAGCCTGAGAAAATATCTCGATGTCTCACATCCTGGACATAAACTGTTTCAATTTCTCCCCTCAGAACACTGCTATAGGGCATTATATGCAGGGGTGGGATTCAAATGTTGTAACAACCAGTTCTGTGGGTGTGGTTTAGTTGGTGGGTGTGGCTTGGTGGCCATGTGATTGGGTGGGCATGGCCAACTTGACATCACTCACATCAAGGGGTGCTTCTCCTCACCTGGCCTCTCATGACAGTGGGAATGCTGCCACAATCATAAGTGGGAAAAGCTGTCATAAGTCACTTTTTTCAGTGCCATTGTAACTTTGAATGGTCACTAAATGAACTGTTGTAAGTCAAGGGTTATCTGTACAAAAATACAAAAAGCTTCTTTGCTTGCAAAAAGCTTCCCTAAATATCTAAATATTAGATTAAAATACCTGCAAGCCAGAGTTACAAATCAGGCAGGGTGCCAGAGCACCTTGAGGAATTAAAATAGTTAAAATGCAATGATAACTATCAGCAGCCAACTCTTGCTCATAAAGTCAAACCCTTTAGCAGAGAGGTCATTTAAGCTCTCCAGAAAGAGCACACCCAGGAAAAGCAATCCTTAGATCTATTTGCACCACTTAAAGACACCAGCTGCTCTGACTCATCTCACAAGATATCCTAAGGAAATCATCCAGATTTAAGGAAAAGTCACATGCCCCCCAGAAAGGCAGTAAAAAAATAAGTGCCAAGCTTGCATCCTGCCTCTTGTAAGTACACCCCAAAAAGACAGTGCCAGATACCACTAAAGCAATGAAGGAAAACCCCCTCCCCAGATAGAAAAAGAAACCACGAGGCAGGAAAAAATTCAAACACAATACAAATACTTAAATCACAACAGCAGCTGTTGCTTGTTAACAACAAGAAGAACAAATGGACACAGGAACTAACAGATTTCTCAACCCAGTTTCTTTTCAGGAACAGAGATTAATCTTTTTCCTTCCAAACAAAGCTGAGTATGGAAAATTATTCTATCAATAAACACAGGATTGAACCTCACCAAGCACTGAATTAAACTTCACCAAAAACCAGTTTTAGACCAAAACTCAGAAAGACTCATTAAAACTCATGTTTTAATGTCAATCTTTCTAAAGTCTTAATTTCATCGTTTCTTACAATGTTGAATCTTATGTTTGTTACAATTAGCAATTTGTATATCTTTGATAGTAATTCTATAATAAAATATTAATTTCATGTTTATTAGTGTTAATGCTTATATATCTTGAATTATAGCACACCTATTCATGAGGAATCCCTATTTTTCCTCTCTTTAGCCATCGTCTCTTATTCTCATTAAAGCATTAATTAATCTCTTCCTAGCTTGTCTTCCATTTTCTATCATTTTTTGACCGTTCCTCAGTCATTCCCCCTTTCTCTATTGTATTCCACTGTCTCTTTTTCCAGTTATCTAATTCTACCCTTATCCTCTCAAAATGTTCTCTCTGAAATTCCCTTCCCTGTTGCTTTTCCCTAGGAATTCTTCCCTTGGTTTGTTACACCAATCATTAACATTTTAGGTTTTATTTCCTTTTTATCCTTTCATTTTGTTTGTTGTTCCTTCTGTTCCATTTTGCTGGTTACTCTTCTAGTTAGCTCCTCCTCCTTCTGTGTCTCTTGCTTTCCTTCTGTACTTTGCGTCTCCATTTCCAGCTTTTCTACCATGCTTTGTATTTTATTCAAAATGTCCTCAAATCTTCTGCTCATCATGTCTATTATGGCCAGTAGTTTCACTACCGCTTTTCTGCATAATTTGCTCATCTTTATTTTTGTTTATTCTATATCTTATATCCAATTGTCCAATTATCCCAGTTTTTTTTTAAACCAGCTTTACTTTTCAAACTGTAAATCCAATATTCAAGAGTCTTTATGTCCCAAGTGTAGTCTATTTGATTCTTTTCAATAGTCTTAAGGGGGTATCTTCATATATTCTTCCACCGATTTAAGTTTAATGTTTAATTTTTCTTTTAACAATACAATTCCTTTAATTATTTCTTTCAATTCCTCTTTATTTAGGTATTTCAGTTTAGTTAGGTCATTTCAAAACTTTAGGGATCTGCAGGATTTTTTTAACAGCAGGTGGCGCTCTTTAAATCAGTTTCCACTTTCCATTTCCCCCCCTTTCTTTAGTCTTTCAAGAAGTTTGCTGATATTTCCAAAAGTTAGTTATATATTCTTTTTTCATCAATCGATTACAGCATTTTCAATAATGCCTATCCCTCACTAATTCCTGTACAACCACCAATTCCAATTTTCAAATATTCTTTTAAAAAGTTCTCTTTATTTTATTTTCCTCCTGTCTTTTGGGGTTTTTTTTTTAAGGTTGAATTCTTTGAATTCTACACATTCTTCTCCCATATTGGATTGCTGCCAATTCCCAAAAGTCCTTGTGAATTCTCTTTCCTGATATTTTTATCGGGGTTACATCTAATGATTCAAAAGTATTCTCATGCAGTTTGCACACCATTCGCTGTCTCTTCACTCCTGCACAGTCTTAGGTTTTCAGAATGTCATGGCAGCCATTTTGGTTGCCACTAACAGCTTGTCTTTGGATGAGAGGGCTTTCCGTGTCAGGGAGGAGAGATGCAGCTCTCCTCTATCTGCCAGGCAGTCCCCCTTTCTTCACCACCCCTCCAAGTTGGCTCTGGCTCAAACTGGGGACTTCCAATGAGTTGAGCTTGGAACAAAGCCACAGTGTTCGTGGACCTTGCTCTGACAGTGACGGAAGTCCATCCAGAAGTCTGTTCTGTTGTGTTCTATCCTATTTTTAGCCCTTGCCTCCACTGTCCACATATTGAACATGGATGTCAGTCCACTTCCTCAAATAACCAATACAGCAAAAGATTAATCCTATTGTTTCCAGTGAAATATAATTCTACCATATCATAATCAATACAATTCAAAAATGTTCATTAGACTGGCTTGAATTCGTATTATATGTATTGATTGGATATTAGATTCATTTATGAAAAGTTGTTAGGATTACTGCAGAATGTCCCCTTTCCTTACATTACTGAAGAAAGCAATGTTATATAAAATAATATAATGCTGCAAATCTCTTTTATAACTTAATATGAATAGAAATTCTATTATATCATTTTGTTTGCAAAAGATAAACACAATGCAAGTCAAGGCTGCTATCTACTTGGTTCTAAATATAAACCTCATAAAATATTTAGTCTTATATTATCACTAGCAGTAAAAGCACCTTTTAAACTTTGGAAGTCCAATTAAAAAATATTTAAAGGTATAGGAGGCATTACAATTTAATTGCTACACAGCAGCAGTTCCAACAAAATAAATTATGATGCTTTCAAATAGTTTAATTATTTCTGAATCAAAAACAGTCCAAACATGAACCATCCAGGAAGATGTACAACATATGCAAGAGGTATGTATTCTGAAACAATTAAAGAAGAGTAGCTGCTAATTAGGAAAGAGTAAAGGGTATTAAAACAGTAAGAAATTAATAAAAGAAAATAAAGCAAATTGAGTCAAAGAAAAAATTATCAAGACAATCATGCTGTAGTGGTATTTTGATATATTTGCCACATTGCCATCTAAAAGGAGGAAGTTCATCTCTTCATCCAGTCTATCATGACTATACATCAGAAGCCTAATTATTAAGTCAGTATGATAGTCATTCATAGGTTCTTATTGCCTTTGTTAAAATGACAATAGTAGTATTGCAGCATCTCAATGATAGCTCCACCCTCCATGTTCATCATTATGCCTTATTCTGTTACTGCAATAGGGGACACAATACAGTGAGACTTCCGGTTTGTCGGCTTCGGCAGCAGCAGGGATTCGCGATCCTGCGCGATCCCTGTTGCGCTAGCCGTCTTGGTGCCTCCGATCCGGACGGGTCTGGAGGCTAAGGTTGCCCGTAGAGGCAGCCGAAGATAGGAGGGATCCGGACAGGGGTTGGGGTTTTCGCAGACCCCTTCCCCACCCGGCTTAACCCTCTTTTCTCAAGGCGGTGGAGCGGCGGTCAGTAATGGCCGCCACAAAGAAGCTGACAGCTGGATAAGATTGTGCTGGAGGAAGAAGGAGAAAGTTTTGAAGCAAAAGTTTTTTGGCTGAACTGGGACTATAAGATACAAGTAATATCCTGAAAATCCTGATTTTTTGAAAGATACTTTGTTTCCAGAAGAGATTTACAAGCGGCGAGTGAAAGTGCTTAAAGAGAAAGTTTACTCTCCTTCCACATGGATTTAACAAATGGATATTGAAAATCCTGCTATTTTACAGAAGGTAAAAATTTAAAGCTTTCTGTTATAAGTGGGAAGGGAGAGGACAAAAGGAAAAATTTTATTAAGATTTTGTTGGAGGAGATGCCTGGAAGATTTTGAGATTGGAAGTTAATTGCAATAAGACTTTAAAATACAGATTGGTTTTTTTTTCCCCTTTTCAATTGATATTACCCCAGGAAGAAAAAGTGTGAAGAACTTTGTGCTCTGTTTGGATTGTTGGATGACTTTGGGATTTGGGGAATTGTTTCAAGCTTTGAATTATCTTGGTTGTTTTAAGAAGAAGAAGAAGAAGAAGAGAAAAAAGAAGAAGAAAAGGTTTATAATGGCTTTATCTGTTGATGAACTGAGAGAGGAATATGGTAAAATAAAAAAAGAAGGTAAAGACGGTGTGAGAAAATGTTTTCGCTTTTTAGAAATGGCGCTTGCCACTTATTAACAAACACAACAATTAATGGAGGAGGAGGAGGAGGAGGAGGAGGAGGAGGAGGAAGAAGAAGAAGAAGAAGAAGAAGAAGAAGAAGAGGAAGAAGAAGAAGAAGAAGAAGAAGAAGAAGAAGAAGAAGAAGAAGAAGAAGAAGCCATCTTTAATGAGTCTACAAAGTTGATTAAGAAAGGAAGGAGAAAGAGAGGAAGGAAAAAGGACATAAGACTTAAAAAAACATCCAAGAAAGAGAAAAATAAGATGCAAAATCAATACAATGTTAGAAAGCAAAAGAAAAGAGAAATACAACAGAGAGGGGAAGCTAAGGGGGGTAAAAAGACCAGATGGGATAAGATAGGAAGGAAGAAGGGGGAAAAAAGCCACAAAGGTATGAAACAAGATGTGAAAAAGAAATCTTTTTTTAGGGATAATGGGTAATGCATAACTTTGTTTCAAAATGGTTCTGCAAGGTACATAAGATAGTATTGTAGTATTTGTATTAGAAATAGAAAATTATAATTTTATAAGACTTAAGTAAAGATTAAAACATTAAAGGTTTAATAATGATAGATTTTAAGATTTAATAAAATATTAAAAGGAATGTTTAAAATATTTAGTTTAAGTATAGAGTTTAATTGACTATTGTGTGGATGTTTGTATGAACTTATTATTATGGTATTTGTTTTTGAAATAGATAATGGGAATGTTATGAGATTTAATGTTTAATTATATATTTAATTATTTTATGGATTTACTATTTTAGTAAGTAGGATGTACTAAGCAGAATTAGATAGGGAACTAGGTGTTACCTTAAATGTTAATTTAGGGGAGCGATGGAAAGGCATCATACTTCGATTAGTGATTTCAGGAGAAATCTTTTTTTCTAATATGAATGAGATAAATGGATAACTGGAAAAGAATGGACAAAAGAATCAAATATAATGATTTAAATTAAGATGAAATAAATAAAATAGAATTAAGAAGAGTGGAAAGCGGGGAGAAGTTATAATGAAGATATAGAAGGGTAAATAAGATAGGTAATGGCATATAAGTTGAACATGAATTTAATTGAAGTCCATACAAAGAGAGGTAATCCGGGGCCAAGCTACTTTTTAAAAAGAAGTTTTCTGTTTTTGTGTTTTGTGTGTGTATGTTTGATTGAGATTTAATAAAACCTTGGGAGAAAGCGAGAAGAATAATTGTAAACAAGGCAGAGGGAAATATGAATATGATGAGTATAAAATGGATAAATATAGAAGAAATCTATGAGAAATCTGCTAAAAAATATTTAAGTGAAAATGGGATATATTAGAATTATATTGTATAAAACAATGTTTTATCTGCCTTGTAAAAATTTATAATGGAAAGAGGTTTAATGTCTTTAATGTCTAATGATGCTTTGTTTGTCTTTAAAATTAATAAAATTTGTTTCAAAAATAATAATAATAGGGGACACAATACAGCAAGGCATTGCCCAAGACCTGTTGCATAGAAAACTGCTTCTATTGTGTCTAAGAAGTTTGGCCAAGGTCATATTTGGACTGGAGTCGTTGGAAATCTTGCTTCTGAAACTGAGAAATGCAAAACATTAAATCAAGCAAGGATGAAGATTCACTAATGGAATTGGCAAAGTATATTTCCTAAGTATTCTCATGAAGAATTAGCTCTCAAACAGACCCATAGTATACCACAAAATGGTTTTGGGTGAGTCCTGCTGAATATATGAATCAGGAACATATTGTTTTAAATCTAACCAATCTTTTTCTTAACTAAGCAAGATTTGACAATGAGACCAAACATCACAATATTTTATATCTGTCAAGATCCCTTTATTCTAAAAGAACATTCAGTTGTGTGTAAGATGAGATAATCTGCTATCAGAATATTATTAGATAACTATAACTGGATGTATCATTTTACCTGCACATACTGTATCCCGGGAAAATTAATGAAGATTCCAATCTATTGTATGATTGGAGGCACATTGGAATACTTGAAGCAAGGGCATTAAAATGTAATCTGAACTGTTTCAAAGATTTGTGTAACCAAACTTTTCATAATAAAATAACAATAACCATGGTTGTACATTTTCTTAAGAATACTGTGTGAGAGCAATTTTCTTCATAATGGGAAAATGAAGAATAGCTTTGAACCCTGAGGGACTGAGCAGTGATAGTCCTATGCTGTTCATTCTAAGGGACTGAAACTATAAAAATAACTACTTAATTTGAAGAAGATACTATTGTTGCTATTGGTTATTCAGTGCAAAAAAACTCAGGGAAATATATCAAATTAAAATATATCACTGAATAATCTCTTACTCCTGTTTATATACTACATTTATTCATTAGATCAAGAAATACAGTTTTGTCACTTTTCAGAAGCCTGCAACATAGTGCTCATAAATGTATATAGCATCTACCTGATGCTCCCCCAAATAATAATAAAAATTTCCAGAGTTTTGTAAATCTGATGAGTCATGTACAATAATCTTATACAGGAAGACTCTGGAAGGCTTGGGCAAAATCTTGAGAGATTCTGCTGAAATGACCTTTGGACACTGATGATGATTATGATGATGATGGTGATGATGATGACAGGGATGCCATTGCATAACGTTTCACAGTGATACTCAGGACTACAACAACTGATCAGTACCCATATTCCTTAATTTACCAATAAAAGCCAAGTAATCATTGACTCTAGAATTTTTCAATTTTAATTTTCTAATTTAGAGTTTCTAGTTTTCTTGACTAGAGACAATAACAACCATTGGTATTTTTTTTTTTCTATTTTTTCCTCTGAACATTTTTTAAGTTCATCAAGTAATTCCATCTAGCAGGTCAGGATATTTCATAACAGAATAAAAGAATTGGAAAAGACCTTGGGAGGTCTTCTAGTCCAGGGTCACCAACCTTTTGTACCTCAGGGACCATCAAACTCATAATTTTAAATCCTATGAACCAGAGACCCTGGGAAAATCCCCAAAAAAAGTCTGCAGGAAAATTCTCCACTCTGTTTTCCTACTGAACGATCATTCTTTATTTGGGATCACAGGATCCTGTCTCCAGCTCCGTTTCTCGGGGGGGGGGGAGGGAGAGAGAGAGACTTTTGGCTTCATGCAAGGAAAGCAGCAGAAGTCTTTCTTTCAATCCCCCATACTCTACCAGAAATGAGTCTTTGTGATACTTGTCACGCTGGCGCAGCCTCTTGGAGCAGGATGCCTTGCAGGGTCCCAAAGATTCATTTCTGGTGGAGTTTGGGGGAGAGAAAGACTTTTGCTGCTTTCCTTGCACGCAGCCAAAAGTATAAGAAGTGGAAAGAAGCAGCCCAGTGACCAGGCAAGGCGCATGGGTCAAGTTCCTCCACCCTTTCCTCCCTCCCCTCCCTCCCTCATGTTGTTCGCAATGCGACGCAAGCTTTGTGTGATGCGGGCCATGTGGGTGATGCAGCCTTGTGTTCCTGCGCAGCCTGGATTGCTTTGGGGGATGCTTTGGGGTTGACATTTCTCTGTGGACCACCAAAATTTTCTCATGGACCACCAGTGGTTCCCAGCCCACTAGTTGGTGACCACTGTTCTAGTCCAAACCCCTGCTGAAGCAGAAAACTCTATATCCGTGATGGTGAACCTATGGCACGTGTGCCAGAGGTGGCATGCAGAGCCCTCTCTATGGGCTCAACTATGCATGTGCGCACCCCAGCTCAGCTATGCATGTGCGCAGACCAGCCAACTGGTCTTTGGGTCTCTGCTGCACATAAGCAGGGGGCATACGGGGGATGCACATGCATACATGAGGGCAGGGCACATGCATGGGGAGACACATACATGCGCAGGTAGTGGGGTACATGTGGGGGGTGGGGGCATGCGCAGGGGGTGCATGCACAGGGGACACATGCATGGGGATGCACATGTATTGCATTTTGGGGGTTTGCGCGCACACATTTGAACACACACACATGCTTTGGGCACTCAGTGCCTAAAAGGTTAGCCATCACTGCCCTTTACCATGTCAGACAAATGAGTGTCCAATCTCTTCTTTAAAATCTCCAATGTTGGAGCACCTACAACTTTTGGAGGGGAGTTATTTTAATTGTCAGGAAATTTCTACTTAGTTCTAGATTGGTTCTCACCTTGATTAGTTTCAATCCATTGCTTCTTGTCCTGCCTTCTGGTGCTTTGAAGAATAGGTTGACCCCTTCTTCTTTGTGATAGCACCTTAGATATTTGTTGTTCTTTTCTGCGCTCTTTCTGGAGTTTCAACATCTTTTTCCCAGATGCTATATATCAGGGGTGGGCAAACTTTTTGGCTCGGGGGCCGCATTGACTTTTAAAATTTGACAGACGGGCCGGGTCAGCACAAGATTTTGGGAATCACCCCCTCCTCTCCTCCTTCCCCTCCCCTCGGAGGCTCCCCTCCCTTGGAGGCCCTCTGAGTCAGGAGTTGCTACCGCCGGCGCGGCTCCGCACGGCTCCACTCCCGCGTTGCCTCGGGAAGGGAAGGCAAAAGGAAGAGCGCGGCAGTGCTTTGCAACGGGAGCAGCGGTACCGGAGGCTCAGGCTCAGCGGCTCCTGGTTTTGCCTTTTCCTTCCCAAGGCAACGCGGACTGGAGCTGCGCGGAGCTGCGCCGGGCGGTAGCAACTCCTGACAGCCCCAGCCGGACACCTGAGCGGAGCCCGGGCGAAACTGCCTCTTGCTGCTGCCAGAGCACCGCCGGGTCGCCTCCTCCAAGCAGCCTGCCCGCCCACCGGGCTTCACCTCTGCCGCGCGCGCTCGGAGCCAGGCGCGAGCGCCCGCGAGTTAAAGCGGCCGAAAGTTGCTGGGAAGTTGCTCGGGTGCTGGGAGCAGGCTTTTAAAGTGCCGCCCGAGCAGGACCGCCGAGCCGGGAACGGGGCACCAAGGCAGGGCAAAGCTCCACCAGCAGCGGCCTAGCTTTAGGTGGCTCAAGCAGCCCGCCCTGCCCGCCGGGTGGAACCCTTCCCGCTCCTCGGCAGGAAGACGCTCCAGCCTGCAAGCTTTGCCTTTGCAAAGTTTAAGCCTGGAAGCCCCGGAAAAAAAGGGGATCGGTGGGGACTCACCTTCGGAGAGGTCACACTCGAAGGTGATTTCGAACTCCCAGCTGAGGCCTTTGCAAATTTCTTTCTTTCCTACCCCTAGATCGCTCCGCACTGTTTTGCAGCTTTGGGGCCACGCGGCACAGGGCAATTACGCCACGCCCAGCGATTTTTTTTCAGGGCGGGCCGCATTGGACAGACCAATGGCAGCGTTTTTTTCAGAGGCGGGCCGCATTGGACAGACCAATCGGGCCGGATGTGGCCCGCGGGCCGTAGTTTGCCCACCCTGCTATATATGGACTGCTGAGTCCACAATCTTTTGGGCACCAGGAACTGGTTCCATGGAAAGAAGTTTTTCCATAGACCAGAGGGGGCGTGGTTTTGTGTGCCGCTTGCATCCTGCAAATGTTTCATTTGTTTGCATGGACCAGTTTCTGGCATGCTGCGGACCAATGCCAGTCCACAGACTTTGGACTGAATTTGGGGACTCCTGCTATGTATAGTCTTTACACCCTACTAGCAGTGAGAGGTTAAAAAAAATCAAAAAGTCATATTTAATTTACCTTTTGTGGACTAAAGTGTGTTAGCAATCTTACAAATGTTAGAAATTATTTTTGTGCATGGTACAAAATTGGGATTTTTCTTTGCACACAAGCATAGTTGATCACATGTATAAATGTACAGAAATTAAAATGTCTTCACTTAAAAGAACAATTATCTATTTGTAAAAAAAATGATCTAATATTCTGAATTTAGGGTGATTTGCTGTCCATCCATCCATCTCTCTATCTGTCTATTATCTAGCTATCTACCTCTATATCTTTAACATGAACCAATAGTTTGGCAGTTCTTTGTTGGACTAGAAATGAGAGATCCCAAGTCTAATTCTACCTTAAATACAGAAGCTGGCTGGACAAACTGGAGCCAGTGACTTTCCTTCAGTCCTAGACTGGGAAGCTAAGAAAAACCTACTTCAACTGGATCAGCATTATAGATTACAGTCCATAACCTTCAGTGAAGAAACCATCATACAGTGTATTTCATATCACCAAATAGATTGATTTAGGCATGTGCATGTCAGTATGTGAATATGTTTGTGTATTTGTATGTGTGCATGTGTGCACATACACTCATATACTATGCTCTAGAAAGATTTAAAAAGAAATCTATAAAAATAAAAATTAAATATGGCAGTTGCTTTGGTAATTTTTTATATTAACTTTGTTTTTCCCTAGGTACTATATTTCAGCCTTAACAAAATTCAATTTAGATTAAGATTTTCACAGTAAACAGGAAAGAGCAATGTAGATTACCAGTCTTGCTGATCTATTTGCAAATATCCATTGCCATCAGTTCATTTAAAGCTGGTCTATATGCATCCAGAAGGGAGCTGCTTTGTATTATCAATTTTGCTTTCATGTAATGGCTCTCATGTAAAAATAGAATTCCTGCTAACTATGAATGGTAAAAATCAGAGTGATACATAAATATATACTTTATAATAGATCAGGTATATGGCTAAATCTCTTTTTCACAAATACATACACAAAACAGAAATTTACAAAAACTTACACCAACAGGTATAATCAATGTTGTATTGTAATAACTCATGGAAGTTGAATCTGAAATCTTTCATATTCCACTATTTTAAAGAAATAATTGGCTGAATGATTAATCAAAAATAATTAATATTTTAAATACTACATTTGAAGTATTCATTAATATATCTTTGCACAGTACAAGTTCTAAAAAGTAAGAAAATGTTTTAGAAATCTAAATGCTGTATAAACATTGTACTGTATAATAACAACTGGTAACCTACTCCAAATAACAATGTATTATAAAAGTTATGATACTATTTATTAATGCTTATTATTGCATATTTTATGCTGTCAGTTTAGCATACCATAGACTTTTTATATGCGTTTACACCAAAATAATCATTTTTCAGAAAGACCACATTTAGCCATTGTAGTTATTCTTGATACATCAAAATTTGGATGGCTGATGTATAAGACTCTAAGCATCACTCAGGAATGTAGGATTCTGCACTGTAGGATTTAACAGTGTTATGCTACCCAGACTACATTATGTATGCTTTAAATGCTGCAAGAAAGAAAATGTACTTGTACAGGCGTTCAACTGTAATATAGGAATGGATCCTGTGGCCAATCTTAATGCTCTCAGTTTCATCAAATCCTAATTAGTGATTTTTGTTTACAGTTATACTTCACAGGTATCAAAGGGGTGTTCTGAATTAAAAAATACATGATTTTCATCAAAACCTTATGATATTTTTTCATGTTTTAAATGGTATATTGAAATGGGATTGTATTTTTTAATAATCTATCAAATATTCCTACTCACCAGTGCCGGCTATAGGTCATTCTTGCTCTCAGCAAAAAAAACTATAATTGAGCTTCTCCTAAATCATCTAAACTTCTAAAGCATATACACAACCACCTTTTTCCTCCTCTGTATTAATAGAAATATGTTCAGTTTGCATTAAAAAATCTTTAAGATCAGAGTTTATTACTTAGGGAACTGGAAACCTGGAGAGACAATTTCTGATTCAAAACAATGGATTTGCCCTTTCTGTGAGCAATCAGGGCTTCAAGTTTAATTGAGAGGATTAAAGCTTTGATATGCTTTAGCAGGCTTTAGTGTATTCCTACACTTGATAAGGTCCCTTGTGCTGCTGTTTTTCAAGAGAAAACAAAGCAAATATTTTGAGACAGTGCCCTGTGCTTGTGGTTGGTTCCTTCTATTTCTCTATTCGCAATATTGTTTGCTCTGGTGCTTTAGTTAAAAACCATTTTCACAGAAAACCTCTGTTATACAACTTATAATGTCTTCCTGGAAACAGGTTGATGTGCAAAATAGGTTTTGCAGGAAGGGGGATGAGAAAATAGAAAATGTTAACAATGAAGAATAAGCATCAATGTAAACTAACCTAATGAAACATAATGGACTTGAACCATTACTCACTAAGCACAATAAGAATCTTTACCAGTACATAGACAGGATTTACTGTCGCTGAAGGGTGAGCATATGTGTATATGCATGCAGATATGTCAACTGAGCAGATTCAGATTGCAGAGAGCAATCAAAACCTGACTTTCAGCCAAAATACAATGCACAGTTTTGTTCAATCAGCTTCAACATTCA
Organism: Notechis scutatus; assembly: GCF_049901735.1. NCBI lineage: Eukaryota > Metazoa > Chordata > Lepidosauria > Squamata > Elapidae > Notechis > Notechis scutatus. The sequence continues at coordinate 62,466,864 of NC_142013.1, read as the reverse complement.
TTCCTAATAACTTGTAAATCCTAGGATATATTAAAAACAAAACAAAAATAAGTAAACTCGTTCAACAATATATCTTAAGAGAATTTCAGAGTCTGGAAAATTTTTGAAGCAAGGCATTCAGAATGACAGAGCAACAAACTCATTTTCTTCAACAATCAAACCTTTTGAAAATGCAGAAATGAGCCCATAATTTTATCTACCACCCATAGCAATCACCTTCAATTCCTCAGCTAAAAAGGTGGATGATTACCAGAAACAGTTAGGAAATGTTTAACACTATATTAATCACTATTTAGCTTTTACTAATTTATTTAAAGGTAAGGAAAGAATGTGGGAGATGGAAAAGGAATGCTAGATTTGAAACTGAGTCATCCGTCCCCCCACATTTGCAATAGTTTTGAAAGATTTTGTGCAATCAAGGGGATATTATTTAGGAGAGAAAGAAATGGGGCAAAGAAACCCTGTTGCTAAGGTGATGTCTGGGCTAACATTCCTACATAAATTTGAGTGTTGGGGTAGGTTGGGCAAGAGAGGGAGGGGGAGAGAGAGAAGAAAGAAAAATAAAGTCTTGTACAAAGTTGGCTCCCCAATAACTGTACAAGGTAATACCTCTTTCAAATATATGTATATTTTTAAGGACCCAGTAGAAAGACACTTCAGGCCAAATGTTTCAGGCAGTAGTGACAGGTATAAACAAGAAAAAATGACTTCCAATATAGCTTCCAAGCAAAGTTATTTAGAACAATGCAAGGAATTTCCATATGTACCAGAACAAAATATAAGATACACATTTGGACCAATAGAAAACCCATATTTTATTGTATAATGATCTGGTTTGAAATAAAATGAGACCTAAGGATAATTCATGATTTACACTTACTAAATATGGGTTACAATTTAACTTCCAAATATTTCTAAAAATTATGAAAATAGTTGTATACAGTGAAAAATTAAAAATAACCCAAACTACAGTTTTGTGGACTGAGCAAACCATATACTTGGTTGAAGGGAAGAAGAAATCAACCTTCCTCTTTGAAAGGTCAGGTTTTACACTGGAACAAGTCACCCACTTCTCCCCCCATCCATGGATACCCTGGAGAAAATACTGTAGGAGAAATACCAATCAGCCAAGAGGGAGGGAGGGAGGGAGGGAAAGAAAGATCTGAGGAATGAGGCACAGAAGATGTCATACATGGACAGAAAAAAAAACATGAAATGTGACTTTATGTTGGCTACATAAGGAAGCTGAATGCCAAAACTTTTCCATCAGTTGGTTTAGGAATTGTTAAACAGGTGCTAGGTATAAATACTGACCTGAATTGAAACAACAGCCAAATATTGTTGAACCACCTACACACTTGATCAGACAGGATTCAAATTCATTCCATAATTAAATATACAAATGAAGTATCTCAAGTGATCACCTGATATAAAGGATTTGCAAACTTTATTCTTTTCCTGCAAATCTCTCCAACATTTTTATTTCTGAGACAAAGAGAGTATGCTATATTATTAGATATTATGGTATATTAAATATATTAAAGCAGATGTTTTCCAAAAGCATCATTTTAAAAAATGTGGTTTTTTTTAAGTGGCTACCCAATGTAGAAGGTCTTGCCAGACAGGCGATGCTACGCCGGTAATTTGCAAGGCTGGCAACCGAGCGCTGGATCCGAATGGCGGGGCAAAAAGGAAGCTTGCAGAAGGGCACAACAGCCAGCGGAGCTATGGAAAGCTCATCCGAGCAGCGGAAAGCTTGGGCGTGCGCTAAAAGATGGGAGGAACAGCTCCTTGGGAAGAAAGGGATTGCGAGAAGAGCGCGTGGCGGGGGAGGGGGGAATCATTCCTGGGGGAAGACAAGCGCAGAGGTAAGGATTAGAGGCAAAAGCGAAGAAGGGAGGGGAAGAAGAAAACGAAGGTGCCAGGGTGGGGCGACGTGGCTAAGAGCAGCGGCAACAGGAAAGGTGACCGTGGCCAGGAATCGGAGGGGGAGTGCTGCTGCACTAGGTGGGGTCCGAAAGAAGGCTAGGGCTTGGGGCTCTGGGCTCGGCGGGAGGGGAAGATAGGGCAGCCACCCAAAGCAGTCTGGATTTAGCGGGGCCTCTCTCACCGCTGTTCAAGGTAGTTTTGCAGCGCCAGGTCGCCAGGTTACCGAGTTTGTTGCAGGACTCCCAGAGGGACAGATAAGATTGGTGATCGGCCGTCACCCAGGCCGGGCTCAGTACGGCTCCCAGATCCAGACACAATGCCAGGAAAATGCAGACCAGCCCCACGAGCTTGAGCGGGGTCAACACCGAGACGCGCACCTCCTCCACGCCACTGGCGGTTGAAGCCATGGCCAATCGATTCGGGGAGCCGGGCGCCCTACTGGAGGCAGAGGAAAGGAGGCGACTTCGGATCCACCAGCCCCAGCCGATCAGGTGCGGCGACGGTGGCGGCAGAAAAGGAGGCGGCCGCGCTCTCTACTCACCACTTCGCGGATCGCGCCGCCTGGCTCGACCCACCACACTCCTCCCATCTTTCCTCCCCATCTACGGAAGGGGCGGGATGAGTGGCACGAGGGCGGCCTCGAGCGGTGAATGTCGTTTTCTGTTTCTTCCAGGGGGGAAAAGGTGGGAAGCTTCTAGCCCTCCTGAGCAGGATCTCCTTTGCTGATACTTTGCTTGTGTGGAATCCGAAATTGATATATGTGTAGCCATTTCACTTGGAAACCTGACAGCTTGACTTTCTTAAAGGGGAAGGGTTGCTTTTTACACTGCTGTTGGGAGGAAATGCTCCCCTGTTGGAGTTAGCACTTTGAAGAAATAATTGAATAAGAAGCAGAGCTGCCAGAAAGAAGCTTTTAATGACGAGGAACCAAGATGAGTGACATTCAGCAAGGCTTCTTGGCTAACTAGAAAGATTGAGTTTACATACCCTGAGTTTTCGTCTAAAACTGATTTTTGGTGAAGTTTAAGTTCTGTGCTTGGTGACATTTAACCCTGTGTTTATTAAATTTTCCTTATTCAGCTTTGTTTGAAAGGGAAAAGGTTAATCTCTGTTCCTGAAAAGAAACTGGGTTCAGAAATCTGTCTAGTTCTTGTGTCTATTTAACAAGCAACAGCTACTGTTGTGATTTAATTATTTGTATTGTGTTTGAATTTTTTCCTGCCTCATGGTTTCTTTTTCTATCTGGGAAGGGGATCTTCCTTCAGTGGTATCTGGCACTGTCCTTTTGGGGTGTACTTCCAAGAGGCAGGATGCAAGCTTGGCACTTATTTTTTTGCTGCCTTTCTGGGGGGCATGTGATCTTTCCTTAAATCTGGATGATTTCCTTAGGATATCTTGTGAGGTGAATGAGACCAGCTGGTGTCTTTAAGTGGTACAAATGGATCTAAGGATTGCTTCTCCTGAGTGTTCTCTATCCGGAGAGCTTAAATGACCTCTCTGCTAAAGGGTTTGACTTTATGAGCAAGAGTTGGCTGCTGATAGTTATCATTACATTTTAACTATTTTAATTCCTCAAGGTGCTCTGGCACCCTGCCTGATTTCTAACTCTGGCTCGCAGGTATTTTAATCTAATGATTGGTATTTAGGGCAGCTTTTTGCAAGCAAAGAAGCTTTTTGTATTTTTGTACAGGTAACCCTTGACTTACAATGGTTCATTTAGTGACCGTTCAAAGTTACAATGGCACTGAAAAAGTGACATGACATTTTTCACACTTATGACCATGGCAGCATCCCCACTGTCATGAGAGGCCAGGCGAGGAGAAGCACCCCTTGATGTGAGTGATGTCAAGTTGGTCATGCCCAGCCAGTCACATGACCACCAAGCCACGTCCACCCAGTCACATGACCACCAAGCCACGTCCACCAACTAAGCCACACCCACAGAAACAGTTGTTAAAAAATTTGAATCCCACCCCTGGGTTAAACAGAATATAAATAAAACCACCATTATATTACAGAGTTTAGCTGGCTGTGTGTAATAAGCCACAACCACAATCCTTACAATTTTGTGCTAAAGTATGAGGCAAAAACAGGAATTTTAGACCAAGGTCCTCATGGATCTGCACAATCACAGATTAAATCTATTTGCATCAAGAAATCATTGTTACCTGGATTCATTTTTTTACTTTTTTTTTTTTTTACTTTTGCATGGTGCAAAAGTCTCTGCAGTCTGTACAGATGACATTTGTGACTAAGATGATACAGTTAAGATAATAGATGCGATACGGGATGGAGCTATCAAGACTGGAATAATTGGAGCAATTCTACATTTGTACTGAAGGCCCCCAATTGGATACCCATTGTTTATCTCATATATACATATACATATACACATACATACACATACATCATTCATACATATATGTTGTGACTGAAAGGATCGATCCTGCTGTGAGTTTTGATTCTGATGACTCTGAGGATGAAAGGCTGGAGCCTGCTGAGAATTTGGAGTCTGAATTGTTAGAAGACACAGACACAGATGTGAGCCGGGGGATGAGAGGTTATCACACAGACATTCTTCACCTGAACCCTCGACCTCATTCATGCCTGCAATTGAGCCACAAAATGAGTCAGAAGAGTCGAGCGAAGAAGCTGACAGATCGTGGCTTGATGCCAGAACAAGAAGGAGGCTGAAACGTCAAGCTGTGGGGAGACATCAGGCCAGACGTTGATTTAGGGAGATTGACACTAGGTGGTTTACGGAGTCAGTAATTACGGAGTCAGGTGGCCCATCTAGGTGGTTTACGGAGTCAGTAATTAGCACGTTGCCTCAAAGTGTATAAAAGAACACAGCTGTGTGGGGGAAGATTGTCAGGAACAAAGTGACTGATTACGTGCAGAGGTTTTTCAGCAGAGGCTCGGAGCTTTGAGAATTTGTGCCAGGACTGTTTGGATAAACAGGGCGTGTGGAATATAATCTTGTAGGACTCCTATCTGTTGGATTTAAGTTTTGGAACGGCTTCTTTTGGTTTTGTGTTGTTTGAACTCTGAAGGGGGAGCCATAACACACATATACATATATACATATATACATATATACATATATACATATATACATATATACATATATACATATATATATATATATATATATATATATATATATATATATATATATATATATATATATATATATATATATATATATATATATATATATATGCATGCATGCATATATACATACATACATACATACATATATATATATATACTATTCAGCTTTGTTCGGGTATTTTCCCACGTCATTATAGTTGTGCTTTTAAAGTTGTAGCAACGTTTTGCCTGAATCTCATCTGCCATCATCAGGCTTCTGTATAGTGTTCGTCTGTGAGTCAGACTTTCATAGCCGTTTCTGTTTTAAATTTGGTGCTAGCCTATGCTGTGCCAGAATGGTTTTTTCTTCATCCTGATTGGTTGGGAGTCTTGGTCCGTGTTTATTGGTCTTGGAGTTTGCTGCGTTCTGCTTGATTGGTATTTCTAATATCTTCTGTCTATTTTGTAGCTTTTTTTGTCTTGATTGGCTGGCAACATTGTGTTTCCTGTATTGGAGGCTTTTAGTGCGGCTTGTCTCCGAGTAAACTGATGGCTATTATTTATTAGGAAGCTAGGTTTCATCTGGATGCCTGATTGGGGTGTGTTTGAACTGGAGGTATCAGGGGGAGTCTGTTTGTGCCCAGGTGTTTGCCTGGCTTGTGGTGTGGAGATTTTTTGTTTGAGAGTACAGGCTTCCAGATAATTGACAGTCTGGTGGAGTCATCTCTTCTATTCATGCTTTCAGGTCTTTTTTCAATCTCTATGGCTTCTCTGATAATTCTGTAGCTGGAGTTTTCTATAGTGGCTAGGGTTTTGGTGCCATTGAAGTCGATGCTATGACCTGTGGCTTTCATGTGTTGGACTAGTGAGGAAGTGTGTTCCAGCTTTTTTACTGCATTTTTGTGTTCATCTAGGCGAGTACTTATTCTTCTATTGGTCTGTCCAATGTATGTGGCAGGGCATGATGCACAGGGGACTTCATATATGCCTTGGTTTTCCAGGTCAATTTTGTCTTTGGGATTTCTTAGGATGGCTGCTATTTTTCTGTCTGTTTTGAAGGCAGAATTTTTGTTGATCGCAAATGCAAAAATGGATTCCAGGACAAGATTCAGGGTCGAATTCTATACCTAAAAATGTTGTTGCCGACTGTTTTTAAAAATCGAGCGGTTTTGGTGACTGGTGAAGAAAACGCAGGAAGCCACGGTCAGAAAAACTGTTGCCTGGGGAGGCAATTTTTTTTTTATGCCAAATGCAAAAACGGATGTCAGGATGAGATTCGGGGTGAAATTCCATACTTAAAAATGGTGTTGCTTGCTGCTTTTAAAAATCAAGCGTTTTTGGTATCTGGGGAAGAAAACACGTGATGCCACGGTAATAAAAAAACTGGTGCCTCAGGATGCCAGGACGAGATTCAGGGTTCAGTATGAAAATTCGTAAGGAAAATTTTTTTTTTATCCCAAATGCAAAAACGGATACCAGGACGAGATTCAGGGTCAAATTCCATAATTAAAAATGTTGTTTCCTGCTGTTTTTAAAAATCAACGGGTTTTGGCACCCAGTAAAGAAAACGCGTGATTCTGCGGTCAGAAAAACGGGTGCCTGGGGAGGCAAATTTTTTTTGATCCCAAATGCAAAAATGGATGTCATTGGCACGACGAGATTTGGGGTGAAATTCCGTACTTAAAAATGGTGTTCCTTGTTGTTTTCAAAAATCAATTGTTTTTTGTGCCCGGAGAAGAAAACACGTTATGGTAACAAAAAACTGGTGCGTCAGGATGCCTGGACGAGATTCAGGGTTCAGTTTGAAAATTCGTAAGGAAAATTTTCTTTGATCCCAAATGCAAAAACGGATCCCAGGACGAGATTCAGGGTCAAATTCCATAATTAAAAATATTGTTTCTTGCTGTTTTTAAAAATCGAGCGGTTTTGGCACCCGGTGAAGAAAACGCGTGATGCCACGGTCAGAAAAACTGGTGCCTGGGGAGGGAAAATTTCTTTTTATCTCAAATGCAAAAATGGATGTCAGGATAAGATTTGGGGTGGAATTCCGTACTTTAAAATGGTGTTGCTTGCTGTTTTTAAAAATCAAGCATTTTTGGTATCTGGGGAAGAAAACGCGTGATGCCACGGTAATAAAAAAACTGGTGCTTCAGGATGCCAGGACGAGATTCAGGGTTCGGTATGAAAATTCGTAAGGAAATTTTTTTTTTTATCCCAAATGCAAAAACGGATGCCAGGACGAGATTCAGGGTCACATTCCATAATTAAAAATATTGTTTCCTGCCGTTTTTAAAAATCAAGCGGTTTTGGCACCCGGTGAAGAAAACGCATGATGCTGCCTGGGGAGGCAAAAATTTTTTGATCCCAAATGCAAAAACAGATGTCAGGACGAGATTCGGGGTGAAATTCCATACTTAAAAATGGTGTTGCTTGCTGTTTTAAAAAATTAAGCCTTTTTTGTGCCTGGGGAAAATAACGCGTGATGCTGTGGTAACAAAAAACTGGTGCCTCAGGATGTCGGGACGAGATTCAGGGTTCGGGATGAAAATTCGGGAGGCAAATTTCTTTTGATCCCAAATGCAAAAACGGATGACAGGACGAGATTCGAAGTTGAATTCCATACTTAAAAATGGTGTTGCTTGTTTTTAAAAATCGAGCGTTTTTTCTTCTCAGTGAAGAAAACGCGTGATTCTGTGGTCAGAAAAACTGGTGCCTGGGGAGGCAAATTTTTTTTGATGCCAAATGCAAAAATGGATGCCAGGACAAGATTCGGGGTGGAATTCCATACTTTAAAAAGGTGTCGCTTGCTGTTTTTAAAAATCAAGCATTTTTGTCCCTGGGCACAAAAACGCTTGATTTTTAAAAACAGCAGCCAACACTATTTTTAAGTAATGAATTCCTCTCTTAATCTCATCCTGGCATCAACTTTTGCATTTGGGATCAAAAAAAAAATTGGCCTCCCGAATTTTCACCCCGAACCCTGAATGTCGTCCCGGCATCCCGATGCACCAGGTTTTTTGTTACCGCGGGATCACGCGTTTTCTTCTCCAAGCAGAAAAAATGCTTGATTTTTAAAAACAGCAAGAAACACCATTTTTAAGTATGGAATTTCACCCCGAATCATGTCCTGACATCCTTTCTTGCATTTGGCGTCAAAATTTTTTTGCTACCCAGACACCAGTTTTTCTGACCGTGGCATCACACGTTTTCTTCCCCTGACACCAAAAACACTTGATTTTTAAAAACAGCAGCCAACACCGGACTTCCGGTTTGCAAGGCTTCGGCAGCGGAGGGATTCGCGACACTGCGCGATCCCTGCTGGGCTCACTGCCAAGGTTCCTCTGATCTGCTTGGATTTGGAGGATATAGCTGCCCCGTAGAGGCAGCTGAAGATAGGGGGGACCCGGACAGGGGTTTGGGGGTGTCGCAGACCCCCTCCCCAGCCTTTTCCCAAGGCGGAGGAGCGGCGGTCAGTAATGGCCGCCACAAAGAAGTCTGCAGCTGGACAAGATTGTGCAGGAGGAAGAAAGTTGGAAGAGTTGCGAAGAAGTGAAAGTGGTTTGTGGATAAAGTAAGAGAAAGTACCCTGGAACTGGAAATTTGCTAAAGATAAATTGTTTCCAGAGATATTTACAAGCGGTGAATGGAATTTTAAAAGGAAAAGTTTTTTTTTCTTTTCACTCTCCTTCCTAATGTGACAGCGGATGGAACCATAAGAGAAATCGGAAAACCTGCATTGGAGGTAATTAAATGTTGAAGGGACAAGGATTTCTGAGCATTTAAAAAAAAAACCTTTTTTGCTGTGAGTGGGAAGGGAGAGGAAAAAAAATTGGAGCAGAATTTGAAAATAAGGAGAAGATTGCCTAGAATATTAAAGCGTTATTAGAGTTATTAAACATTAATAAGACTTCTAAAAGATATATTTTAAATGGAAACTTTGTGACTAAACACTAACCCCCGAAAGAGAAAGTGAAGAAAGGAGAAAGTATTAAAAGAAACAGCTTATTTGGATTGCTTGGTGATCTTGGAATTTCTGAGAACTATTTTTGATTAAAAGCACTTGGGTGGTTGTTTGGAAAAACCTTTTCTTTCTACAATGGCATCACTTGTGGATGATTTGAAATTTGAATATCAAAAATACAAAAAAGAAGAACAAGAAGGGAAGGACACCAGTTTTTCTGATCGTGGCATCACACGTTTTCATCCCCGGGAACCAAAAACGCTTGATTTTTAAAAGGAGCAAGAACACTAATTTTATATTCCGAATCTCGTCCTGGGATCAATTTTTGCATTTGGGACCAAAAAAAAAATTTGCCTCCCGAATTTTCATTCTGAACCCTGAATTTCATCCCGGCATCCCGAGTACCAGTTTTTTGTTACTGAGGCCAGACATGTTTTCTTCCCCGAGCACAAAAAGACTTGATTTTTAAAAACAGCAAGCAATACCATTTGTAAGTACAGAATTTCAAGCCGAATCTCGTGCTGACATCCATTTTTGAATTTGGCATCAAAAAAACTTTGCTACCCAGACACCAGTTTTTCTGACCGTGGCATTACGCGTTTTCTTCCTTGGACACCAAAAACACTTGATTTTTAAAAAGAGGAAGCAACACCATTTTTAAGTATGGGATTTCAACCCAAATCTCGTCCTGACATCCGTTTTTGCATTTGGGATAAAAAAAAAATTGGTCTCCCAAATTTTCATCCCGAACCCTGAATGTCATCCCGGCATCCCGACGCACCAGTTTTTTTCTTACCGCAGGATCACGCGTTTTCTTCTCCGAGCAGAAAAACTGCTTGATTTTTAAAAACAGCAAGTAACATCATTTTTAAGTATGGAATTTCACCCCGAATCTTGTCCTGACATCCGTTTTTGCATTTGGGATAAAAAAAAATTGCCTCCCCAGACACCAGTTTTTCTAACCTCTGCATCACGCCTATTTGTCCCTGCGCAGAAAAACGCTTGATTTTTAAAAAAGCAGCAAACACTATTTTTAAGTAAGGAATTCCTCCCTTAATCTCATCCTGGCAACAATTTTTGCATTTGGGATAATAAAAAAAATTGCCTTTCAAATTTTCATCCAAACCCTGAATTTCGTTCCGGCAACCCGAGCACCAGTTTTTTGTTACTAAGACCTAACACGTTTTCTTCCCCGAGCACAAAAAGGCTTGATTTTTAAAAACAGCAAGCAATACCAATTTTAAGTATGGAATTTCACCCCGAATCATGTCCTGATATCCTTTCTTGCATTTGGCAAGGTGTCACTTGCTGTTTTTAAAAATCAAGCATTTTTGTCCCTGGGCACAAAAAGGCTTGATTTTTAAAAACAGCAGCCAACACTATTTTTAAGTAACGAATTCCTCCCTTAATCTCATCCTGGCATCAATTTTTGCATTTGGGATCAAAAAAAAAATTGGCCTCCCGAATTTTCACCCCGAACCCTGAATGTCGTCCCGGCATCCCGACGCACCAGGTTTTTTGTTACCGCGGGATCACGCGTTTTCTTCTCCGAGCAGAAAAAATGCTTGACTTTTAAAAACAGCAAGCAACACCATTTTTAAGTGTGGTATTTCACCCCGAATCATATCCTGACATCCTTTCTTGCATTTGGCATAAAAAAATTTTTGCTACCCAGACACCAGTTTTTCTGACCGCAGCATCACGCATTTTCTTCCCTGGGTACCAAAAACACTTGATTTTTAAAAACAGCATGCAACACCATTTGAAAGTATGGAATTTCACCACAAATCTCATTCTGGCATCCGTTTTTGCATTTGGGATAAAAAAAAATTTCCACTCCCGAATTTTCATCCTGAACCCTGAATGTCATCCCGGCATCCCGAAGCACCAGCTTTTTCTTACCGCGGCATCACGATAAGAAAAATCATCACCATTTGTAAGTATGGAATTTCACCCCGAATCTCGTCCTGACATCCATTTTTGCATTTGGGATCAAAAACAGATGTCAGGACAAGATTCAGGGTGAAATTCCATACTTAAAAATGGTGTTGCTTGCTGTTTCTAAAAATCAAGTGTTTTTTTGTACGCGGGGAAGAAAACATGTGATGCCATGGTAAAAAAAACTGGTGCCTCGGGATGCCAGGACGACATTCAGGGTTCAGGAAGAAAATTCGGGAGGCAAATTTTTTTAATCCCAAATGGAAAAACGGATGTCAGGACGAGACTCGGGTTGAAATCCCATACTTAAAAATGGTGTTGCTTGCTGTTTTTAAAAATCAAGTGTTTTTGGTGACCGGGTTAGAAAACGCATGATGCCGCGGTCAGAAAAACTGGTGTCTGGGTAGCAAAAAATTTTTTATGCCAAATGCAAACGAGGATGTCAGGATAAGATTAAGGGAGGAATTCCATACTTAAAAATAGTGTTGGCTGCTGTTTTTAAAAATCAAGCGTTTTTGGTGCCCAAGGACCAAAGGGGTCAGAAAAACTGGTGTCTGGGGAGGTAATTTTTTTTATTCCCAAATGCAAAACGGGATGTCAGGACAAGATTTGGGGTGAAATTCCATACTTTAAAATGGTTTTGCTTGCTGTTTTTAAAAATCAAGCATTTTTTCTGCTCGGAGAAGAAAACATTTGATTCCGCGGTAACAAAAAAACTGGTGCTTCGGGATGGCGGTACGAAATTCAAGGTTCAGGATGAAAATTCGGAAGGCCATTTTTTTTTTAATCCCAAATGCAAAACTGGATGTCAGGACGAGATTTGGGTTGAAATCCCATACTTAAAAATGGTGTTGCTTGCTCTTTTTAAAAATCAAGTGTTTTTGGTGTCTGGAGAAGAAAACGTGTGATGCCACGGTCAGAAAAACTGGTGTCTGGGTAGCAAAGTTTTTTTGACGCCAAATTCAAAAATGGATGTCAGCACGAGATTTGGCTTGAAATTCTCTACTTACAAATAGTATTGCTTGCTGTTTTTAAAAATCAAGCCTTTTTGTGCTCGGGGAAGAAAATGTGTCAGGCCTCAGTAGCAAAAAACTGGTGCTCGGGATGCCGGGACGAAATTCAGGGTTCAGGATGAAAATTTGAAAGGCACATTTTTTTTTATCCCAAATGCAAAAATTGATGCCAGGATGAGATTAAGGGAGGAATTCCTTACTTTAAAATAGTGTTGGCTGCTGTTTTAAAAATCAAGCATTTTTGTGCCCAGGGACAAATAGGTGTGATGGTCAGAAAAACTGGTGTCTGGGGAGGCAATTTTTTTTAAATCCAAAATGCAAAAACGGATGTCAGGACAAGATTCAAGGTGAAATTCCATACTTAAAAATGGTGTTGCTTGCTGTTTTTAAAAATCAAGCATTAGTGGAACTTCCGGTTTGTCGGCTTCGGCAGCGGCAGGGATTCGCAATACTGCGCGATCCCTGCGGCACTAGCCGTCTTGGTGCCTCCGATCCGGACGGGTCTGGAGGCTAAGGCTGCCCCGTAGAGGCAGCCGAAAATAGGAGGGATCCGGACAGGGGGTTGGGGTTTTCGCAGACCCCTTCCCCACCCGGCTTAACCCTCTTTTCTCAAGGCAGTGGAGCAGCGGTCAGCAATGGCCACCACAAAGAAGCTGACAGCTGGATAAGATTGTGCTGGAGGAAGAAGGAGAAAGTTCTGAAGCGAAAGTTTTTTGGCTGAACTGGGACTATAAGATATAAGTAATATCCTGAAAATCCTGATTTTTTTGAAAGATAGTTTGTTTCCAGAAGAGATTTACAAGCGGCGAGTGAAAGTGTTTAAAGAGAAAGTTTACTCTCCTTCCAGATGGATTTAACAAATGGATATTGAAAATCCTGCTATTTTATAGAAGGTAAAAATTTAAAGCTTTCTGTTATAAGTGGGAAGGGAGAGGACAAAAGGAAAATTTATATTAAGATTTTGTTGGAGGAGATGCCTGGAAGATTTTGAGATTGGAAGTTAATTGCAATAAGACTTTAAAATACAGATTGGGGTTTTTTTTTCCCTTTTCAATTGATATTACCCCAGGAAGAAAAAGTGTGAAGGGAAGAACATTGTGCTCTGTTTGGATTGTTTGATGACTTTGGGACTTTGGGAATTGTTTTAAGCCCTGAATTATCTTGGTTGTTTTAAGAAGAAAAAGAAGGGAAAAAAGAAGGGGGAAAAAAGGGTTATAATGACTTTATCAGTTGATGAACTGAGAGAGGAATATGGCAAAATAAAGAAGGAAAGAAAAGACACTGTGAAAGAAATTTTTCGCTTTTTAGAAATGGCGCTTGCTACTTATCAGAAAACACAACAATTGATGGAGGAAGCAGAAGAAGAAGAAGAAGAAGCCATCTTTAATGAATTTACAAAGTTGATTAAGAAAGGAAGGAAAAGGGACACAAGATTTCACTTTCCAAGAAAGTGAAAAATAAGATGCAAAATCAATACAATGTTAAAAAGCAAAAGAAAAGAGAAATACAACAGAGAGGGGAAGTCAAGGGGGGTAAAAAGACCAGATGGGATAAGTTAGGGAGGAAGAAGGGAGAAAAAAGCCACAAAGGTATGAAACAAGATGTGCAAAAGATTTTTTTTTTTTAGGGATAAAGGGTAATATAACTTTGTCTTAGGATTCTGCAAGGTACATAAGATAGTATTGTAGTATATGTATTAGAAATAGAAAATTAGAATTTTATAAGACTTGAGTAAAGATTAAAACATTAAAGGTTTCATAACTTAATAAAATATTAAAAGGAATGTTTAAAATATTTAGTTTAAGTATAGAGTTTAATTGACTATTGTGTGGATGTTAGTATGAATATATTGTAGTAGTATTTTGTTTTTGAGATAGATAATTGGAATGTTATGAGATTTAATCTTTAATTATATACTTAATTACTTTGTGGATTTATTATTTTCTTTCTTTAAGTAGTATGTACTAAGCAGAATCAGATAGGGAACTAGGTGTTACCTTAAATGTTAATTTAGGGGTGCGATGGAAAGGCATCATACTTTGATTAGTGATTTCAGGAGAAATCTTTTTTTTTTTTCTTACTATAGGGAAGGAGATAAATAGATAATTGGAAAAGAATGGACAAAAGATACAAATATAATGATTTAAATTAAAATGAAATAAATAAAATAGAATTAAGAAGAGTGGAAAGCGGGGAGAAGTTATAATGAAGATATAGAATGGTAAACAAGATAGGTAATGGCATATAAGATGAACATGAATTTAATTGAAGTCCATACAAAGAGAGGTAATCTGGGGCCAAGCTACGTTTTTGAAAAAGAAGTTTTATTTTTTGTGTTTTGTGTGTGTATGTTTATTTGAGATTTAATAAAACCTTGGAGGAAAGCGAGAGGAGAATAATTGCAAACAAGACAGAGGGAAATATGAATAGGATGACTAAGTGCAAAGAGAAGTAATGAGAAATTTGCTAAAAGATATTTAAGTGGAAATGGGATATATTAGAATTGTATTCTATAAAGCAATGTTTTATCTGCCTTGTAAAAATTTATAATGGAAAGAGGTTTAATGATGCTTTGTTTGTCTTTAAAAATTAATAAAATTTGTTTCAAAAAAAATAATCAAGCATTAGTTCTGCTTGGAGAAGAAAACTGGTGCCTTGGGATGCTGGGACGACATTCAGGGTTCAGGATGGAAATTCGGGAGGCCAATTTTTTTGATCCCCCAAAAATTGCTTTTTTCGCTTTTTAGAAATGGCGCTTGCTACTTATCAGAAAACACAACAATTGATGGAGGAAGCAGAAGAAGAAGAAGAAGAAGAAGAAGAAGAAGAAGAAGAAGAAGAAGCCATCTTCTTCTTCGAGATTTGGGTTGAAATCCCATACTTAAAAATGGTGTTGCTTGCTCTTTTTAAAAATCAAGTGTTTTTGGTGTCTGGAGAAGAAAACGTGTGATGCCACGGTCAGAAAAACTGGTGTCTGGGTAGCAAAGTTTTTTTGACGCCAAATTCAAAAATGGATGTCAGCACGAGATTTGGCTTGAAATTCTCTACTTACAAATAGTATTGCTTGCTGTTTTTAAAAATCAAGCCTTTTTGTGCTCAGGGAAGAAAATGTGTCAGGCCTCAGTAACAAAAAACTGGTGCTCGGGATGCCGGGACGAAATTCAGGGTTCAGGATGAAAATTTGAAAGGCACATTTTTTTTATCCCAAATGCAAAAATTGATGCCAGGATGAGATTAAGGGAGGAATTCCTTACTTTAAAATAGTGTTGGCTGCTGTTTTAAAAAATCAAGCATTTTTGTGCCCAGGGACAAATAGGTGTGATGGTCAGAAAAACTGGTGTCTGGGGAGGCAATTTTTTTTAAATCCAAAATGCAAAAACGGATGTCAGGACAAGATTCAAGGTGAAATTCCATACTTAAAAATGGTGTTGCTTGCTGTTTTTAAAAATCAAGCATTAGTGGAACTTCCGGTTTGTCGGCTTCGGCAGCGGCAGGGTTTCGCAATACTGCGCGATCCCTGCGGCACTAGCCGTCTTGGTGCCTCCGATCCGGACGGGTCTGGAGGCTAAGGCTGCCCCGTAGAGGCAGCCGAAAATAGGAGGGATCCGGACAGGGGGTTGGGGTTTTCGCAGACCCCTTCCCCACCCGGCTTAACCCTCAAGGCAGTGGAGCAGTAACAAAAAACTGGTGCTTGGGATGCCGGGATGAAATTCAGGGTTCACGATGAAAATTCGGGAGGCAAAATTTTTTTTTGCAAAAATTGATCCCAGGACAAGATTCAGGGTGGAATTCCATATTTAAAAATAGTGTTCTTGCTTTTTTAAAAATCAAGTGTTTTTGGTTCCTGGGGATGAAAACGTGTGATGCCACGGTCAGAAAAACTGGTGTCTGGGGAGGCAATTTTTTTTTTTTATCGCAAATGCAAAAACGGATGTCTGCCTTGTGATAACTTCTCAGGAAAAGCTAGCATCCGAATATCATGTGGATGTTCAATGTTTCCCACCCCACAGAACATGAAAATGAGCTTAATTTCGAAATCCAAGCTCTTCTTCAAAAGTTATGCATTGCTGCTAAATTGAGTTTGAACTTCCATTTTGAGATATGCCTTGTGACAACTTCTCAGGAAAAGCTAGCATCCGAATATCGTGTGGATGTTCAATGTTTCCCACCCCGCAGAACATGAAAATGAGCTTAATTTTGAAATCCGAACTCTTCTTCAAAAGTTATGCAGCATTGCTGCTAAATTGAGTTGGACCTTGCATTTTGAGATATGCCTTGTGATAACTTCTCAGGAAAAGCTAGCATCCGAATATCATGTGGATGTTCAATGTTTCCCACCCCGCAGAACATGAAAATGAGCTCAATTTTGAAGTCCGAACTCTTCGTCAAAAGTTATGCAGCATTGCTGCTAAATTGAGTTGGACCTTCCATTTTGAGATATGCCTTGTGATAACTTCTAAGAAAAGCTAGCATCCGAATATCATGTGGATGTTCAATGTTTCCCACCCCGCAGAACATGAAAATGAGCTCAATTTTGAAGTCCGAACTCTTCGTCAAAAGTTATGCAGCATTGCTGCTAAATTGAGTTGGACCTTCCATTTTGAGATATGCCTTGTGATAACTTCTAAGAAAAGCTAGCATCCGAATATCATGTGGATGTTCAATGTTTCCCACCCCGCAGAACATGAAAATGAGCTTAATTTTGAAATCCGAACTCTTCTTCAAAAGTTATGCAGCATTGCTGAATTTCCGGTTTGTCGGCTTTGCGAGCGGTAGGGATTCGCGAAGCTGCGCAATCCCTGCCGCGCTAGCCGCTTTTGGGGCTCCGATCCGAAAGGGTGCGGAGCAAGGCTGCCCTGCAGGGGCAGCTGAAGGTAGGGGATCCAGAAAAGGGTTTGGGGTGTTGCAGACCCCCTCCCTGGCGGCAGAACCTCCTTTTACCAAGACGGCGTAGCGGCGGTCCAATGGCCGCCACAAAGAAGCCGGCAGCTGGGCAAGTATGCGCAGGAGGAAGAGGAGAAAGTTTTTAAAAGTGAAAGTCTTCTTGGTCGATCCAGGACTCTGAGATATATTTAATTTAATTCCTGGAAGTGATGGCTTTTTGGATGATTTTTTCCACAAGAGAAAGTAAGCGGCAATTCTGAGGTGCTGAAAGGAAAGTTTACTCTCTCTCCCGACGGAATTAACAAACGGATATTGAGAAACCTGGTTTTTTTTCAGGTAAAACTAGCTTTATGGGATAAGTCGGAAGGGAGAGGACAAAAAATATATTTATCTGGTTGGATTTTGTTGGAGGAGATGCCTTAAGGATTTGGAGACAGAAATAAAATTTTAATAAGGCTTCAAAACACAGATTTGGATTTTCTTTTTTCCTTTGTTTGATACTACCCCTGGAAGAGAAAGTGGGAATTTTGGCTTGGCTTGGCTTGATTGAGGATTGTGGATTTTGGGATTGTCTTACTTTTCTTTTGGAATATTTTGGTTGGAGTAAGAAGAGGGAAAAAAGAAAAGAAAAGATTTATAATGGCTTTCTCCCTTGAGGAACTGAGGGATGAATATGAGCAAACAAAAGCAGCCTGTAAAGATGGTATGGAAAAAGCTTTTCTATTTTTAGAAATGGCGCTGGTTAACTATGAACAGACAATGCGACAGATGGAACAACAACAAGACGAAGACACCATCTTTAATGAATCCCAAAATTTATCTAAGGAAGAAGGAAGGAAGAAAGCGAGGAAAATGAAGGACTTAAGATCTAAAAAAACATTTAAGAAAGAGAAAAATATGATGCAAAATAAATACAATGATAGCAAACAAGAGAAAAAGGGAATACAACAGAGAAGGGATGCCAGCAAGACAGAGGTTAGAAGAAGTGGGGGTAGGAAGATCTGGTGGGGAAGAAAGAAAGGGGAAAGGCGGAGAAAAGCCACAAAGTTTTAAAATTGGATGGGAAAAGAGGAATCTTTTTCAGGGATAAAGGGTAAAGTATAAATTTTCTTTAAAAAGATTTTGCAAGGTACATAAGACGGTATTGTAATATTTGTATTAGAAATAGAAAATTAGAATGGCTTAAGAGTTAATAAGAAATTAAAATGTTGAAATGTTTAATAATGATTGATTTTTAAAATGTAATAAAATATTGAAGGGAAAGGCAATGAGAATGTTATAAGATTTATTATTTAGATTTATTACTTAACTACGTATTTAGGAGGATATTATGTATTTAAACATTTCCGATTTATTACTCTGTTTTTATTGTTATTAAAAGTAAAAATTAATAGATAGAATGTACCAAGCAGAATCAGATTGGATATTAGGTGTCATTTTAAATGTTAATCTAATATTTAGGGAGAGGATAGAAAGGCATCATACTCTGATTAGAGATTTCAGGAGAAATTTTTTTTTTTTTCATTATAAGGAATGAGATAGAGGGATAATAAAGGATGGGCAAAAGATACAAATATAATGATTTAAATTAAGATGGATTGAATAAGATAGAATTATGAAGAGTGAAATGTGTGGAGAAGTATATATAGAAGATACAGAATGGTAAACAAAATAGGTAATGATCTGTAAGATGAGCATGAATATAATTAAAGCCCATATAAAGAGAGGTACCGGGGGCCAAGTTACTTTACTAAAGGATTTTTATATGTTTGTTTGTGTCTGTTTATGTTCTTGAGAAGTATTGGTGAAACCTTTTAGAAACATAGAAAGAGAATGACGATAATCAAGTCAGAAAGAAATAGAGGACAAGAGATGTTTTTATGTTCATTTACAAATGGTTTAAAATAGAATTGTATTGTATAAGATAAGGTTTTATCTGACTTGTAAAATTTATAATGGAAAAAGGTTCAAATATGTAATGGTTGATGATGATTTGTTTGTTTTTGAAATTAATAAAACTTGTTTTAAAAAAAAAAAGTTATGCAGCATTGCTGCTAAATTGGTCCCCCCATTTTTTTTTTTTTTTTTTCCCCCCCTTTTTTTTTCCCCCCCCCTCCCCCCCCCCCCCCCCCCCCCCCCCCCCCCCCCCCCCCCATTTGCTAAATTGAGTTGGACCTTCCATTTTGAGATATGCCTTGTGATAACTTCTCAGGAAAAGCTAGCATCCGAATATCATGCTGATGTTCAATGTTTCCCACCCCGCAGAACATGAAAATGAGCTTAATTTTGAAATCCGAGCTCTGCTTCAAGTTATGTATTCCTACTAAATGGAGTTCTACCATCCATTTTGAGATATGCCTTGGGATAACTTCTGAGGAAATGCTAGCGTCCAAATATCATGTGGAGTGTCAATGTTTCCCATCCCGAAGAACATGAAAATGAGCTTAATTTTGAAATCCGAGCTCTGCTTCAAAAGTTATATATTCCTACTAAATTGAATTCTACCTTCCATTTTGAAATATGCCTTGGAATAACTCCACAGAAAAAGCTCGCACACGAAAATCATGTGGAGTTTCAATGTTTTCCACCCCATAGAACATGAAAATGAGCTTAATTTTGAAATCCGAGCTCTGCTTCAAAATTATGTATTCCTACTAAGCTGAATTCTACCTTTCATTTTGAAATATGCCTTGGGATAACTCAACAGGAAAAGCTCGCACACGAAAATCATGTGGATTTTCAATGTTTTCCACCCCGAAGAACATGAAAATGAGCTTAATTTTGAAATCCGAGCTCTGATTCAAAAGTTATGTATTCCTACTAAATTGACCCCTAGAAAGTGACATGCTGAGTGCCTTAGGAGTCACAGCCTAGAAATCTATCATATAAAAGGTATGTCGGTCTACAGAAGCAGAAGGGGCATGGGTAGTGGTCTCTGATTGACCCCTCCTAGTTTTCTGGAAAGTAAAAGTAAAGGAAGAAAATAATGCTTTCAGACTTGCAAGATTCAGTTAATCTAACCTTACAGTAAAGGTAGTGTTAGAATTTGTGGCAGGTTCTTATTGTCTAGACGACCTTGAAGGGCTGACTTTTTCATAAAAGCTGTAAGACTTTCATTATAGCTGCAGCTCCAAATGTAAAAATACAAAAAAGGCTACTTATAGACATCAAAAGTTTATTTTGTTCTTAAAATGAGAGGTGCCCCTTTAATTGGTGAGGACGTGCTGGTGGATAAGATTTTCATATTTTCCCGTACAAAGTTGCGCTGTCGCACTGTTGCTGATCTCATGTACATATTCCTGCAAATTACTTTTGCTAAGGAAGTGGGTGGGATAGTCTTTGGGAGTAGACCATTAATTTCATACATCCATTCGATTGCTGCAGTCTGAAAACATAGAAGAATAGTTTCAATAAAAGTTTATCATTTTTTACTGGGGAACACACATTGTGTTATCTGGCACAATGCCTGCAATTACATCTTTCATTGTTTTTCATGCGGGGGTTGGAAGGTCACTATAGTGGAAATAAATCATTACCACACAGAAATGACATTTCATTTTATGTACTAAGAGTAGCATGTTCATGCACACTGTCCAGCACCCCAGACAATCTATGCACTTGTTAATGTGCCACAGTTTGCAATTCTGTTTCAAGGAGATTATTGCGCAGTAGGAAGTACAGAAAACTAACAAATAAGGTGGTGACTTTATTTGTATCCCGGTGACTATTGAGGGTAAGCACAAGAAATAGCATAAACTTTTGGGGTTAATGAGGTCAGAGCTGGCTCCACCTGGTCCATGCCGGCATGAAGCTCCTAATAAATAACTGGATGTCTTTGAAGCTTGGCTTGAGGCTCTTGATTTAATTGGGGCATCTGTCGGAACCCTGACAATGGCATAGAAAAGCTAACTGCGAGTACCCTGTTTCCCTGAAAATTAGACCTATCCCAAAAATAAGCCCTAGCATGATTTTTACTTGTGCACGTAATATAAGCCCTACCTCCAAAATAAGTCCTACTTAAGACCCTGCATAGTTGGCCACCCTCCCATTCTATCTGGTTGCTCACAGTTGTCACTGCCATGGGGCGTGGTGGGGAGGTGGAGCTGTCCCACATGCCCTGCACTGGCTTACCTCAGGGCCCCCACAGCCAGGCCATCAGTATCTCAATACCTGCCTCATGGCAGCATCAGCAACCACATGCAGCATAAACCCACGTGACCTCCAGCCCACTTCTGCTTGCTTGAGACTACAGGAGGCTGAATGGTGTGCTGGTGCCAGGGCCATGAGGCAAGGCCTGGCAATGGGGGCCTTCATCTCCTCATCTCACCTTGTGCCCATAGGACCAGTGCGTCACTTGTCCTCCTGCTCTGTTGTGGCTGTGAGCAAGCAAAAGTGGAATGGCAACCATGCAGGGTTCTGCAGGATGGGGCTGTTGGAGCCACCACTGTGAGGCAAGTGTCAGGGCATGGGTGGCCTGACTGCAGAGGCCATCAGGCAAGCTGGTGCAGGGTGCGGGGTGCAGCTCCACTCCCTCTGCCTCACAGCAGTGGTGGCACTGGTACACTGCGTGGCCTCCTGCTGCACCACAAGCAAGCAGAACATAGAGGAAAGAATCAAACAATATCTGCAGAAAGTGAATTTACCTCAGATACCTTCTTTACATTGAAATGATGTTAGAAGGGAATATAATGATGATGGAGTTAACTGAAGCATTAAAAAAACAAAATAATGGAAAAGCACCTGGTCCAGATGGATTGCCAGTGGAATTTTATAAGACATTTCAGGAATCGTTGAACCTTCTGTTGTTAGAAGTTATAAATGAAGTTATAAATGAAGTTCTGTTGTTAGAAGTTATAAATGAAGCTAAGGATGAGGATACCCAAATCGTGATCAGAAGCATATATTACACTTGTGCCAAAGGAGGAAGCCGACCCGCAACAAATCAAGAATTATAGACCTATTTCCCTACTGAACTCAGCATATAAAATCTTCACTTCAATAATGGCAGAAAGACTCAAAAGATATTTGAACAAATTTATTCATCCTGATCAAAATGGGTTTTTGCCAAAGAGACAAATTAAAGATAATATGAGAATTATTCTGGACACATTGGAATATTATGAGGCACACCCTGAAAAACAAATGGCTTTGATATTTCTAGATGCACAGAAAGCCTTTGATAATGTGAATTGGCAATTTATGTTACTACAATTAGAAAAGATGGGCTTTGGTAAGAAGTTTTCCCAAGCCATAGAAGCTATAAACGAACAGCAAAGGTAAAAGGTAAATAAATGGGGAATTGACAGATTGCATTGATGTAAAGAAAGGTACAAAGACAAGGTTGCCTGCTGTCACCTCTGTTGTTTGTGTTAACGTTAGAAGTACTAAATAGAGATATTAGAGAAGAGAAAGAAATAAAAGGAATGAAAATTAAAAAGGAAGAATATAAACTACAAGCATTTGCAGATGACCTGGTTTTTATTTTAGAAGATCCATTAGAAACAGCATCTAAATTGATAGAAAAGATAGAGGAATATGGAATGGTAGCAGGTTTAAAGATAAATAAAGATAAAATGAAGATTTTGACAAAGAATATACTAACAAAACGGAAGAAGTGGTGGAAGTTTTGAAGATCCAGGTCACAAATAAGGTTAAGTATTTGGGAATACATTTGACAGCAAGATGTGGTATGCTTAAAGAGAATAATTATTATAAACTCAAACAACAGATTGTGATAGATTTGGCAAAATTGGAAAATTTACAACTATCATTAATAGGCAGAATAGCAACAATTAAGATGAACATATTACCTAGAATCTTATATCTGTTCCAGACAATTCCAATTAGATTAGGGAAAGAGCATTTTGAAGATTTGAATAAGATATTTGGCAGGGGGAAAAAACGAGAATAAAATTAAAATTATTACAAGATATTAGAACAAGAGGAGGATTTGGCCTGCCAAATTGGGAGTTATATTATCAAGCGACAACTTTGATGTGGGTCAAGGAATGGATAACACTAAGAAATACTAGATTATTTTTAATGAAAGAAAGTAGTCTGTAAAACAACTTGGGGAAAAAGACAAGACAGAACACCAGAACGGCGCCGCCTGGCATGAAGCCTCTTGCAGCCGACCCTGAGCGAGCGGTCCGGGAATCCCATCTTGAGCGGGCTTCCTTTTGTTGGGTAAGGCGATCGAGCGATCGGCTGGGATCTAGCGGGCGGCCTGGCGGCGTGCGCGCTTGAGAGCCTCTGCAGCCCGAGACGCTCCGAAAAAACTTTCTTCGCGAGGCTTTCTTGGAGAAGTCCCATTTTCCAGTTGCTAAAGGCAGAGGACAGAGCTTCCATTTGCGGGGCCACCTGAAAAGCCGATCTGACCGTGGGGAGGAAAGCGCGAGGGTTCCCAGCGAGGGATTTTGCATTTCTTGGACTTCCGAGTTCTTTGCTGCTTCTCCCGGGAAGGAGGCGATTTCTTCGGCGCTGAGCCCATTCCGCGGCGCGGAAAGGAAACAGCCCCAGAGGGGAAAGTGAAAGTGCCGGGAAACGATCGGGAAGGGCCGGGCGGAGTCATCTCCCCAGGAGAAAGTGAGGACTGCAGGCGCGATCTCTGCTTGGCGCCTCGGGACTCAGACTCGAGTAGAACTAGTTTAGAGTGAATGTTTGGCGGATTGCTGGCCTTTCAAAAGATACAGAGATTCGTTCGTGGCACAAAGCGAGCGTTTCGCGACCCCGCGAAAGAGCGCTAACAAACAGCCCGGAGGCGCAAAGGCAAGCGGGCGAGGGCCATCTCATTCATCAAGGGAAAACAAAAACAAATAGTTTCCTGTGAGCTGTTCAATCTTTCCTTCACTCAGATAAAAACCCTTGGATCATTGTGTTACAACTTCCTGTTTACAGAGTAATAGCGATCTGCTTTTCAAACAGCGATAAATTCCTCTCTGCCAGTTAAACAATTAACCCGTTCCTTGCAGACTCTTAATACTACCTCATTACCTCAAATCTTACAACTTTTCTACCTCATCAGCTATATCAACGATTAGATAATCAATTTCTATAAAATATTTTATTAATGGTTTAACTGATTTATTGTTTTTAATTGATTAGTGTGATTAGAGTGTTTAGTGCAAATAGTGTGATTACTGACTAGTTTAAAAGATCAAAATTCATGTAATTTAATTGAATAGCAAAATCATTGATCTAGTGAATTTAAATGAACAGTGTGGTTAATGATTAGTGTAATTAATTGATTAATGATTAGAGTAATTAACTATTCAGGCTGATTGTTGCTCAGGAATATTATCTGACTTGAGAGATTACTGCAATTGATTGTTTGATATAATATTGGCTATATAGATTACCCAAAATTGTTCCTCTAATTAATTCAATCAACGTACTATTTTAACAATCCTACCATGCCAAAAAGAAAATCCTACGTCAAACCACAACCTAAAGAGAAGATGATCCCCACCAATGAACCACAAGACTCCTGCACATGCCTTAAATGCTACAAAAATCTAAAGGATAATGAAAACTCCATCAAATGTTCTCTGTGTAAAAATACACTCATCATGACTGCTTGGGATTACCTGAGCAGATGATTCAATACCTAAAATCATCCAATGAGTTTCCACATATCTGCAAATCATGCAGACCCAAACTGGATCTGCCTGAAAGAGTTGATACCATTGAAACCATTGAAACATCCCCTACCATCGAAACCATTACAACATCCTCAACATCATAGTAGCATCCCTGGACGCCGTAAAAGAAAGAATATCCAACCTTGAAAAAAAGGACACAACGCAAAAACCTGAACATCCAATAGCTACTAACCACATCTCTACCAATCAACCACAATCCAATCCACAACCCAATCCACAAATAAACACAACCCAGACAAATATTGATATCCCAATTCTCATCAGAGAAGCCGTTGAGCGTGAACGGAAACGCCCAAACGCCATCTTATTTGGTCTAGAAGACATCAATGTCAATGATGACATCACAACTGTCCGAAACATCATCAGAAATTATCAAGCATCAACCATCTCCGCTGATGAAATACTTGACATTTCCGCATTGACCGAGAGCTCAAAAATAGAGATGGCTCTGTGGCCCCACGCTTGTGCAGGGTCATTTGCAAAAATGAATCAAGCAAACGTAAATTCATTTATACTATAAACTCACTCGCCAAAACCAACACCATCCATAAGAACCTCCGTTGCCGCCCTGACCTAACCATACAGCAACGTGCCCGCTCCCGTGCACTCCGCATCGAACTCAAAAACCGTCTAGATAATGGAGAGAAGGACCTGTACATTGACTACCATGCTGACTGTATCAAAAGTAAACCACTCAACCCAATACTCAGCTTTTACCCTCAACCACAACCCTACCTCAACCCATCCACCATCACCCAAGACTAGGCACGCACGCCCCCAACTACCTCAATTCCAACTACTGCCGGCCTTAAATGCAAACTACTCAATGCAAGAAGCCTCGTGAATAAAATACCTGAATTTCTCTTCCTCCTAAATATGGCTAACTTCGACATTATATTTGTCTGTGAAACATGGCTCAATGCATCTCTCCCGACTCCATTACCACAGTAAGAGACTATCATGTTTACAGATCAGATCGTGAAAATCGTCGAGGAGGTGGAGTTGCTATATTCTATAAAAAATCCTTACATCTAAAAAATATCCAAGTTACCCAGGAGTTTGCCCTTCCTGAAACCATCATCTGTGAACTATCCTCAAATATCACAATTCGATTCTTACTATGTTACAGAGCACCTGATTATGACATCGAACATGTAAACAAGCTAAATACATTACTAACATGGGCTGCATCCTGCCCATACCCTTTTATCCTTCTTGGTGATTTCAATCTACCTCATATTAACTGGACCCTAAATGATTGTACAACTGAAATCATACACACAACCTTCTACAATGCTATTACAAATCTGGGACTGGAACAACTAGTAACCAACAACACTAGACTAAACAACTGCCTCGATCTCATCTTCTGCAACAGTTTGAACCTAATCTACGGAATACAATCTAAAGAACCCTTTTCCAGTAGTGACCACAATATGATCGACTTTTGTCTCAACATACATCCACACAAAAATCACCACAATGATGTAATCCCCTATTGTAACTTCAAAAAGGCAACTATGATCTTATAGACAACGATCTCTCATCCCTTGATTGGCAATCTCTATTCACTGGATGCAATACCGTTGAAGACCATTATAACATATTTTTACTTGAAGTCAAAAGAGTCATCAAACTATATGTACCAACAACAACTCCCAAAACAAAACAAAAAAGCAGATTACCCATATCAATAAGGAAACTTCAATCCAAAAAGAGATCACTCTGGCGGAAAAACAAATCTGGTCACGTTGCCAATTTCAAAACCGATACAAAAATCTATGCCACCAGATAAAGACCGAATGCACCAATTATCACATTAAACAAGAGGAAAACCTTCTAAGCACCAATTCCACCGCGCTTTTTACAATTTTGTAAACAACAAACTAAAGACTCAAGGTCCATCCCTCCCTTGATAGGACCTGATGGTAAAGACTGCAACGACGACACCATTAAAGCCAACATCTTTAACACATTCTTCGGCTCAGTATTTGTAAACAGCAATGGATCATGCCCAATATTTCCTAGCCGTACCACAGATAACAACAATGATCTAATACATATCGATTTCACAGAAGACAATGTTGAAAAAGCAATACGCAACCTCAAACCATCTCTATCTATTGGACCGGATGGAATATGTGCCTACTTCTTAAGAAAGCTATCCACTGCCATAGCCAAACCTCTAAGCATAATCTTTGAAAAATCTTTCAGAACCAGCTCCTTGCCTAACCTATGGTCACAAGCCACAGTCATCCCCATCTTCAAAAGGGAGACCCAAGCCTAGTTGAAAACTACAGGCCAATCTCCTTATGCTGCGTCACCTGTAAAGTCATGGAATCAATTATTAACCAATCCATCATCCTTCACTTAGAGACAAATAACCTACTCTCCAATAAACAATTTGGTTTCAGGAAAAAACTATCCTGTAATCTGCAACTCTTACACTGCAAAAACATATGGACGACACAACTCGACCAGGGCAAAACAATAGACGTAATCTACATAGACTTCTGTAAAGCCTTTGATTCAGTGGTACACGACAAACTACTCCTAAAAATAAAATCCTATGGTATCTCTGGACAACTGAATAACTGGATAGAAGCATTCCTGTCAAACAGACAACAAATGGTCAAAATCGGGAGCGTCCTATCAAATCCAGTACCTGTCAATAGTGGTGTTCCCCAAGGCAGTGTTCTAGGACCAACTCTCTTCATACTCTACATAAACGACCTCTGTGATCATATTAAGAGCAATTGCGTTCTCTTCGCTGATGATGTAAAGCTGTTCAATACCACAGACAATACTGCTACCCTACAAAAAGATCTTGACTATGTATCCGAATGGTCAAACAAATGGCAACTTCAAATCTCAACAAATAAATGCTCTGTCTTACATATTGGCAAAAAAAATCAGAAAATAAAATACAAGCTGAATAGTCAAGATCTTGTTGATGACCCAAGCTCTGTAAAGGACCTTGGAATACTCACCTCTAATGATCTAAGTGCTAGAGCACACTGCAACTACATAGCCAAAAAGGCATTAAGAGTTGTTAACCTAATCCTACGTAGCTTTTTCTCTGGTAATATCACACTACTAACCAGAGCATACAAAACATTTGCTAGACCAATACTCGAATACAGTTCATCAGTCTGGAACCCACACTACGTATCTGATATTAGCACAATTGAGAAAGTCCAGAAATATTTCACAAGAAGAGTTCTCCACTCCTCTACTCGCTGTAGAATACCTTATGCCACCAGACTTGAAATTCTAGAACTAGAAAACCTTGAATTACGCCGTCTTGGTCTGACTTAAGCATGGTATACAAAATCATACATTGCAATGTCCTACCTGTCAATGAATACTTCAGCTTCAACCATAACAACACAAGAGCACACAATAGATACAAACTCAAAGTAAACCGCACCAAACTTGATTGCAGGAAATACGACTTCAGCAATAGAGTGGTCAATGTCTGGAATACTCTACCCGACTCTGTAGTTTCTTCCCCAAACCCCAAAAACTTTAACCTTAGACTGTCTACTATTGACCTCACCCCTTTCCTAAGAGGTCTGTAGGGGGCGTGCATAAAGCGCACCAACGTGCCTATCGTCCCTGTCCTATTGTTTCTCTTATTCTTTTATTTTCTTATATGTAACCATTTCATGTATTCACAACTATGTATACATTTATACTTATTATCTTGTAAACAATTGGCAAATCAAATAAATAAATAAAATAAAAATAAATAAATACATAAACAAACTAAACGTAGAATGTAATAACATAAGGCATCTTTTCTGAAAAAAACCAATAAAACATCTTATTTAAAGACAGAATAATTCCAAATTATCACATTTCCATACAAACACAATTTAATATATATATTTATCTTATCTATTCAACTTCATATCTTATCCCAACTTCTCTTTATTTCTCCCTTTCCTTCTACTATTCAATTAAATTTCTTTTGCCTTAGATTATATATATTCTTTATATACATCTGTCTTATTTACAATTTCATTATTCTCTTCCAATGTTCTTCTTACATTCTTCTAAAATTTGATTAATTCAGACATAGACAAACAAAACACAAACATAAATACATAAAACTTCTTTTTGGAAAGCGGCTTACCCCGGGTTACCTCTTTTTGTACAGACATAACTCAAATTCATGCTCACTTAATATACTATTTCATATCTTATTTAGCATTCTGTATTTTCTATATATTTTCTCTCCTCTATTCACTCTCTTAATTCTATTATATTTATTTCGTCTCAATTTAAATAATTATACTTGTATCCTTTGTCCGTTCTCTTTCAATCATCTATTTTTCTTTTCTTTCTAATACAATATTTCTCCTGTAATCACTGGTTGAAGCATGACAACTTTCTATCTTTCCCCTAAATTTAACACTTGAAATAATACATACTTTCCACACTGATTTTGCTTAGTACATTCTAAGTACTACATTTTAAAATAATAAAACAAAAATAGAAAAGGAATTGAGTTTATAATATAATAAAAACAATATTCCATAGAATATTAAACTCTATTGTTAACTCTTAAACATTTTATACATTCCCTTTAATGCATTATTAACTCATAATAGTTCAATTTTCTAACTCAATTTCAAATACTAATATCTACAATATAATCTTATGTACTTTTGCAAAATCATATATTTTTTTAATAACTTTTACCCTTTATCTCTGAAAAAAATCTGTTTTTTAGCATCTTGTTTTAAACCTTTATGACTTCTCTTTCCTTTTCCCCTTCCTTTCTTATCAATTCTAATCTTTTGCCCCCCCCCCATCTCTCAAATTCCACTCTCTTAATCTTCTCTCTGTTGTGTTTCTCTTTTCTGTTGCTTTCTGACATTGTATCGATTTTTCATCTTATTTTTCCCTTTCTTGGTTGCTTTTTTAAGTTCTGAGTTCTCCATTTTCACTCCCCCTTTTTTCTTTTCCTCAACTATGACTTTTTGTCCATTAAAGATGACTTCTTCTTCATCCCAGTCCTTTTGTTGTTGTATTTCTTGGTAAGTAAAAATCACCATTTCCAAAAAGTGAAAAATAGATCCTTGCCTTCTTGCTCCTCTTCTTGTAATTTTTGATATTCCATTTGTAGTTCTTCCACAGATAGTGCCATTTTCTTTTCTTTTTTTAAAGCAACCCAAATGTTTTTAGTCTTTCAAAAAATAGTTGCCCAAAGATCCCAAAGTCACAAAGCAGTCCAAATCAGAACAAACTGTTTCATTAACACTTTCTTCTTCTTCTTTTTTGTTTAATTTCTCTTCCTGGGGTAAAGTTCAATTACAATTTCAAAATGATTTTTTGGAAGCCTTATTGCCACTTATTTCTAAGTCTTATAAACTCCAAGTAGTCATCTTCAATGGAATCTTAGAATAAGTTTTTTACCTCTTCCTTCCCACTTATAGCAGTAAAATTTAATTTTAAATTCCAATGTTCCAAAATCTTTTATCCCCTTGGCTTTAATTTTTAGGTTTATTTACCTTCTATGCCCAAGCAGGTTTTTCAGATTTCCATCAGCTATTTCCGTAGGGAAGGAGAGTGAGAAGAAATAACTTTCCCTTTCAAAACTTTCTTCCGCCGCTTGCAATCTTTCTGGGAAACAATGTAGCAGTCAAAAAAATCAAATTTCCAGGTTTTTGAAGGTTCCTCGTTATCCCGGTTCAGCCAAAGAAAAACTTTCACTTTCTTCCTCCTGCACAATCTTGTCCAGCTGCAGGCTTCTTTGTGGCGGCCATTGCTGACCGCCGCTCCACCGCCTTGGGAAAAGGGGTTTAGCCGGCTGGAGAGGGGTCTGTGACACCCCCAAACCCCTGTCCGGATCCCCTATCTTCAGCTGCCTCTACGGGGCAGCTATATCCTCCAAATCCATCTGGATCGGAGGCACCAAGGCATCGAGCGCAGCAGGAACTGCACGGAATCGTGGATCCCTGCCGCCGCCGAAGCCTGGCAAACCGGAAGCCCAGAAATACTAGATTATTGACACTAGAAGGACATGATTTGTTGTTGGGATGGCATGCCTTCTTATGGTACAAGGGATCTAAAACACATGGTTATTTCAGAAGACATTACATACGAGAGGCTTTGTTATTAAATTGGGAGAAGATTAAAAGGCAACATTATTTAAAAATTCCAGTCTGGCTATCAACTGTAGAAGCATTTTCATATCCAGTAATATATAAAATGGAACAAACAGTTAGATATGGCAAAATATTGAATGAAAAGGGTGAACTTAAATCTATGCAAGATTTAGAATAACAAGATATAAGGATGAATTGGTTTTCATATGTGCAAATACATTCTAGATATGATAAAGATCTCAAAACAGAAGGTTTTTATGATAAATTGACTGATTTAGATAACATTTTGGCAGGTACTGATGAAAAGGTGATTTAAAAATTATATGGATACTAGAAGAAGAGCAAGTTAAAGAAACAATGATTGCTTGAGGGAAAAATTTTGGATATGGGATTGATGTAGAGAAATAGCAAAAATTGTGGTCTCAAAACTATAAAATGACAATGTCAACAGCATATAAAGAAAATTTGTATAAGATGTTTTACAGGTGGCACTTATCCCTGACGAGAATAGCAAGAATAAATCCAAAAAGTGTTGGAAATGTCATCAGATACCAGGCTCATTTTACCATATGTGGCGGACATGTGTAGAGGCGAAAAGATATTGGACTAAAATCCACACATGGTTGGAAAAAATGACAAAAAGACATATTGATTTTAAACTAGAGATATTTTTATTGGGTATTTTACCAGAAATATATAGTAGGGAATTGAAATATTTGATTGTAAATGTATTAACAGCGGCTAGAATTGTATTTGCTAAAAACTGGAAAAATGAAAAAACACCAATGCAGGAGGAAGTCATTAAGAAAATAATGGAGTGTGCTGAGATGAGTAAATTGACATTTGAAATTAGAGAACAAGAAGACAAACAATATTATAAGATATGGGATTTATTTTATCAATGGTTAGACAAAAAAAAGGAAATGAAATACTTTAAAAAAACTTCATAATATAAGGATAATAGAACTATAGTGAATGTAGCACATATTACTATTAGACTGATTTATGAAGATGTAATGAATACTATAATAAGTATAAAGTTAAAATGTCGTATTTCTCGCATAAAATGAAAGAATAATAGTTATAGTCAAAAATAATGATTAACAATGATAAATAATTTTATACACACAAACACACACACACACACACACACTAGCTGGATATTATGAGAATTTATATAAACTGTAAGTGAGGACTATCGAGATGAAGCACAAAAGACTTGTAACCAACTGACACACTGTATGTAACTGGAAGATGGATTTGTGTTTTATGTTTTGTTTGTGTATGTTTGTTTAAAAAATAAAAATTCTTTAAAAAAAAATAGGAGCAGCTGCAGCAGTGCCAGCAAAATGCTAATACTAAATAGTAGGTTAATATATTTCATATATTAAATTTAAAATACATTTAACACTTGGGTTACAGTGATCAGTGATTGTGATATCAAAATAAAGATCTGACCAGTTGCATTAATTTACAATCTAAAACACACACACACACACCACACGATTCCTCTACTTTCTTTCCTCTGAAGGAGTCCAATTTACCAACAACTTACTAGTTTTCTAAACAGGGTCTAGGACTGACCGGCTCGACACGGCCACTTGCCACCACCAACTCACCTCTGCCAACTCACCACCACCAAGTTGCCACAGGACCAGAGGTGGGATTCAGCCTGTTTGCCCAGCCCAGCCACTCCTTATCTCACTTCACCCACATTGGCCGGTGCCAAGAGTCGCGCCTGTGGCCCAGCTGCTTTCTGCTCCTTCACTCACTCAGATCACACGGCCCTTGTGGCCCAGCTGATTTCCGTGCCTCATCTGCTCTGCTCACCATGACTGCCCATGAAGGTAAGGCGCTCGACTGAAGGGCTGCCTTGGAGTGGACATCGCAAGGCTCGGCCACCTTTTGAGCCTGGCTCTCGCCATCCTTCTGCTCACATGCTACCCACTTGCCCTCTGTCTTGGGTTGGGGGGATACACCACTTTCTGCCTCTCGCCTTCTGTGGGGCCTCCGTCTGCATGCTGCCTGCTCGCCCTCTGTGTCAGATCCCTATCATGATACTGCCATTTATGTGGGGAGGGAACCCCGGATTCTTTTACTCATTTATTGCTCTCATCCTGTTTCCTATGTATCCTGTAATTTCCCCAGTTTATAACTTTTACCCTGCCACCTATTCTGCCCTGTGCTTTGATTTACCATAGAACGCTATGAACAGTTACAATATTTAGTGGACTTTGTCTGAAGCCATCTGGGTAAAGAGTTGAGATATTAAAGCTGATAGGTTAGTGAAACAATTTTGTGATAAATTCCCTGAGAAGCCAAAGGGAGGAGGAAAGGAGAGGGAAAGGGTGGTTAATTTGTATGATGGATAATAGATTAACCTCCTGGTTTTTTTTGTGTTCTTTTCCAGGATGTGATTTTCTCCTGTGGGAGGGAAGCCTGTCAGCTTTGGAAGCCATATTTTACTTAGAAGCTTAGAAGCTTGGGAGGGGGGATTTCATAGAGAGGTAGAAGCTTAGACATAACAACAACATTCTTCTCATAAATTCAAGGACAAGTTACTCTGCACCTGGAAAGGAGTAGTTGGAGGAATGTCTTCCAGTTGGGATGATGCATGATTGGACCATGTGATGGATGGGTGGGTTCAGGGGATGAGTTGATTTTTAATTATGCCAGGAAAACCCAGAACTCTCAGATTCGGGTTTTCCCAGATGTGCTAATATGACAACTCTAATAAAATGGAACTTTGAGAAAATGCTTGTCTCAGAGTTTATTGGTTTGAAGTTTGTTAGTTGGAATGCTGACAGGGGGAACACTGTTATCTAGGTCGTAACAGACCTCTTCTCCAAGCAGTTCCACTTCATTCCCTGCCAAAAAATCTGCACTGCTAAGGCACTCACCAAACTGTTCCTGCATTATATGTATCAGCTACATGGGCCCCCATAAAGGATAATATCTGAGCGGGGGGTCCAATTCACTTCAAAATTTTGGAAGCCTTTCTGGACCTTCTCAGAACTGGCCAGGGCCTAAGTTCTAGCCATCATCCTTAGACTAATGGATCGATAGAGAGACTGAACTCAGTTCTGGAACAATATTTAAGATGCTTTATCAACAAGATAACTAGACTGACCTCCTTCCTTTTGCAGAAGTTGCCTATAATAACTCTGTGCACTCACAGAGTGCACTCACAGATTCACCCCATTTCAAGTTGCCAATGCCAGAACTACCAGTAGAGGAACCAACCATACCCCTCTCTTAAGGATTGGATACAACAACTACAAAACATCTGGCCAGTAGTGAGACTAGCTCTGAATGAGGTTAGAGCCACTTTTAAAGCTCAAGCTGACAAAAGAAGGACAGAACCAAACCCATTTAAAATAGATGATAGAGTTTACCTGTCCACAAAATTCCTAAAATCCTTACAACCCTCAAAGAAATTGGGACCCAAATTCATAGGGCCTTTCCCAATCACTAGCATCACTTAAACAAGTCCACCCAGTTCTCTTCTGTAGCCTTTTGAAGCCCGAAATTACATTCCCTTTAAGACCCCAAGCAGAAGCTCCCCCAATTTCTATTATGGTAGAAGAATACTTTGAAATCAAAGAAATCCTTGACCACCATGGTTCAACTTTAATACCTAGTCTCCTGGAAACATTTACTTCCCTCACAAAATGAGTTAGTAGCTAAGAAACATATTAGGGCTCCCGCATTGCTGAAAAAGTTTCACTCGAAAAATCCTAACAAACCGAACTAATTCTCTATGCTGTTCATCTTTCTGTTCTCTTTTACAGATAATCCCCTCATTTTTTGAAGGGGGGGCAGCATGTCAGATCCCTATCTTGTGGGGAGGGAACCCTGGATTCTTTTATTCATTTATTGCTATGTATCCTGTAATTTCCCTAGTTTATAGCTTTTACCCTGTCACCTATTCTGCCCTGTGCTTTGATTTACCTTTGGAGGGCCATCTGTTTTATCTCAGTTCAGAAGCCTCACAGAAGAAGCACATGGGGATGACTCCTTATCTCAGGACAACTGTTTCCACAACATCTTCGCGCCTGTGGATTGTCTCATTCAACATCAGACTGAGGGGAGGGGTTCCTAACCACTTTATCCTAACGGAATTGCCTGGGGGGAATTCAGACCCTGCTTTGCATTGTCCTGCATTCACTTTCTTTCAATAAAAGCTTCCTTTTGAAATGCTAAAGTTTAGAGAGTCCATGCTTTGCTGAACTGGAATGAGAGGCAGGACCTTACAACTCTGCCTCGGGTCAGGGGGGACACGCCAACTCCTGCCTTTCTTTTTTTTTTTTTTTTTTAAACAAGTTTTATTAATTTCAAAAACAAACAAATCATCACCAACCATTACATATTTGAACCTTTTTCCATTATAAATTTTACAAGTCAGATAAAACCTTATCTTATACAATACAATTCTATTTTAAACCATTTCTAAATGAGCATAAAAACATCTCTTGTCCTCTATTTCTTTCTGACTTGATTATCGTCATTCTCTTTCTGTGTTTCTAAAAGGTTTCACCAATACTTCTCAAAAACATAAACAGACACAAACATATAAAAATCTTTTAGTAAAGTAACTTGGCCCCGGTACCTCTCTTTATATGGGCTTTAATTATAATCATGCTCATCTTAAAAATCATTACCTATTTTGTTTACCATTCTGTATCTTCTATATATACTTCTCCACACATTTCACTCTTCATAATTCTATCTTATTCAATCCATCTTAATTTAAATCATTATGTTTGTATCTTTTGCCCATCCTTTATTATCCCTCTATCTCATTCCTTATAATGAAAAAAAAAAAGAATTTCTCCTGAAATCTCTAATCAGAGTATGATGCCTTTCTATCCTCTCCCTAAATATTAGATTAACATTTAAAATGACACCTAATATCCAATCTGATTCTGCTTGGTACATTCTATCTATTAATTTTTACTTTTAATAACAATAAAAACAGAGTAATAAATCGGAAATGTTTAAATACATAATATCTTCCTAAATACGTAGTTAAATAATAAATCTAAATAATAAATCTTATAGCATTCTCATTGCCTTTCCCTTCAATATTTTATTACATTTTAAACATCAATCATTATTAAACATTTCAACATTTTAATTTCTTATTAACTCTTAAGCCATTCTAATTTTCTATTTCTGATACAAATATTACAATACCGTCTTATGTACCTTGCAAAATCTTTTTTAAGAAAATGTATGCTTTACCCTTTATCCCTGAAAAAGATTCCTCTTTTCCCATCCAATTTTAAAACTTTGTGGCTTTTCTCCGCCTTTCCCCTTTCTTCCTTCCCCCACCAGATCTTCCTACCCACCCTTCTTCTAACCTCTGTCTTGCTGGCATCCCTTCTCTGTTGTATTCCCTTTTTCTCTTGTTTGCTATCATTGTATTTATTTTGCATCATATTTTTCTCTTTCTTAAATGTTTTTTAAATCTTAAGTCCTTCATTTTCCTCGCTTTCTTCCTTCCTTCTTCCTTAGATAAATTTTGGGATTCATTAAAGATGGTGTCTTCGTCTTTTTCTTGCTGTTGTTCCATCTGTCGCATTGTCTGTTCATAGTTAACCAGCGCCATTTCTAAAAGTAGAAAAGCTTTTTCCATACCATCTTTACAGGCTGCTTTTGTTTGCTCATATTCATCCCTCAGTTCCTCAAGGGAGAAAGCCATTTTCTTGTCTTTTTTCCCTCTTTCTTCTTACTCCAACCAAAATATTCCAAAATAAAAGTAAAACAATCCCAAAGTCCACAATCCTCAATCAATCCAAGCCAAGTCAAAATTTCCACTTTCTCTTCCAGGGGTAGTATCAGACAAAGGAAAAAAGAAAATCCAAATCTGTATTTTAAAGCCTTATTAAAATTTTATTTCTGTCTCCAAATCCTTAAGGCATCTCCTCCAACAAAATCCAACCAGATAAATATATTTTTTGTCCTCTCCCTTCCGACTTATCTCATAAAACTAGTTTTACCTGAAAAAAAAACAGGTTTCTCAATATCCGTTTGTTAATTCCGTCGGGAGGAGAGTAAACTTTCCTTTCAGCACCTCAGAATTGCCGCTTACTTTCTCTTGTGGAAAGAATCATCCAAAAAGCCATCACTTCCAGGAATTAAATTAAATATATCTCAGAGTCCTGGATCGACCAAGAAGACTTTCACTTTTAAAAACTTTCTCCTCTTCCTCCTGCGCATACTTGCCCAGCTGCCGGCTTCTTTGTGGCGACCATTACGGACCGCCGCTACACCGTCTTGGTAAAGGGAGGTTCTGCCGGCCAGGGAGGGGGTCTGCAACACCCCAAACCCTTTTCTGGATCCCCCTACCTTCAGCTGCCCCTGCAGGGTGGCCTTGCTCCGCACCCTTTCGGATCGGAGCCCCAAAAGCGGCTAGCGTGGCAGGGATCGCGAACTCCTGCCTTTCTAAAGGGACACTTTCCCCCCCACCGCCCTGCTTGCTCCCACATGCTTCCACAGTGGTCTCATCCTTTGCTGGGTTGGCTTGCTTATTTCTGCCCCATTTCCCTTTCTTCAGAGGCCTCTTACTCACTCAGTTGGTGGGGCAGTCATGCTTGGCCAAGGACCATCAGAGGGAGGTGGGGATTCTGAATGAGGGCAGTGCTCCCAGTTTGTTCCCTGATGACCACCTCTTTCTTCATCCCCCTCCCCGCACCATCTGACTTCAGCTTGCAAAGCAACTAGGACTAGGTGACTTTTCCTTTGGTGGCAGTGGCCCTGCTTGGCTGCTTTTGCACAGGGCTGGATGGCAGGCAGCATTGAAGTACCTTAAAGGGACAGGCCGTGGTGGCTGCCTTCTGAGCAGCTTTGGCTACAAAGAGAGGCAGGAAAAGTTCGGCCAAGTTGTCTCCTTTTCGTCCTTAAACCAGTGGTGGTATTCAGCCGGTTTGCACCTAATTGGGCGAACTGGTAGGAAGAAGTTGGCATGGTTTGCCGAACTGGTAGTAACTTCTGGCTGGCCATGCCCCCAACCCGGTTGCCCGGTCGCTGCTCGCTTGCATGCCTGCCCACCTGATGCTCTATCACTGGGCTTGCCCAGTGCTCGCTCGTGCCTCGTCACTCCTCACCTCCTATGAGGCATGCTGGGTCCTTGTGGCTTGCCATTCTAGCCTTCCCATGTGGTGCCTGTGCTTCAACAGAGAAGCCCTGATCTGTGCTTCAACAGAGAAGCCCTGATCAGAGAAGCTGCTCAGAGGTAAACTTGCAAGTCGTGCTAGCCCCCCCAACCATTCCCAGATCTTGGCAGGGCCCCCCACTGTTCCTGGGCTCAGCTGGCAACCAGAGAGCATGATGTAATGCTGCCCGCGTCGCCCCTTCCTCTCCCACCTGCCGACCTGCGCGCTTTGGGTGAGTGCAGGCAGCCACTGTGAGAATGCTGTGAGCGAGCCCTAATGCTGATGGTGGGGAAGGAAGATCCACACTGGGTTTGCTGTGATCAGCCAAAGAGCTGCCCGGGGGGTCATGATGAGGCGAGTCTGCCTTTCAGGCCCAGTTTTGGCTTCCGTGGGGGCTACCATGTGGGAGGCCTGAGAGAAAATGCCTCCCCCGAGGATTGTCTGCTTGCCCATCCGAGGGCCCTGGAAGCAGCATGTCCTCTTGTCATGGGCTGATGTGGGACCTGAGGTGGGGTGGTGGTCGAGCAGGCAGCAGCCCAGAGCAGGGCCCAAAAGGCAGTCAAGCCTCGCCAGCCCAGATCTTCCTTCGCCGCCATCAGCTGTACTTTCCAGCCCATGGACCTCTTATAGCAGCGGCCAGCACTCTGCCAAAACACTTGGCCCAGTGAGGGAAAGGCAGCTGTCTGAGGGGCGATGCAGGCACAATAGCCTTGTGCTTCATGGTTGCCCCCCTGGCAGGCGAGACCCAGCAGCTGCTGGAGAATCCAGGCAGGGGATGAGATGCGGTCTGGTGCGTGTTTCACGGAAGAGTAGGATTGCTTGGCTTTAAGAAGAACGGTGGGTTAATAGGACTAGGCACTTGGGTGCTCGCAGGTGTGGGTGAGTGCTAGGAGAAAGGGTGAGCGTGGTAACCTTTTTCTACCTTTTTGGGTATCCTCAATACTCCTCATTGCCTAAAGTGGCTGTAACTAAACAGCTCGCTGGTGGGGGTCACATGGGGGAATGTATGGAAAAAAGGTTAGTGGGAGTGAAGCAGCAGGGCAGGGGGGCGGGGCCAAGTGCACGCGGCAGGTGAGCGGCTTTGTGTGGTAATGTGGGCTTGGCTTCACTTTCTGGCTTCGCTTCTCACATCTTCCCTGCTGCTCTTGTTTCTTGTCAGGCTTTATTAACCTCCTTTTTTGTGGTGCCTAATGGTGGGATGGGTAGAAGTTGAACAAATGAAGCTCCCCCACCCCCCAACAATTGCCAAAACACTTGTTCGGTGAGGGAGGGGCGGCTGCCCTGGGTGATGCAGGCAGAGTAGCCTTGTGCTTCTTAGTCCCTGCACCTCCCAGCAGGTGAGCCCCAGAAGCTGCTGGAGAATCTGGGCAGGGGATGAGATATGGGCTGTCAGGGAGCCGAGTGGTGACAGCTCTGACCTGGCTGGCTTGCCTTTCCCTCTGCCACCAGCTGCAGAAGCAAGGTAACATTTCAGGCAATCAGGAAAGCCAAACCGCTCCCCAGCCACTCTGACCTGGATTAAAGATTGGATAAGTGTTAAAAACAAAAGTATATTAACATTAGAAGGATATAACTTACAGGCAGGGTGGCATGCTTTTTTGTGGCAGGACAAACACCAAATTCATGGTTATTTCCAAAGGCACAAAATTAGGCAGATCTTACTAAGTGCATGGAACAAAACTAAATCTCAATTCTACGTTCAAATACCAACTTG